>NW_006917095.1:3301872-3460326 GCF_000516985.1 Pestalotiopsis fici W106-1 | reverse complement strand
GGTCCCTGTGCCAGCCGTCCAGCCATCATTACATCTTCTCAGCCTTACCACTTTGCCTTCCACCCTGCCTTCTGCATCTACGACACTATTCTTGCTACTACATCCTTGCTGTGATCAGCATAGATATCGCAGACTGGAGACCTTTTTCCACAACACATCTTTATCAGCGGCTTCTAGTTTGATCCGTCTACCATTTGCCTATTAAATCGTTTCCTCCAAAACCTCCCACCTTCTATCATCGAGCAGCCACGCCCAGCGCTCCTGTAATAATAGCAACAGTTGACTCTGCGTTCCAACACACACACCTCCACCCGCGAAGAGAGGTGCGCGGACCGCCAGCGAACGACAACCCCAAGGAAAGCAGCACCTGCTTTCGCGGAGGCTGCCCCGACCACACTCTCCTTCCGGAAACCTCTTTTTACGCAGCCCGCTTGCGCCACTACAATACCTGTTCCCATCAGGTCTGCCTTTCTCACTTGCCCAACATGGACGCAATGGAGATGGATCTTGATGTCGAAATGGACACAGAGTTTGTTCCCGACCAACCAATTGCCGCCGACGCGCAAGATACGCCTGTACGTTGAGACTCCCGACCGTCGATCTAGTGTTGATTACTGAACCGTTGCCCATAGTCGCCCGGCGAGGTTGTTGAGAACGACATTCAAGACCAACCCCAATCCAATGCCGTCATACCAAACAAGGTCCATCTCACCGGTGGGCTGGACAACTTGAATGACAAAGAGGTCAGGGCCTATGTCAAGGAGCACACAGATGTTCAATTCGAGCGGCTCGAATGGATAGATGACAATAACCTAAACGTGGTGTTTCCCTCGGACTCGGTAGCACAGGACGCTCTTCTCGCACTTGCATCCGTTGAGATTGGGGATGTTTCGCTACTTCCTGCCCTGGAGCTGTTGCCCGCCAAGCCATTTTCGCAAAAGGCTGGTATCAGCTTGCAGGTAAGACTGGCTGTTGAGGCCGACAAGAAACAACCTCACGCCGCAGAAAAGAGTCGCTTCTATCTGCTCAACCCGGAATGGGACCGCGAAAATCGCATGAAGAGATATCGCGATCGGGATGGTGAACGAGGAGGGCGACGAAGAGGCAGGCGCGAGGATGAGCCGATCTCACATTTCGATGTCAACCTCTACGATGACGATGCTGGTGCTCTAGCCACGCGAGAGACTGCCCCACGATCCCGTCGGCGTCGATCTTACACACCTGATTACGACCGCGACGACGACCGGGCGCCGTCCTACAGAAGCTCAAATCACAACAAGGAATTGTTCCCTGATTCCGGCTCTGCAAGGGACCGCTCAGCCTCCCCCGGGCGACGTGATCGGGATCGAGATCAGCGCATGGATGAGACACCTCCTAGTGAATCTTCAGCCCAGCGCAATCGCCGTGGCGCCAGAGCCATCAAGGACCGTCTGGTGAGCAGCAATCGCGCCAAGGAGTTGTTCCCGAGCTCGGCACCACTGGAGGAGAGCAATCGCTTAGATGACGCAGACGAACTCTCGAACCGCTTTGCGCTCCCTCTCTACGACGGCAGCCATGATGAGCAGCCTGTGTCTCGAAGCAAGAGGGTTGGCGAGCGGAACCCGGCTGCAAGCAGCGGCCGCTTGGCAGACCGCGTCACAGATCCCACCGACTCATCTGGATTCAGCATACGTGGATCAGCAGGGCAACGAGGCGCCGACCAGGGCTTTGCAATCAAGGGCGGTGCCAAGAGCGCCCGAGAATTATTCCCTGATAAGTTGGGAGGAAGCAATGCAGGCAAAGAATTATTTGCAAATAGGGTCGACGGCAGGTCGCGGCGCAGGCAGAAGGCAGGCGATTTGTTCGACTAGGAAAGAGGTGTATTTGAGCTCCCATGCAAAGCATTTATGTGTATCTGGGAGGGGTCTTTACATATCGCACATACCGGTTGCTTAAGACAATGAGAGCTCGGGACTACATGGGAAGAGAAAAAGAAATGCTAAATTAGCATTGAAGCAGACCATGGCTGGGCGTTGAGAAGTTATTCTACCTTCACAGTCAGATCACCTACTCTGTACAGCACGGGAGATTTACAAGCAAGCCCTCTAAGTCCATATCGTTCTTTATGCCCTTCGTTGTCCCTGTAACGCGATACGAGCAAGCGGCTGCAATTGTATGTAGAAGTGGCAACTATTTGATTATTGGCGTGCATGCGAGAATCCGAACACACCCTTCCCCCCTTTGAGAGGAGGGGGCAAAAAAAAAAAGGAAAAAGAAAGAATCATGTGGTTACATGACCTCTGGGCAATATGCTAGTACTGTAGCTAGTACCTAGTAAATTATCGAGTAGCAAGATTGGGTAAAAGTGCATGTCACGCGTAGCGAACGACGCTTCCATATCGAGCTCATGAACAAATCTGCCCCGCAGCAGATGATGAAACACAAATGATACGTTTGTTCTTTACAATTCCGTGTCTTCTTCTTCTCTTTCCTCCTTTTTTATTTAAAAAAAAAAAAAAGAGAGCACTTGCTCTTGCATAAAGGCGAGTTGTCGTTATATAGGTCGCATAAAACGACGCATTTAGTGGTTCGAAAGCCAAAAACTGTAGTCGGACTGGTATAAACTTGCGGGCAACCAGTTTCTATTTAAGCACCTCCCATGAGTGTGATTTAATCCCTATTGTATAGAGTACTTGCGTTGTAACTGTCACGAGAGTCTGGTCCGACTCTTTCGAATTAAGTCAAGCAAATTAGGAAAGTGAATATAGAGGAACTGTATGTAGTCGCATGATGCGAATAGAAGATGCGTAATAGCGAGGGGGTCTGGTGTGTCTGAGAGAGCATTATTAGTTAGGTTGTATTGTGTAGGTTGTTTTGATTCATATCTAACCATGCACGCGAACAGACGCGGAAGGGAGCAAGGGGGGTGCTTTGATAGAATCGGATCCAACGCGTGAAAGCTGCAATATCCTAGCCAACCATACCTTAAGCTAGGCCTATCAAAGTGACGGGCCGCATTATGGAGACCGTTTTATGGCAGATCAGGTGCGGCCGGAGAGTTTTGAACTTTGAAGAGAGGGGAGCGAGGAAAACACTAATTCGCGTCATCCTAGAAAGACTTGTTTGTAAAAACAGCAATAACAACAAATGATAGGACGATTTTCGGCACGTCCACCCGGCCAAAAGTTGGATAGGGAAATCATTGCCAACTCAGTTATACGTCGGTTTTCTCTCCTTCTCTCCCTCTTTCGAAACCATTATGAGAAGACTCAAGATTCGAGAGACTCCACAATGGCGGCCATATTTGCGGGCCTAAGCCGCGATTTCTCAACCCGCGTTCCTGCTGCTTGGGGCCGGGGGTTAGGTATTTTAGCTACGATGTGTA
The DNA here is from genome assembly GCF_000516985.1 of Pestalotiopsis fici W106-1. Classification (NCBI taxonomy): domain Eukaryota; kingdom Fungi; phylum Ascomycota; class Sordariomycetes; order Amphisphaeriales; family Sporocadaceae; genus Pestalotiopsis; species Pestalotiopsis fici. The sequence goes on along the minus strand of NW_006917095.1, from coordinate 3,456,962 downwards.
CATACATAGTAATTACGTGGGTAAGGAGCTACTTTGTACAGATATGTGATACCAATCAATCTATCGCATCTATAAGTTGTAATGGGAAATTGCCGTACCCGTCTTGGGAGCATACAAAAGCACATGCTGTTTGGGATTGATCTCGGATAGGGCGATAAGAAAGAGGTAAGAGATAGTGCACCGATTCACAATCTCATGCTGTTTGCGGGCCCCGCGCTCATAATGGAGCAGCACGCCACTTTCAACGTTGGACGCGATTATGGTCCGGTAAGGACGCGACTGACGCAGGGCGAAGGGATATTATTGTTGTTTATTGTCAGATGGCTATTCTATTATAATGGATCCCTCCCCAGCCTCCCCCCTTGTCTACCTGGTACGTACGTCGTATACCGCGTGAGACGTGGAGATTTCATGTCGCGACTATTCATTCCGTCATACCCTGAGAGGGACCAAGATTGAATGAACCGCCACGGATGCTCTTTTTAGACCGTCCTACAACGCGCTTCACTCCCAGCCACCTACCGTCTAAACCAGGCGCTATTACCTACCTGCTAGGTATGTACCGCTCGTTTGGCTAGGGCTGAATTAGGTAGATAATTGCTTATGCGTGTTGTCAGCCATGTAGATAGTTATTCATCAATTCTAAATAATCATGTTTGCAAGCAGCAGTAAAATCTACTTTTCGCAGTCTACAAGATAGCAAGTCAGCTAGAAAGGGGTGACTGACTCTCTTTCCAAAAATGATAAAACACTGTTTGGCCAATGGACGGATGGATCAGTGGTTCGTGACAGGTTGGTCGTCCTTACCAGGGCCAATGAGCGGTTGGGCGCGTAGTGAAGTCGGTGCATGTGTCGAATCGAATCACTGCAATCAAATAACAAAAGCGACCAGACAGACGGCCTCACTCAACTGTGGGAATTGACTGAACTTCCAGCGGGAGGTTCGTTTACATCCACGACTGCACCGGGCTTAGCGGCTGGTGGGGTGGTCTATGCTCCGCCTTAGCGCGAAGACTGTACGTACCGCGCTACCTTGCACTGGATCGAAGCTCCACCGCCCGCCGCCGCTCAACCTCGAACCTCAGGAAATCGTTGACCCAGCGAGCCCAGCCAACTACCTAATTTACAGACTGCAGCTTCGTCTCCCACCCCCGATCGATCCTCCACCACCTATCGCTATCATTGTGGCGGCGGCGACGACGACGACAACGACAGTGACAGTCAAGACGATACGCCATAGCAACGACGCCAAAAGTTTATTTGCGACAACGTCAAACCGTAAACATTTCGACACTATTCAGCATTTTCTTACACGGCGACCGTATTGTGTTTTTTTTCTTCCCTCTTTTTAGCGACCCACGACGCACCGATCCTTCGTTTTCTGGCGGCTCTGGTGCCTTCATTTCGACGACTGCGTGGGCTTTTTCATCTCAACCACTTGATTCACCACTTCAACCTCACGACGCCCTTGACTCTTCCGTGGAGCATGCGATAGATCAGTCGAGGTAGCCGGAGGGCATTTTGGACGTATCCGGCCGTGAGAGCGCAAGAGGACCTTTCCAGTGGGACAATCGCAAACGCATCGCCTCTCGACTTCCTGCCGCCGTTGTTTTGCTGCCTTCCATTGTTCGCAGCGCACCAAATATCGCGACCTGCCCAGTTGCAGCGACAAATCTCCTCGTCTTCTACGCTGTGCCTGACCCTCCCATCGCCAAGCATTGTGCCATTTTTGAAAGGACGAATGCTGGCCGAGCAATCACCTATTCATCCCACCAGGCGCTCGCACCTCACCATCCATCACCCCGCCAACAAGTTTCCACGTACCGCCAGCCAGCTTGCCCACAACAGCTATACCAACACCAACCACAACCACCATGACGATAGCGCCAGGATGTCCGGCGGGCATCGCGCCATCAAAGCGTGCAGTGGTAGAAATTCATAGCCCAAATACTGCTACACCTGCGAGGATATCCACCCCTCCTCCAGTGTCCGAAAGGGGCCGCCTGGAACCGAGGATCAATAGCGATATTGGCAATGCCAAAGCCGTTCGCCATTCGAGAGGGACTACCAGCAGTGTGAGCGGTATAGACCCCGAAATCCTGACAAAAGCCTTATCGCGTGAGCTCTCTTCCGAGCGCCGCGAGAGTACGCCTGGCGCAAGTCCTAGTAGGAAGCGGCAGCGGATCAATGGAGACAGGTATGTGTTGTCTCTACCTTGGGCTGAGCATGAGTCCCGTCATCGTTGAAGTGGTCTCACTGCCATCATTGAATCTTTATCGCAGGAGAACATGGCAGCTAACTGCGACTAGATTCATCCCCTCCCGCTCTGGTCAAGATCTCCATGCGAGCTTCAGCCTGTTGCATGATGAAGGGTCGCCAGCTACGCCCTCGCGACAGAAGAAGAGAACACCTCATGGTGAATTGCATTTTCAGAGGACAGAGGAAGCTAATCGCACCTTTTCAACCTTGTTGCGATCAGAACTGTTTGAAAGTTCGATACCACAGGCAACCCCACCAGCAATGTCGCCAGAGGCCTCGATTTCTAACCACTCTACTCGTGTTCATGACCCTACGAGATCTAGCACACCGCCCAACAACAATCCACCTTCATCATTGCCTTCGTCCTTCACTCCTTCTACCCCACACAAAAATCTCTTCTCCTACCTGTCGCCACGGCATCACACAAATGTTGCTGGACATCCCACACCTTCTAGAACACCACAGAGCAGGCACGGCCCAAATCTAGATACCAGATCTGAGATATACAGTCTATCACCAGTCCGCTTTGGCAGTCAACAGATGCTGCTTAGTCCGCGGCGTCAACCAAGAGCCGTGTCCAAAGTGCCGTACAAGGTGCTAGATGCCCCCGAACTGGCAGATGATTTCTATTTGAATCTGGTGGATTGGGGAAGTGCCAACGTGCTTGGCGTTGGACTGGGGTCCAGCGTTTACATGTGGAATGCACAAACCAGTAGGGTAAACAAGCTTTGTACCCTCGAGGATGACACAGTAACCAGTGTGTCATGGATTCAAAAGGGAACGCATCTTGCCATCGGTACCGGCAAGGGCCTTGTACAGATTTGGGATGCCGAAAGGTCAAGAAGATTGCGTACTATGACGGGCCACACTGCCCGAGTGGGTTCCCTTGCATGGAACACGCATATTTTGACGTCTGGTTCAAGAGACCGACTGATATATCATCGAGATGTGCGTGCCCCCGACCAATGGTTCCGAAAACTCGTTGGGCATAAACAAGAGGTTTGTGGTCTGAAATGGAACTGCGACGATGGCCAACTTGCTAGTGGTGGCAATGATAACAAGTTGATGGTCTGGGACAAGCTCTCGGATACACCACTATGGAAGTTCTCGGACCACACAGCAGCCGTGAAGGCAATATCATGGTCACCACACCAGAAGGGCTTGTTGGCGTCGGGTGGCGGAACGGCTGACCGAAGAATCATATTCCACGATACTGTTCGTGGCACCGTGATCAACGAGGTAGATACGGGAAGCCAGGTGTGCAACATTGCCTGGTCGAAAAACTCCAATGAAATCGTATCAACGCACGGTTACAGCCAGAACCAGATCGTTGTCTGGAAGTACCCCTCCATGACGCAAGTGGCCAGTCTGACAGGTCATACCTACCGAGTGCTCTATCTTGCAATGAGCCCAGACGGTCGTACGGTAGTAACAGGTGCCGGCGATGAGACGCTCAGATTCTGGACAGTATTTGGGAGGAGACCCGGCACCCGAGAAGACTCTGATGGAGGTGGAGGACGACTTGCTGAGTGGAGCGTAATCCGGTAATGAAACCTCGACGATAGAATAAGAACCCCTCTCAACTCTTGTTGGATCAGGAACACACACAACTCAAATCAGCCATTGCATGGTAAAGTAACGACAAACCAAAACACAACTCCGGAACTTCTCCCCGCTACGACCTATTTTATTTTGATGACGACGACGACGAACAAACAAGGAAAGGCTTTGCACGTAATACCCCCTCAGAGTGCATTCGATGGCGTTAGATGAAGGGGAGGACAAAAAGGGACGGCGACTTTTGCGAACCAAGGCATCACACCGCAAGTCTCATTAAGCATTAGAACTGCTTGTGTATTCTTCTTCTTTTTTTTTATTTGGCCTTTTCGAAGCGTATATCATCACTTTTTCTTTTCTTTACCAATATTAAACACATGACAGCGACGGGGCTTTCCAAATGGTGGATGGGAGTTGGGGAATAACGATATCTCGGTGATGTTTTTGGGGAATCTGTGCTTTTGCGCACATCATGATAGTACGAGACATCACGATCAATTCCCAAACTTGGCAGCTCCAAGTCGGCTCCCCCCACTGCTAGATACAGATACATTAGACAAATCAATGTATCAAGGTGACAAGCAACTGATATTCATTAGCACGTGATTGAATAAGTTTTTGTCGTTGTTTCCATACCATAAAGTCGCCTGTTACTGGTTGTACGACACTCGACTTTTCTGGCAGTTTTTGACGCAAGTTAGCCTACCACATCATCTCGATTGATCAATTTGTAAAGGTATATTATCCATGACACTGATTTACCCCAAGGCCCGTAGTAGTCAAGATTAAAAACTTTCGACGAGCGCCTATGCAAGCCTGTGTGCTGCAAATTGGCATGGAATATGATCACCACATAAACAGCTGGGTATGTTATATTTGTATGTATACATATGTCAAAAGCATGTCAAGTCGCAAATAAGTCGCGTCACACGCAAATGCCCGGTTCAAGCAACATGATCGCGTAAATCATGAGACAAGACTGTATTAAATGGGTATCAAGTACTATGAAGAAAAACAACCGCGCTTCACGCCGCCAAAGACTGTTCATAAATGCAACCTCTCCCTCGATTGATCGTCATAAACGCCAAATCAAAGCCACAAAATATACTTGCAAACTAATCCATTCTTTCACATCAAACTCGTTCTCTCGTACTATCATAAGGTGCTGAGGTGAAGAGGTATGCGGTATACCGCGACATACCCGTTGCGTAGTTTCACCTCATGAAGTCTTCTTGGCCTCGGCCGCGCTTTCATCGTTGAGTAGAGGAATTGAGTCGACATCGAGGTGTGCTCCAGTAGCTGAATCCACGGCGCGCACACTGCCTTCCATCACAGTCCTCCTTTCCCGGGCCTGCATTTCCATAGAAGCATCCAAGGCTGGTGCTCTGCCCTTTTTCTCATCCGCTGGAGTGGCAACAGGGGACAAAAGTATGAGATCAGGACCTGGATTCCGTGTCAGCTGCATTCAGATGCACATGTTGGGGAATGCAATCCCGAGGATAGTTCACGATTCAGAACACGTACTGTTTTGCCATTTGGAAACCTCAGCCTTCATCAGCTCCAACTCTTTCTGGAATCGTTTGCCAAAAACATCAATGTAGTAAGTAGAGCCATTGTATACACTCCAGGTGAATACACCCATGAGGAATGCAGCGGACGCCCAGCGGCTGTAGAACCACAAAGGACATGGTAACATGGTGAGAACAGCATACGAGTACTGGATCAACATGAAAGCAGGCTCGTGTAGAGACTCGGGAAGCGAGAGTACAAGCCTGCCGATCCAAGCTTTGGAGTAGGACTTGAGTAGCCAGGTGAATGATGTTGGGCGGCCGGCGGCAATCTTCTCGCGGCGGCGTACGGTGATGAAGAAATAGTAGCTAAGCTGCCAGAACAGGTAAGGAATAGTCGACCAGGCCAGCATGGATATGATGTTCGCATACGCCGTTGGGGATCCCGGCGGCGAGGTCTTGACAGTCCAAAGTGCTGGAAACCGCTCCTTCTGCAGCTCCTCGGGAATGAGATGTGTGATGCAATGTAACGTCACACACGGCATTATGTGAATAAACAACGAAGTAACCTTGTCAAAGCTGTGGAAAACGAGCGAGTTGCGCCACATGATGATGGCTACCGCATTATTGCCAAAGGCCAGGCAAAAGGCCGAAACGAACATACGCTTCGACGAGGGAAAGGCCCAAATGGCGAGAGCCAAAAGAAAGTTGACAAAGTAGCAGAGATCAGCCAGAAAGTAATGGTAGCCCCGCTTATGGTAAGAGTAGAAGCGGATCGGCATAAAGTACAGCAACTGGGCCGTGTACCAGAGGTGGAAATATTCCGGGTAGGCACCGATGAGGTAGCCACTGAGGAAGATGTTCATGACACCGAAAATGAACGAGACCTTCTCACGCGCCGTGATGATCTTGGTGTCATTCCATTGTCGGCCAAGTCTGTCGACATTCTTCTTCATGCGAGCGCGATACTTGTCCAGCTGTTCCTCGGCGGAGGGCACCCGTCGGCGCCACTGCTCGACCATGCGCTCTCTAGCTTGGTGGCTTTTTGACTTGATGGCATCTCTTGATTTGCGGACCTTCTCGGTCTGAGCGGTTATGCCTTTCTGTATCTTTTCCAGTTGCTGGGGCAAGGCAAAATTGTCGAGCAAATCGAGTACAGTCATACGGTCTAATGGTGGAAAAGCCTCCCAATCCTCTTGATATGATGAACTGCCCGAGAAGGACGGATTTCTGGACAGTTTTGGACTTCCACTTGGGCCAAGAATGGGTGTTTCGGACACGACCACAGCGTCCTCTGGAGACGAAGTACTCAGTGGTGGTGATGCGGTGGCATCCGGAGTCAGGACCGGATCGCTATCAGTATGGCCATTGTCGGATCTGGAAGCAGATGCAGACATTGGTTGGTTCGTTATTTCTGCCATTTCTGAGACGGTATGAGAAGGGAGTCGCTTGAGGTCGTGGCGAAACGAAACTAGACGGAGGGCATTCGCGCCCCTAATGATCAAAACGTCAGCCATTAAGTGGTTCTCAGTAGTCGAGGCATATGGAATATATATGTATTTGCAGGTGTTCTCGCTGCAGGAGCGGTGGGCGGCGACAGAAGTCGGGAAATGAGGGAAGGGTCCTTACTTCTTTATGCAAGGCTACTTCTCAATAACGCTGAACGGCCGGCGGGGCAGTCAAGGTATACAGATGCAAAGATAGTGTGCGTCAGCGAGATCGGATGGCGAAGATCTTTACAATCTATAGTGCTGTTGGCGACGGAAGTGGCAGTGAAGACGCCTCTGCACGCCGTGTGACCAGCGACTAAACAGATGCAGGCCCGGGGGTGCTGCTCTCTTGTGACTCTGCCGAAAGTCTTCAGTGAGATGTGGAAGAGCGACTCGTGCAGATATATTGTTGCACGCAGTGAGGGTAGAGGCCAGAGTTGGGCGGAAGTCGCGAAGTTTGAGGGTGTTTGGACTGCCCTTTGAGTAGTCGTGGTTGAGGATCGTGTCGCTTTGGTGGCTTCTGGTTGGACGAAAGCGGCTTGCTGTCTTTGGGGAAAGTTCCCAGAGTCACAAGTCACGATAGGCTTTCTCGGAGCTAGGTATTGGAGGGGGCTTGTCTAGACCACCTTGGTCTAGGATAACCTCAAAGAGTATGTAGACTGTATAGCGGATAGCTGAGTCGAGTAGAATGCTAGATTTCTATGATGAATAAGGGACGAGCCTGTTGTTCATGAAGGAAAGCTTACACGGCAGCTTATGATGTAGTATGATGTGCATTAACCAAGAGCAAGAGCTGGATCCTGGCACGGGAGCCGGTAGGTACCCACTAAGACGTGCTACTATCTACCTTATCCACGGCGGATCTGGGGACTCTTGAAATGCCTGGAGTTTGCTGGCGTCAAAAGAGTACAACTAATGATCGTGTAATAAGATGAAAATTCTATTTTGTTCGATGGCTCCCCTCATATCGGAGGAGATGCGACTATCTACCCATTCAATATCGGGTACGTGGAAGAACCGTGGCCTATTGTACATGAAATAACCCGACAATCAAGCACAAAAGAAAGGCAAAGAAGAAAAGCACGTACACTAAATGCGCTGCTGGCCAGACCGCGTTTCTCTGTGTTGTCATTGCTAGAGCTTTCCCAGGCATTTATCACGTCCGGTAGGTAGCATGTGGTCCAGTCCCTTAACCAGGCTGTTGATGCTTGTGACGTCTGCCTTGCATGCATTAGGTTAGCAGGGGAATTACCTTACCCTGTTAGCTCAAGGAGCCCCAGAAGCGATGAGATCCAGTTATTTTCCTTGGTGACCACTGGTACGTAGTGTACTCGCACCCCAGCCCAGACCCAAGGAACCCCCAACTCTTGTTATTCATCACCGTCAGGACCCAAATCCACTTTGTCTCTCCCATTCCCGAGGTCAGCTGCGAGGTAGACCGCCAGCTGCGCGGCAGCTGCTTGAATACGAACGGTGCGCCCGTCCATCAACGTTTTGTTACGTCCTCTGGCACCGTAACGGAGACACTGATGAGATGCCCCAGGGCTCAAGTACCTGAGCGCCTCCTGCCCGCACTACCTTAGCAGCCTCAGACTCCAACAGAGCGATGCTGCTCCAATGTGGCACTTTGAAGCTGCACAATTGTGGCTGAAGCTGCACAATTGTGGCTGAAGTCACGTCTCCCGCAAGCAGCCTGGTAGAGCCAGCCCACAGCACCTCAATGCTCTTTGCTTATTAGGTAGCTCCCCCGCCGTGGGTTCGAGGTTGAACGCAATTGACTTCCCAAGGTCGCTGCAACGGGTCGCGTATGTACGTGTATATTACCTAATGTAGTAAATTAGTCTGTAAAAATAGTTGTGTTCTGAGTCCTGACTGAGATCACTGTCCGGGTACCTGACCACTGCTAAGGCGCATACAGGACTGTAACCAAGTTGGGATAGCTTCGCATCCCTGAGTGCTGCGCGCGTTGGGGTTTACTGTCTTCTTGTCGTCTTTTGTTCTTACTCGCCAGTGTCTTTTGCAATCTATATGCTTGGGGGCGATTCTAGTGCGTGGGATGCACCGAAATCTGCGTTGTACCTCTTGTGAATACTACATACCATTAGGAGGTACTTGCCTGCCTGCAAATTGTACATAGTCTCGGATCAACAACCTAAGGCCTACTGCCTACCTACACCTTTTCTGCCGCTCGGCGCGTCGCACAAAAGTCGCGTCCATCCCACTACCACCACCACCGCCATCACCACAATCAAGTACCACCCACGACCGCTGCCAGTCTGCGCGACCGTCGCCGTCGTCGCTACCTACGGTCACGATGGGGAAGCTCATTCGTTTGGAGTTGTTCAGTGCGTCTCTCCCTTCTGTTCACTGCTTACCCTGACTGCAACGCGTCGCGCCTCCTGCTAACCACCAACACTCAATCTCTATAGACTTCAAGTCCTACAAAGGCCACCACACCCTCTTGTTTGGTGATTCCTATTTTACCTCAATCATTGGCCCAAATGGATCGGGCAAGTCCAACTCGTGTGTTCTCCCTCCTTGTCCTCGTCTGTTTGGCGCATCCATGCTGATTAGCACCATCGCCATAGTATGGATGCGATATCCTTCGTCCTAGGTATCAAATCGTCGCATCTCAGATCCGCTCATCTGAAAGACCTCGTATATCGTGGCCGAGTCCTCAAGACCTCCAAAATTAATGACGATGGATCTGCCGACACTCCCGCCGCGAATGGTGTTGCAAATGGCGAAACAAACGGCATCGATCAATCCGAGCAACGCCCTACCCGCGGCGACCCCAAAAACGCCTGGGTCATGGCCGTCTACGAGGATGATGCAGGCGACGAGCAGAAGTGGAAACGATCCATTACCAACCAGGGCGCTAGTGAATACCGCATTAATGATCGCGTTGTCACTGCCCAGCAGTACAATGAGGCCCTTGAGGCCGAGAACATCCTCATCAAGGCTCGCAACTTCCTCGTCTTCCAGGGTGATGTCGAGGCCATTGCCGCCCAATCGCCGCAGGACCTGACTCGCCTCATCGAGCAGATTTCTGGCAGTCTAGAGTACAAGGCCGAGTACGAGAGATTACAAACCGAGGCTGACCAGGCTTCCGAGACAACGGCTTTCCAATTACAGCGGCGCCGGGGTATCAACTCTGAGATCAAACAGTATCAAGATCAGAAGAGGGAGGCTGAAAACTTCCAGGCCAAAACCGACGAGCGTGACAAGGCTATTGTTACACATATTCTATGGAAACTCTACCATTTTCAACGCATCATGGACGAGTCCAGCGCACAGATCCAAGAACACCAGGAGAACCTCAAAGAGTTCCGTCGCAACGTTGAAAAGTTCGAAAAAGACCTCGAGAACGCCCGCCAGGCGCAGTCCAAGGTGAATCAGGAGGTGCACAAGGTCGAGCGCCATATCAAGAGGCAGGAGAAGGAGCTCGAGGAGAAGGAAAACAGCCTCGTCCCGCTTGAGGAGAAGGTCCAACAAACCAATCAGGCTGTTGCTCAGATCCGCGCAAGAGTCAACGATGTTGGCGCAGATCGCGACGAACAAGCCAAGGTTATTGCAAAAGTTGAAAAAGACCTGGCCAGAGTGCAGAAGGCACAGAAGCAATTTGAGGATCAATGGAAAGAGACCATGAAGAAACAGGGCAAGGAATTGAGTGATGCAGACCGCAAGGAGTACAACTCACTACGTGCTCAGGCCATGGCTAAATCCTCTGAGAACCAGGCCAAGTTGGAGAATCTGATACGCCAATTGAAAACTGACCAGGTTACCGTCAACAGTTTGAGAGGCAAGGTTGAGAACTACGAAGCAGCTGCCGAGAAACTCGAGACAGAGTTGGCTGCAATCAAGGAAAGACGGAATACCGTGCAGGATTTCGTCAAGCAAACGACTGGCGAGATAGAGGCCAAGAAGAAGGAGTTTAACCGTATCCAATCCGAGCGCGTCAGGACCAACCAGCGAAGAACTGAACTGGACGAAAAGCTGCAGGATGTTCTGAGGAAATTGATCGAGGCTGACGACGGACGTCGCCAGAACGACAAAGAGGCTCGTTTGAAGGAAATGGTCACTTCCCTCAAGCGCGTCATTCCTGGTGTCAAGGGTCGGATCGGAGACTTGTGCAAACCGAAGCAGAAGAAGTACGACGAGGCCGTCATCACGGCTCTAGGGCGCGACTTTGATTCGGTCGTGGTTGATACGGAAAAGACTGGCCAGGAGTGTATCAAGTATCTCAAGGATCAACGGTTCCCCGCCATGACATTCCTCCCTCTCGACAATATCAAGGTAAACGCTGTCAGCAATGCCATCAAGAGCATACAAGGCGCGCGGCTGACCATTGATACCATCGATTTCGACTCATCATTGGAGCGTGCCATGACATATGCTTGCGGAGGCTCCATTGTCTGCGATACGCTAGACATTGCCAAGGATGTCTGCTACAATCGGCGTATCCAAGTGAAGGCTGTCACTCTCGAAGGTTTTGTGATTCACAAGGCAGGTCTAATGACTGGTGGTCGTGGGCCTGAACACAAGGGCAAACGCCGATTTGAGGAACATGATGTTCAGAACCTGCGGAATACGGCCGACAAATTCCGAGACGAGATCGAGAAGCTCCCTAAGGCAGACCGCCGCGGCGCTGCAGAAGAAAGCCTGCAGAGTGAACTATCCGGTCTTGAACAACGACTGTCTTTTGCCCGGAGCGAGCTTGCGGCGTTTGATCAAAACCAAACCAGCAAGAAGAAGGAACTCGAGAACGTCAGGCGCCAACTTAAGGAGTTGCAGCCAAAACTCAAAGAGGAAGACGACAAGTTGCAAAAGACTCGATCTACAGTGGACAAGTTTAAGAAAGCAATCGCTGAGGTTGAGGATAAGATCTTTGCTGATTTCTGTAAGCGGTTGGGCTACGCAGACATTCGAGCGTACGAGGCGCAACAGGGTAGTCTGGAGCAAGAAGCTGCCGAGAAGCGCAACGAGTTCGAGCTGCAGAAATCGCGTCTAAACGGAAGCCTTAATTGGGAAAAGTCTAGACTTGCCGATTCTGAGAGCAGACTAAAGCGCATGCGAGATCAGCTACAGCGTTTCCAAGATGATATTGAGAAATACGAGGCCGAGAAAGCCGAGATCGAAGAGGCAATGGGTTCCGACCAGGACGCCTTGGCCGCGCTTCAGGAGCAATACGAGAAGCTAAGGGAGAAGCTGTCCGAGCGCACGCAAAAGGTGAACGATGCCAAGGCTGATGTGCAAAAGAGGAGCAAAGATATCGAGGGCAGACAGAAGGCTATCAGTGCTCTGGAGACAGAAGTACAAAAGAACAGCGCTGGCAAGTTTGCGTTGCTTCGGCGTTGTCGACTCGAGCAGATCAATATTCCGTTGTCCGAAGGATCCTTGGATAACTTGCCCAATGAAGACAACCTCCTCCAGCAAGACCCCGACGCCATGGACGTTGATGAGGCTGAGGATGAGGCTATGGAAGAAGCAATGAATGATCACGGTATCGAGATCGACTTTGAAGAACTCCCAGCAGACCTCAGAGAAGTAAGTTTTCACGATGCGCATTTATGCTTATGAGTACGATATGCTGACTTTACCAGCCCGATGACGAAACGGTCGAGGATAAGTTGCAGAGCAAGATCTCGTCCCTGACATCGGAGCTTGAGAAATTGAACCCCAATATGCGTGCAATGGAACGACTTGAAGTAGTTGAAGCTCGACTACAAGCCACGGATCAGGAATGGAACGCATCCAAGGAGGCTTTCAAGGTTGCTCGCGAGGCGTTCGACGAGATCAAGGCAAAGAGATTTGAGTTGTTCAATAAGGCCTTCTCGCATATCCAAGAGCAAATCTCACAAGTCTACAAGGACCTGACAAGGTCTGAAAACTATCCTCTGGGTGGTCAAGCGTACCTGGATATCGAGGAAGACACCGACAAACCATATCTTTCTGGCATCAAGTACCACGCCATGCCGCCGCTCAAGCGCTTCCGAGATATGGAACACCTTTCTGGCGGTGAGAAGACCATGGCCGCTCTCGCACTGCTGTTTGCTATTCACAGCTACCAACCAAGTCCGTTCTTTGTGCTCGATGAAGTTGATGCTGCTTTGGACAACACAAATGTGGAAAGGATCAAGAACTACATTCGCGAGCACGCCGGTCCCGGCATGCAGTTTATCGTCATCAGTCTCAAGACGGGCTTGTTCCAGGATAGCGAAAGTCTGGTCGGCGTTTACCGAGATCAGGAAGTAAACAGTTCGAGGACGCTAACATTGGATGTAAGTTTGTGCGCTCTTGTCTTGTATTACCACTTTGCTGACTGTTGTATAGCTTCGAAAGTACCTCTAAGGCGTCAATCACGGCGATTTGAAATGAGTTTGTTTGTGGAGTTGGGGAGATTGGCTCATGATTATCACGAGTGGTCCGCTGGTCCAGGTTGGCAGGGCCAGGTGGCTCTGAATTGCATGACTGGAAATACCTCTGCTTTTTTTTCTTCCAGAGACGAATTGCGCTGTAAAATAACACTCGATCTGCGCCGTGTAAACAGGCTAGCCCAATGCTCGAACAGAAGGAGTAATTCATGCTTGCTAAATACAATTAATGCCGCAGGAAGAAGAAAAAAAACCAAGGCAATGGTACACGTTGCGTATCCATCCCGACTGTTTTTTTTTTTACAAGAAAAAAAAAAGGTTCTAGTATTGAGTGACTTGGAGCATCGAGAGTGCGGAAAGGTAAACTGGGTGATAGTATTGACTCGCATCGTGCCATGTCTAAATTGTTTGTTGAAACTCCTTTGCTTCCGAAGCAATATGTATAATAAAAAGATCCGTTGACTCCCGTGGCATACGTTGAGTACGCCATGCAGTTTTCCCTAAACACTGACTTGCCTGGAAGAAGAGGGATAAAAGAACGCTTATTGCCAAAACCCCAAAAGTGTCGTCGCATCACGACCGCTCTTCAAAGACACCCAATGGGCCCTTGAGCTTTGTGAACATTTCGTCCCTCTCGCCCTCGGCCGTGCTGAGAGCAGTCACGGCGCCGCCCGCCCCGATCCGCCAGACCTCGGTCTCGCCACCTTCACTGCCGGTAGTACTGCTCCGCGACGTCTCGTCATCCCATCGAAACAGACTCCGGATGGTCACGCTCCAGTCACCCTTGCCCGTGACATCCATGTAGCCGACCACGCCCGAGTACAGGCTCCGCTCGCGGTGCGACTCAATCTCTTGCAAAATTTCACAGCTGCGCTTCTTGGGGGCACCCGTCATGCTGCCGGGCGGCAGGCTCGCGGCCAGCACGTCGAGACCCGTGTAGTAGGCTCCGTCGTCTTGTTCTGGCTGATGGCTGGGGCCCGAGGGAAGCTGCCCCTCGACGACACTGATCATCTGGAAAACGCTGGCGTACTCCTCGACCTTGTTCAGCTGGGGAACGCGGACGCGGCCGGGCCCGCAGACGGTGTGCAAGTCGTGGCGGACCAGATCGACAATCATGAGGTTCTCGGCCTCCTCCTTGGGGACGTGCAGGATGCGCTCGGCCTCGGCCAGGGTGGCGCATGCCGTGGGCGACTTGCGGACGGTGCCCTTCATGGGCCGCATCGAGCACAACCCGTTGCGGTCGTACTCGAGAAACCGCTCCGGCGACGACGAGATGAGTGTCGCGCCGCCCAGGCATATGTAAGAGCCAAAGGGCGCGGGCTGCCGTGCGCGCAGGGTGCGGTAGAGATGCCACGAGTCAGGCGTCTTGGCGGCGCTCGAGGGCGCCCAGCTGTTGCTGCTGGCCATGGTTCCAACAGTGGCCGGGTTGGGTACCGCTCGGGTTATGGTGGTCTGGTCCGTGAGGCAGAGCTCGTACGAGTCACCCGCTGCTATGTACTCCTGACATGTCCGCACCTTGTCCTCATAGGTGTCGGCATCCGGGGTAACGATTGCTGCAGCGTTGGCAACGCCAGTTGGTGTAATCGGAGGGGTCAAGTGAGCCGTCTTCTTCAACTTGGTGTCGTTGATTCGCAAACCGTCCTCCCAGAGGGCGGCAGATTGGAGAGTAGCCGACGTGGAGTCTATCCACTCATTGGCTTCCTCAGTCGAAGAATGCAAGTACTGGATCCGCAGAGTGCCTTCAAGGTGATCGACCACTATGCTTTTCTGCACCCATGCAAAGCACAAGTCTGGTCTCTTATGGCTTCTGGACTCGACAGTCTTGACATCTATACACTCTAGACCGAGCTCATAAGTAATGAATCCCATGAATCCTCCAAGGAAAGGGGATTCGGCATCTGGTGCATTGATGATTCTGGCACTCAAAAAGTCAGACAGCATGTGCCAAACCGTCTGCCCTTGACGCAATGGAATTGTCTTGGTCCCATGCTGTTCGTCTGCCAATGACGCTGGCATGCGAGCGCAGACGTGAGGGTTGCCAACGTGATATTCGAGCCTTAAAGAGTCTTCAACATCTAGAGCAATAATGCTATACCGGCCACGAACATCGAGGCCGATGCGATTCGTATGCGCACTGGCAGAGTCGAGAATAATGTGATCGCGGGAATTGCTCTGTAACAACTCTACAATATCTGGGACTTCCACATGAGTGGGCAGCTGTATAGTTGTGGACAAGTATTTAGAGTCAGTGGCAAAGTCTGATAGACTTCCGAAAGCGTCTTTCTCGTCTTTCAAGGGCGACGATTGCTTGAGCAGACTTTGAGTTGTTGGACCCGTAATAGAGGCTTGGGGCCTCGGCGTCACTGTACGACCGTGTTGCTGATTCCATTTGAGTGCCTGGTTGAACCAGTTACTGATGATCTGATGGCCGGCATCCTCTGAACACACGGACTCGGGGTGATATTGCAAGCCCCAGAATGGTTTTGATGCATGCTTCATGCCCATGAGTATGCGCTCGGAAGAAGTATCTCTGGACTCCTCAACCCATGCGAGAGGGATTACATCCAAACTTGGAGGCCGCTGCCACTTGAGCGTAGTCCAGTCAGCCTCTGTAGCCGCGTCCTGTCCAAAATCGGCGCAGAGACTGTGGTATAGCGTCGCCTTGAAGGGACGCACGTCTTGGAAAATGTTGTCCTCCGTACACGGGAGTGTGTCGCAGAAGTCAATCTCACGGATCATTCCATGAAGACCTCCACCATGCAACCTCCGAATTTTGGCACCACAGCTGGCGGCCAGGCTCTGGAATCCCAAGCATATGCCCAGGACGGGAACAAGGTGATTGCCCTCGAGTTCCCAGATGTGCTTGATCAAGCCAACGTCGGCATCATTCGTCGGCGACCCAGGCCCAGGCCCACAGACTACAGCATCGTAATGCTGTAGCTCCTGCCTCCATTTCTCGTAAAAGTCATTGGACTTTGGGTCGAACCGGGGTGAGTCAATGTGCAGGATATCCACGTCAGCTCCCAGCAGCGTCGTCAGTAGAGAGACGACATTATTGCTGAAGGAGTCATAGGCGTCTAGGAACAATATCCGAGGGATACCCATGGCTAATTGACACGAACAAGTTTATGCCAAAAGCGAAATATTTGAACCCAACAACATGACCTGTTTTTTTTTTTATTTTAATGTCGGGTGTAGTTGAGCATCTCCGCAGAGTCGCGGGTAGTGGTGAGCAAGCACTGAGCAGTGAGGACCCTTCGGCAGCCGAGTTTGGAGGCGAGCACTAGCTAGAGAGAAATTTTAGCGGGTCTTACACTCCACGTTTTTTTCCCTAGCCGCCGAGCCATAACATTGGGTCGTCAAGTCTAGGCATGATACAAGCTTAAATCCTGAATCGTTAGATACTACCGAGTAGTACATGAATCATCCGTTAATACCCGCAGTGCAGGCGTCTCACTGTTTACCTTGCATAGTAGGTACTACCTGATATAGTAACATGGACTGCCAACGGTGCTTTCAAGATACATTAAGAACCTAGGTAGGTCATCATGATCAATTCAATAATCATCAACTGGTACTTTGACTTGATGTAACGATGTGTAAATATCAATCTAGGAGAACATTTCTTTTTCTGCTTCCAAGGTTTATTATGTCGTTTGCCCCACGTATCTTAGCTAAAATGCCAGGCCACCCCATCAAAATCTTGTGCTGCAGCTCCATGAATATGCCAGTCGTATAGTATAATTGTATACAAGAGGTGGTGTTTGAGAATTCAAAATAATCACACTTGCTTATGCACAAAACATACAATGCACTTTATGCATCCCCAGGCTCGTCCTTCTTGTATGCTGGCGGGTCATTCCAGTCGCCATCATGGGGCCTTACATTCATTGTCTGAGGGCCGAGTCGTGAACTCGTATACGCAGAGCCACAAAATTACAACTTCTCGAGTTTTACGGCAGTATAGACACCCCAATAGGCGCCTTATCCTTCAGCATCTTCGTCGTTACTGTCGCTTTCGGGATAGCGCTTGATGAAGTAGTTGTTGTTGTCGAGGATCATTATTGCCACATTGGGATATATTTTACTTGGGAAAATACGTCGATATTCTGAAAGCTTTTCATGTGATGAGGGAGTAATTCATGATGCCGTGAGATCCCACACCGGCCTTGTGCTTCATATAATTCAATGCGAAGACAGAATAAGCCCAAGGCTGGCGATTTGATCCGTTACATACATCACTTTTCATCGTGTCACATGGGACTCAGAAAGATGAACTTGTCATGCGAAGATTGACAATGAAATTTTCTACTTTGATATTAAATTATTGTGCAAAATAGACATTCCGTTGACTCATAATTGATTGTGACGAGATGACGTCACCCATTCGTCCCTTGTAGTAGGATGCTCGTTATGATACCCTATTATCCGTCGAATAGCCGCCTGGTGGTTTTTCCCATGCTGTAACTTAAATGCTGAACCCAACCGCTGTTCCCCCCCTTCATTTTTCACATTGACTAATTTCTGATCATGGCCGAGATCGCCATGGACAGCCAAGAGCTGCCGATTTGGGTTGCGTTTACAGGAAACAGCCGGCCACTTGTTTTCGACCTGTCAGGAGCTGTGCCTTTTGAACTATATTTGACTGCACGCAGAAGCGCTGTAGACGAGACAGACCCTCGAGATCTCGTGCTTCTAAAAACTGGTTCCGTGTTTGATTTTTCAGCAGCGCTGGACAAAGGTCTTGTGGAGCTTGTCGACGACGCCACCGGCGCTGTGATTCCCCGTCACAGGAGCACTGTTGAAACTGGAGCTGAAGAAGTCACTTGCCAAAGCCTAGATGACGAGTCATTCATCAGACTCCCTACCGACGTCCAACGCAGGGACCGCCCAACTCAAAAGCTGCCACTGAATGTGGCATCATGTCTCCGCGCAATGGTAGAGTCAGGGCGCAACTATCATGTACGGCTGCACGGTAAGAATCTAGGCGTGCGGTGGTGGAAGTGGGCGGAAAATTCAAAGTTATACATCGACGGCAGTGAGCTGCCTCCTTCTGAACACCAAGAAATCGTTTCGGTTGGTCCGCCACGATCCAAGACATTCACTGTCAAGTCAGAAATACCCATACCACCAAAGCCATATATTGGTCTTTCTCTAGCCCACACAGGGGAATCTGCCAGCGATGACGCTTCATCACCCATTTTACAGATCACTATCAAGAACACAAGCGAACGACCAATCATACTAAAGACCATCGGAGACCAACGTCACCTCAAGGAACCCGGCGAGATAACCAACCCGCGGGCCCGCGTTACCCACGAGCGCCCCAATCTACAAAACTTCTCCATCATCGATCAGGAGACCAAGGAGGATCTCATCAGCGATGCACCTACCTTTACCACGCCCGTTCCAGGCCGTGGACGAGGATGGCCACGGAAGCAGTTCCTTGCGCTCGCGCCACAGGAGCAAGTTGTTCGGACAGCCAAGCTGCCCGGACACCGACTCGTCCCCGGCCGGAAGTACAACATCAGCCTGAGATCTACGGGATGCTGGTGGACATACGGGACACTAGACGACTTGTTTGGCAAAGGTAACAATGTCTTTCAAACGTGGCCACCAGGACCGAAGGTACCAATGCCGTTGGAAAGTGAGGATGTAGTCGTGGTGAATTGCAAGTAATTGCGTGGCGAGCATGTGGCTATGCAGCTTGTACGCTTGCAATTAATGCATCAAGGACATTGTAGAAGCGAGGCAGACTAGATACCTGCATAGCCAAAGCAGATTACAGGCAGGGGTTGTAAGGCTCTGTAACTTTGTCAAGTCGCCGACTCCGCGAGAGAATGCCTCATTTTGGTATAGACCGCCACTGTAGGTCACTGCCACACTCCCTGTGGCCAGTCATCTTTAAGCACGTAGTTATTGCACAAAAATGGTGGTAGCACAACAAGGACAGAGAATTAGCTGGTGGTGGTGACAAGGCAGACACATTCTGGGGGCTGAAAATAGTATTATTTCCCTGCAGCCATAAACCCCGCATACTGCCATAACTCTCTACGGAAAAGAGGAAATTTGTCTCCAAATCTGTCGAGTGTCATCGCCGCATAGTTCCATCTGGGTGACTCTGTTTGGGTTTCATTGAATATTATTGTGAGATGCCAGAACCAGGTGATTACACAATCGGATGGATCTGCGCCCTTAGAACAGAACTCGTCGCTGCCACGGCTTTCCTTGATGAGAAACACGACGATCCGGATCATCTGCCCGCCAATGACGATAATGCTTATGTTCTAGGTCGCATCGGAAAGCACAATGTCGTGATTGCTGCTCTGCCGCATGGGCAGTATGGACTCGTCAGTGCCGCAAATGTCGCCAAGGACCTGTTGCGCAGTTTCACCAACATCAGAATCGGGCTGATGGTGGGCATTGGTGGTGGTGCACCGAGTGACAAGCACGATGTTCGCTTGGGAGATATCGTGGTTGGTACTCCAGGCAATGGCAGGGGCGGCGTATTGCAATACGACTATGGGAAGACAGTACAGGACAAGGACTTCCAAATGACTGGACATTTGAATCAACCACCACAATGCATACTCACGGCGCTGACCGTACTTGGAGCTCAGTATGAGGTCGATGGCCACGACATCCAAGCGCAAATCGATCGTGTGCTTGAGGGCAAACCACGGCTACGTGCCAACTACCAGAAACCAAATGCCATTTTGGATCGTCTGTATAGTCCTTCATTCACACATGCAGGAAACGACACCGAGAACTGCGCGACTACCTGCGATGACAACTCGAAGTTAGTCACACGACTCGAGCGACTTGAGGGCCACGATAGCCCAGTGATCCACTACGGGCTTATTGCTTCGGCGAACCAGCTCATGAAGGATGCGCATATACGGGATGACCTATCCACCAAGGAGGACATCCTATGTTTCGAGATGGAGGCTGCTGGGCTTATGAACAATTTCCCCTGCCTGGTGATTCGTGGCGTCTGCGATTATTCCGATACGCATAAAAACAAGGTCTGGCAGGGCTACGCAGCAATGGCGGCAGCTGCGTTTGCAAAAGATCTTCTCTGCAAGGTGGCGCCGAACAAGGTGGCAGCCGAAAAGAAATTGAACGAGTATCTTTCAGATGGTGTGTAGATTGTCACCCTTCTGCCCAGGAGCTGCTAATAAGTCGTTAGTGGACGCAAAGTTGTCTGTTATTTCTGATAGCCTCAGTCAATCTCAAACGAAAATGGAAGCCTTGCATACCGATAAACACGTTGAAAGGATTGTGCGTTGGCTTGCAGCGCCTGAAATTTCGAACAATCTAAACGCAGCCCTTGAAATACGTCACCAAGGTTCCGGCCAAAAGCTCATTGAAGGCGAAGCCTATGTCAAGTGGAGGAAAGATGCCGGATCTTTTCTTTGGTTGAGTGGGATACCGGGATGCGGCAAGACAATCCTGGCATCTACTTTAATCCAGGACCTACAATCGAACCCTCAATCCTCTCAAAATCTCCTCTATTACTATTTCGACTTTACAGATACGCTGAAGCAGATGTTCAAGAATGCTATCCGTTCGCTTCTGACCCAGTTATACCTCAAATCCGAGAGCGCCAAGATCACACTGCATTCACTATACGCAAGTTGTAAGAACGGCTGGGAGCAACCTAGCGTCAGCCTTCTATGTTCTACTTTCGCGACCATGGTTGAGCAAGCTGGAGAAATTTGGATCGTACTCGATGCCCTTGACGAATGTCCAAGACGGTATGATTTGCTCGATTGGTTACGAGACCTTCGAGCTAATCAGAAAAATGCTCATGTACTTGTCACTAGCCGCCCAGAACAGGATATCAAATCTGCAATCGATCGAATTTGCACCAACCAAGAGATCGTTACGGTCCAAAACGAGCTGCTGAAGGATGATATACGCAGTTACGTCCAAGCGCGTGTCAAGGAGCACGAGTCATTGAGCAGATGGCGGAATCGACCAGACATCCAGGAGGAGATTGAGGTTGTCCTGGTAGACAAGGCAAATGGAATGTAAGAACAATTGGTTTGTGATTTTCTTGCTTGAGCTAATCGATATACAGGTTTCGTTGCGTTGCATGCCAGCTCGACGCCTTGGAGAAATGCTGTGATCCCAAAACGTTGCGATCCACACTCGTCTCACTACCAAAGACTCTGGACGAGACTTATGAACGGATATTGGCAAGAATTCCTCCAGAGCATATGTGTCATGCGATTCGACTTCTCCAGTTTCTCACATACTCTGAGCGACCGCTGCGAGTTAATGAGGCTGTTGATGCGATTGCAATCGATCTGGGACCTGAAGTCCCACGAGGCTCCCGCTTTCATTCCCAAAACAGGATGCCGATTCCGGCAGAAATTACTATATACTGTTCGAGCCTTGTCGTTCTCGTACGCAGAGAATTGAAACGTTCAGGATATAGGCCCAAATACATACTCGAAGAGATCCAGCTGGCACACTTCTCTGTTAAAGACTATCTCATTTCAGACCGTCTGGCAAACGGGGCTGCTCAACATCTTAAGGAGACATCAGCTCGAAGCTTGATGGCTGAAGCTTGTCTCGCGTATCTGCTAGAACTTGATCCTAAAGTGGCAGCGATCCGACAAAAAACGGCGTTTCCTTTCTCTGAGTACTCGGCAAATTACTGGGCAAGCTATGCTATGGTGGGCGAGCAGAATAGTACCTTGGTGAGAAAGCTTGCGATGGAACTTCTTCAAAGCCCCGAATCAATTGATACTTGCCGCCAACTCCAGACACGTTTCTGGGAGCCCCCTGTGGAGCGTAATGCAACTGCGCTATATTACGCCTCACTACTAGGCCTACCGCTCTGTGTTGATATGCTTGTCGAACAGGGCGCCGATATCAATGCTCGTGGTGGCTTATACGGACAGGCTTTACAAGCCGCTTCGGCAAATGGGCACAGGCAGGTTGTCCAGCTGCTGATAGGAAATGGTGCTAACGTCCAGGCATGCGGCGGGCATCATGGGAATGCGTTGAACGCTGCTTCAAGTGGAGGATATGCGGAGATTTCCAAGCTGCTGATAGCAAAGGGAGCCGATGTCAATACCGAGGAAGATGGCCATGAGACTGCCCTACAAACTGCTTCAGCAAAAGGACATGTGGAAATTGTGCAATTATTGATTGAGAACGGCGCCAATATTCACGCTCAAGGCGGGAAGCATGGCAATGCACTACGAGCCGCTATCGCTGGACGACACAGTCAGGCTGTCCAAGTACTGAGAGGAAATAAACCTTACGCCCACGCCCAAAGCACAGCTGATGGTAAGAAGTCATACCTCGATCTAGCCGATGTGGATCGAAACGGATCGGAGCTATTGCGTTCAGCTGCAGCGGATGGAGATACCGGGCTTGTGGATATGCTGTTAGATCTGGGTGTTGACTGTAATACATATGCACATGGATGGACTCTATTCCACTGGGCTGCAGGAGCAGGTCACGTCGGAGTTGTCAAGTTATTACTCGACCGAGGAGCCGACGCGTCTATTTCGGATAACTTTGGAAGTACCCCATTAAACGTGGCAGCAAGAAAAGGTTACGTCGAAGTTGTCAAGCTATTACGATCGAGGAGCTAATATGTCTTATTCAAATGGCCAAGGATGGACCCCATTGCACTCGGCTACACGCTTCGGACATATCGTAATCATTCCGCTATCACTCGAAAGGGGAGCAGAATGGTCTGCTGTGACTCGAGATGGGCGATTTGCATTACAAGATGCTGCTTGGAAAGGCCACTCCGAATTGGTGCAACAACTGCTCAAGAATGGCGCTGATGCAATGGCTCGGGATTCATCTGGACAATCCGCCCTCTTCTACGCAATCATGTCCGGATTAAATAAGGTCTTCTCCATGCTATTGAACCACGCGCCCGCGCTCAATGAAGTCAGAGATCATTCTGGCTCCACCGCCTTGTCAGTGGCTTCACGACTTGGAAAATTCAACATGGTGGAGATGCTTGTATCATTGCCAAATACTAATTTGGCGTTTAGAGACAGTTTGGGCAGAACTGCTCTATGGTGGGCACAAACACAAGAACATGACAGCATCGCAGAATGCATCATTAGATCGGCTGAAGTGGCAGGTGTCTCTGCCTCTCCTCTCGGCTTGCCCATCGGCAGCAGAAACTTTTTAATCAGGAATGGGAATTATTGCATGATCTGCAAAGGGAACATAGAGTTCAGATCTGCTTTTTACCTCTGCAGGATCTTCTATGATGGCCGATTTCTCATCTGTTCGGATTGCAAGCGTCTCAGAGCTCATTCTACCTTCAAATCACATGTTCTAGTTCCATTCTAAGCACAGAGTCAATTAGTAGAGGACTAGAAGTCAGAAAGCGATGTGGTGCAACCTCATCTATGATAATTGCAGAGCTGGGTACCTTGGTAACATGTCTTGAGACCATTCCCTCAAAGTTTGCTGTGTTACATGCAGTACAGAAGGGGTCAATCGATTGCATATACCGATCATTCTGTTCGCCGACACAGAGTTCTATTACATTAGGAATACAGCCGTATGCGAATTTCACTGTTGTATGCACTTAACAATCTACAGAACACGTGCCAGATGACATCCCACGAGCGAAGTAACATTGTGATCGTATATAGCCAAACTAGCACGTGCATTAATGGTGAAACAATATACGTAAGTATTGATATAAAATGTTCGTATCTTGTATGTTCCCCGAGGACAATTTTCCTTTCCAATATCATCTAAGTCGAAAGTTATGCGTCATAGTCGCCTGAGGAAGAGTCGCATTATTTCGAGCAATAATCGCTAGATGAGCTATTATATCATGAAGACTGTCAGAATATATTCGCTATGACTTGTGTGTACAGAAATCCGAGAAGTAGTGATATGTGTAGAAAGGGTAACAGTTACTGAATTGAGAGCCTGCACAAATTTTATTGTTGGTGCCACTACTGGTGTCATTGGAAGAGATCGAAATCGTGACCGAAGCAGTAGCTCACTTTGTGTAATTATTTTATTGTACAGTTGATTTGCGAGTCGTGGCCATGTCCATTTTGAATCCAAGCCCGGTATAATTACTAAAGACCGAGGGATAAGTCAACAAAAAGCGAAGCATTATATATCAATATACCGTTGCCCCTTATGATATTTGACAAATCACCAACATAATTTGGCTCAATAAGCATGATCCAAACCTAGACAACACACCATTCAAGGGGATGTTGAGCGCTACTATCAAAATTGACAATGAGCACACCAAACATGATTGTTCCATGAGCAAACATATGTCTTGTGATATTGGAAGCAATACAATCAAAACTCAAACATATATACGTACTTGACTGGTATTCAAAAAGTAGCACGCCGTGACTGTATACCTATGTTATGTTGCAGCCAGCCTTAATTCTCTCACGGCGAATCGAGTCAGAGGTCGACTTTCGAGTCTGCGGAAGGGACCGCTGCTGCGTCGCGCCACTGAGGTTGGGCCCATCCAGACAATCCTGTTCAGCGCTTGTAGGGGAGCAATGGAGACTCCTCAGCGGGACCAAAGCTGCTAAATGAGGCCCAACCAACGGCTCTCATAATAGACCAACCCAATTCCTCTTCCAGCTTTGGCGTCTTATAGCAATAATTTGCGCACTCTAGAACCAAGA
Organism: Pestalotiopsis fici W106-1; assembly: GCF_000516985.1. Lineage (NCBI taxonomy): Eukaryota > Fungi > Ascomycota > Sordariomycetes > Amphisphaeriales > Sporocadaceae > Pestalotiopsis > Pestalotiopsis fici. The sequence continues at coordinate 3,432,114 of NW_006917095.1, read as the reverse complement.
GCTAGGCATTTCATTATGGGAACTTCAGCTAGATACTGGCCTGGTGGCATCCCAGACACTATTCGGTTCCATCCGCAGCCAATTCTGAGTTCGCTGAAACAAGTCGTCAAAGGCTGGCAACTCTTCCTCGAGGTATGAAAAAGAGGTTCATGTCATGGGCACTACTATCGAGTTACTGACTCTGGTCAATATAGGAAAATGTAGTACCACGCAGCTCGACAGAGCAAGACCACGCCTTTGAAACTCGGCAGCGCCAAAAACTGATGCAGCAATGGGTTTCCCTCACCCAGGCCGAGCGCGACGAGTACCAAAGCTGCGCTCCAGTGCGGCCCAAGGAGTCATGGTACCCTCCAGCACTGAGGAGTAGAACCGGGGCGCCCAGGGAAACCATCACCATGGTCAACTGCATCGCGCCGTGGCCGCTGAGCCCGCGCAACCGGGCGCTGTGGACCAAGCTGCGCATCATGCTGTACTGCCTAGACGGCGACAGTGGCGCCCTGTTTGGCGAGCACGACGGCGAGGTCACGGCCCCCGAGCCCAGCCCGGCGGGCCCGAATCCGCTGACGCCGCAGGAGTTTCTCAAGTGGTGCTATGTAGAAAATGCCAACTTTGATCACATTGCCATGACGTCAGACGGCACCGTCGTCTGTCACAACTGGCAGGGCATTCTGCTGTTCGCGGACCAGGAGGCCCTGGATACGGGGCTCATGCTCCTCTGCCACATCGAGAACAATGGCCAAGTCATGTGTCAGGGCCGAGTCTGGCCCGTGTTGATGAAGGATGCCTATGTGGCCATGATGGCATCGGGCAAGCCCGTCGAGGCAATCCTCGACCAAGACATGTTCAAGGGGCCCGTCGAGTTTAGAAGGTATGATTGCTTTGCACGCACGATACTCTGCCCGTCACAACACCCACGTGAAATTGCTAACTGCAAAAAGGGTGAATATGGAGGATCCGATTATTGATATTCTCGAGTCTCAGTCTGCGTACCTCAATAACGCAGATATTGATGTTTGGGAAGAGGCGATTGACAGGTGTGCGCCTGGCTATCTGGAGATGGAAGAAGCAGCTGAGGGTATGGTATTTGATTATGATCACGCAAAATTCAGATCGCATAAAGAACTCGAACAAATGCCATGGAGTGACGAACAATAGAGATGATATCTATTATGGTGGACCAGGATTTAAATAACCGTCGGCTCCTGTGTTTTTGTAATTATTGCACCAACGCAAAAACAAGGTGGTAGTCGTTTCAACAAGATCAGCAGATTAATAGTCTGTACTCATCTAGGCGTGGGAAATGTTGCATGTGTCTTCCGAATCTGAATTGCCCCCATCTAGATGATTTCAATTGTCTTGATGCTGTCCTTGAAAATGCTATCCGGCGACTCAAATGTTAGGGATTTGGAGAAAGCAAAGAGTCGCTCGAAGACGCGCATGGACGTTCCTTCAACGGGCTTCAATACTAAACCCCAGGCCGTCCATTTCTCCGGAGCTGTGCCCCCATGAGTTGCCGTGAGACCTTCATTGCTCTGAACCAATTCATCACGCTTTCGGTATACGAGAGCCACGACAATTGTGTCGGGTAGTTGCTGGTGTTTCTTCTCATCGTCTGACTGCCGAGGCACAACTCCTGTACGGGCACTGTTTCGTAGGCCTTCAAGCACCCAGTCCCTCTCGCTGAGGAGGAGACTTTTCGATCCATACCCACTGGTCCACACCTTGAAGGCTTCCGCTCTTTTGTCTTCGTCTGACAAACTATATGCAAGGCACGGCAAAGTCATGACAAGCCTACCCTCCTGGACCTCTCCAAATTGAACGAGAGAACTCTTTGGTCTGACATGGACCTCTTCTATAGTGGCCAAAGATGCGGCATCGTGTGGCGGTAGCTGGTCATACAAGACTGTATCATCGACAGAAGCCCACGACCACGTCGGAGCTCTCCATACATCAGGGTAATGCATCGCAGAGTCCCTAGTTGACCATAATAGATCCCGCAAAAGGTTTGATCGCCATAGCCCAGCTATATACTCATCTTTGCACATGGCTGCGAACTCGGATGCCAAGCCAGAGAGCGCCGGAAGCTTGTCCTCTGGACGCGACATGGCTCGCCGTGAGTAGTTGCCCACGATACGATGCCATATATCGTACATGTCCCGATCATCATCGGAGTTTGGTGTATGGCTGCGATTGTTCTCCTCTTGTCTTCGGGTGGCTAGTCTCATTTGAAACTCTCGCCGGGTACTTTCCAGGTTGTTCTCATCAAAGGACCAGTCCTCACTCCCGCCGTCGCTGTGGGTTCCATGCCGGCAGAACCAGATCACCCGGTGGCCAAAGAAAAGGACCCGACTTGAGAGTAAACTTTCCTGAAGAGTCCAAGCTCGCTCATTGATTGGCTCCAGGGCCAGCTGATAGGGATTCTCCTCCCTGACGTAGACCTTGGCCGAGCCACCCGAATCTCTATCCCGTTCGAGACAAAACACGTCCAACGGCACTAGATCCCTTGGGAGGGGAAAATCAGTGTGAGTTTCACAACGTCCCATCTGCCGTAGGAAGCCACTGTTGCAATCAGGTGTACTGGCTGCAATGGTCAGGTATGCGCGTTTGTAGTACTGGTTCATCACTCCAAGTTCTTTTTCCTTGTCCTGCAAGTCATCCTGAACGATGCACAATGCGTCAACCCATATGAACCTGATGCCAATTTCCTCAGTGACGGAAATGGCGTCCTTGATGGCCGATGGCAACTCATTCAGCAGCAGCCCGCCTGGCTGACACCGAGCCCGGAAGTTGGCAGTGATAGTAGGGCTATGGTTACTTGGATCTGGACCCCAGCAGTAACTCAGCGCAACATATCGGCCTGGCTGCCCGTTTGTTTCAACCAATTGAATGGTTCTGTCGTCATTGATTTGGATGACTCGCGTTGGCAATTCTGCCTGTATCTCTAGCTCGCGTTGGCAAAAAGAATGGCTCGAGTCACATGTGTGTATCCAGCTCTTGACAAGCCTTAAGTTTTCGCCTCCGCCAGGGAATGTCGTGAGAGGATGGGCGGGTATCCACTGTTGAAGAATATTGTCTAGATACTGTTATTATCTCAATGAAGGTGCATGAAATATGGGTGTTCCCTGGGAAGAAGGACTAAGGGACCTACCAGGCAACGAGTAGAGTTCCAAAACGCATTCTGCCGTTGTTCGCCGGAAGGAATCCGGTGGGTTGACAAACCACATGAGCGATCTCTTGTCTCCATCTTCAGTGGTTCCAGTGAATGAAACATTGGGCAGGAATGATAATTCAGATTTCTCGCCGCCATCCCCAAGACTCAGAGAAACCTTGCTGAATGATCGAGTGTCAGGATCTTGGTCAAGTGGTCTGCAGATAAGGCCCATGACTTGCTCCTCTGTTCCGACGGCCCGAGCTGCGCTGCGAAGTCTGACAATGATATTTTGCAACTCGTCGGCCCCGTCGTCTGTGGAAGATCCCAGCGCGCAACACCGGGGAGTAGATTCACCCAGGAGCTGGCCGATCGACCTGGCGCGAAGAGAACCAAAGAGGCGAATTGCAACATAACAACAGAACTGACAGCCCGCCTCAATAGCTGCAACCAAGTCGAGGAGGGTTACCTCCCATATTATTTGCGTCTTCATTTCATCAGGCATAGCGGCGTCGACGTCGAAGCGGCGCAACCACGAAGGAAGGCCAAGGAAGGTCAGCTTTTTTGCAAGATCAAAGCATGAAGGACAGAATATGCTTCTTTCCACAAAAGCATTTTTTAACCAATCTTGGAAATGCTTTGCTTGATTTGGCTGCAAGGTGTAATAATCGTATTTGACTGTTGTATCAATCGTTTTCTCGCAGTCATCATGGAAGTCGGGTTCGTCGACATGGGCTTCATGGATTTCTCGACTCGTCAGATTGTGTTTGAACTCGTCCTTTCTCAGGGATTTCCAAGTACCAAGGGCATCCGGGTCGAGGTAGACCACTACAGGTGGCTGTGATTGCCTCCCATGCAGAGATCCCAAAATGATGACGGCAGGGCTATTAGCGCGCGCAGGAAAGAAATATACGGATCTTGACTGTGCCGAACAAGGCAAAGCTACCTGGTGTGAAAGCACAGATACCTCGGTATCACTTGTGCCGACATCATCAGAAGTGTCGCCACTCGGGGCGTGAAGTGGAAAACGCAAGACCCGAAGCCGGTCTCCAGTCAGAGACACATGAGCATGTTTCTCTGTCCAGGTAATGACGTAGGGCAAATGCGTCACAACCTTGGGCCATGTCCCCAGGTCAACACCATGACGACGGTCGAGTATTCGCGGCTTTCTTGAGCACGTGTCTTTCGGAGACAATGCCATTGTGGCAAACAAGACGAAGAGTCTGAGTGGCGCAAACAGGGTTGACCTACCTGTGAATCGTGCGACGTGGACAAATCTTCCACAAGAAGAGAAACGCATGCTGACTCCAATTGGGATGCAGGTATTGCCTGCCGTCTCTGATGTTTCGCAGGATTCAAAGGGTACATGGAATTTGAAATACGTCTTCTTCTGGAGATCTCCAAAGAGGAACTCGCGTCCGTCGAGAGGATATATGAAGAGTGGGAGTGTGGGATGAAGAATGGCAGAGGAGTCGTGCAGCGAGGAAGAATGTCGATGTGTGTATCGGAATGGATTGGCAATGTCGCTGTGCCTCGGCTCAACGAGAATGTCCACCACGGGCATTGATGTGTCCTGTGTGATGCCATCCTCCCAACGGACACGCCGATCGCGATGCGTAAAGGTGGCTCTGGACAGCACATGATTTTGGTTCTTGCACCAAGACCCTTTGGCAAAACATGCAGAGCATAAATCGAAAGCGTCCCACTCATCTTTACCACATGGGAAACACTGGTAGTATATGCTACACTTTGAGTTTGTCTCCAGGTCAGTGTCGTGGACCACGGGTATTTTGCAAAGGTCACAATATCGACCGTATGAAAAAAGGTGCTTTAGCGCTTTTGGACCCGCGTGTGGCTGAGAGTTGGTTTCATCATCACTTTCGGAGCCAGATTCTTCGTCATCGGCGTCTGAATCATCCGGAGTATGCATGTCATTGATATTCTGACGCTCCACAATCGACGGCGATGACACGCGTTTGGATCGAGAGCTTGAGGCTTTCCTGGGGGCACGACGTCGATGCTTCCTGATGTGCTTGTTTGGGCTTCGGGAGACACTATCTGAATCTGAAGAAGATCCGCTACTCGAAGATTGACTTTCTGAAGACCCGGAAGACGATGAAAGTTCACTGGAGGATTCGAAATCGCTCTGATCAGCCGTGTCCGCGCCTGATGCCAAAGCACTGTCTTGTGAAGCTTCATCAGATGAGTCAATTTCCGAGGCCGTGTCAAGGTGAAACTCTTCGGCAGATGACACTTGGTCTGGCCCGACGGATGAATATTCTGGTTGTGAGTCTTCATCTTCAGTGTGTACGTCCGAGATTGAGTCAGAATCCGAGTCCAGACTTTTGGTCTGATACGCTGCTGAAGTGAATGTCGGTTGTTTCAAGCCAACATACCTTCGGCGAGATTGAAAAATCCAAGAGTCGTTCATTACAATATCATCCCAGTAAGTTTTCTCCTGTTCATCCTTCTTGTCGAGTGCGGCCCAGTTGCCTCTATTTCCCCGAAGGAATAAATTGCAACCGATACGAACCGCCGAGCCGTACTGTGTTTCGTGCATTGCAGATACCCTCTGTGAGGGATCGACGATGGGAACCAGCGAGAGCTTAGTCTCAGGTGAGGCACCATAACTGCTCCAAAGGACTTGTTCTGGGTCAAACAAGAGAACTTCTTGCTGACCGTAACGAGACGGAGGTCTCTTGCCATCGACCAACCATGACTCACGCACGACTTTGGCTTGGCTGAAGATGGGCGAACCATCATCACTGCCATACACACAGCATTAGACCCCATGCAATAACATCAAAACAAGATGGCGAGAAATTACATACCTTTGGATTGGGACTCTCAAGACTGCGATGCGCCCGCCGTCATCGCTAATTGTTTCTTGGAAGTCATATGACCCGGAAGCTTGATCCTGAGCAGCGATACCAAGATCGAATTCCAACAAGAAACTCTTATTTCTCTCTATTCTCGTTCCGTGAGTGTGGAGAAAGTTGTTGTGGCCCAGAGCGCCCCAAAAACAATCATCAATATCGCCACTACGTGGTGGCCTTAAAATGCCCGAATGAAGGAAATTGGTCCATTCTTCGAGAAAAGCTTGGTAGTCACCGATGAGATTATCAAGTTGTTCTTCTCCAGAAGGATTTGTGTGAAGTCTCGATCTCCTAGCCACCATCTTCTCGTCTTCTTTCTCTGATTTTCCGTTCGGCCGGAAAGAGCCATTCAGATGGAGACTTTGGAACCGTATCATTGACAAGAACTGCGGCGAGCGTAGAAAAGAGCCCACTTTCGCAAGCAATTCCGCCCCAGACTCATTCAGGTGTTTATGCCAATACCTTGCGGCATAGGCCAGAAACGAGTGGCTCTGTAGAGACGCTGTTTTGAGTGAGTCCATGGGTTTGGCGTATCGGCGCTGTGATAGGTACTTCAGGCATGCATCTGCAATTACCTTGGGTCGAAGTTGAAGGCGCTGTTTTTCAACTTCGAGCTGACCACGAAGAAACCAGAAAACTGATGCATGCGACAATCTCAAGTAGCCATCTTCTGATGCTTCTCCAATCGGCAAGAAGTGAATGAATGGGCCGCAGAGCTTTTGAATCTCATTGCCGTCGACTATAGTATACCATTAGCCAAGATGCTGGCAGGAGCAACGAAAAGGTCAAGACGAGGAATATGGAGAGGTAACTTACGTTGTTCAATGTCACCAGATATGAGATTATCACAGTGGAACCCAATTGGAGCATAATCTTTGAAGGGCTTGTGAGATATGGCCAGGGCTTCTCTGATTTCGGTCAATTTCAGTGGTCTCTGCGCAAATAGAACCAGCGAAAGGATTTTCCTGTAATCATGTTTAGCCAAAGGAGCAGACCGGATGCTATTCAAGGCTCACATTGCTGGAATACTAGAATCCTCTTCACCATTGAGCAAAAGATCCAAGCTCTCTGCATACGCCTCGCGGATGTCAGAGGGCATTTTCAGCTGTTTTGTTTCCGCCGAAGACGTGTCTGACAGCATTGACATTTGCAATCTGTCCAAAGCAGTGGCTGCCAACAGAAAGTTGTCACTGGTAGTCTCCAGTATTTCAGATCCGACGACTTTTGGCATTTCCCCTTCCAGAGAACCGGTTAACCTGTGATGAGCATATGAAGCAACATCACCTGCCAGCGATTGCGCATCCAAGGGTAGCTCAAGCGCGCCACATTCGTCGATCCATTTCCCCATCTCGCCTGATCTATTTGAGCTACACCATATGCGAAGTGGCATTTCTCCACCTTCTTTTGTTAGTCCAACAAGAAAAGTCAAAGTTGAATGAAGTTGTTGCTTTGGCAAGTCGATGTCGGTGGCTTTTCCTTGTGATGATCCCTGCAATTCCAGACTGACTTCGTCCAGACCATCAATGAAGACAAATGCAATATGGCATTGACGGATGAGACATTTGATCAAGTCCTGTACTTTTAGCATCTTTTCATGTCCATCGGGATGCCCATTCAGTCCCGACAATACCTCTGTGTCGACGCCATGTCCGCGCTCAACAAGGTAGTCGAGCAATTGTAAGGCAATTTGGACCAGGAGCTGGTATTCGGACCGGGGGTGATCAAATTTTAGCATGAGATACACGACGGCAGGCTTTTGAGAGGTCCGTTGCACCCACTGAGAAGTAGTAGCGCAGAGAACGGATTTTCCACAGCCCTCGGGACCGGTGACCCAAAGGATGGGGCTTGGTGACTCCAATGTGACCCATTTGCGGAAAAGTTCGAGTTCCAGGAGCCATTTTCCAGTGCCTGTGTGGTACTGGTCGAGCTGCTTTTGATAGTCAATTTTGTTAAGAGTATCAGGGCGCCGTCCAAGCCAGTCCCGTACTCTTTGAATGTCCTCCGGTAGCTGGGTAGTGCATTCCATGCCCTCTTGGATACAGCGGAGCAATTGATCGTAGTTGGCTGTTCCCCGGCAAAGCTTAGATATGCTTCTGTGGTCTGCTCCAGGGAAGAAGGCCCGGTTGACATGATTCAAAGAAGCAAAGTTGAAAGCCTCAGACTCAATCTGTGATGAAAATGAGCTATGAATTCGGCTCCAAAAGTCGGCCAAGGCAGGGTCTGGAGGACTGTATGTTCTCCAAAATGTACTCACATTGGTTACAACGTCGGCCGTGTCATTGTTGACACCAACAAGTCCCGTCGTTATGTTGAAACGAGAGGCAATTTCAAGAAAAGCTTTTTGTGTGCTTTCAACGACAGCAGACCAGATTTTCCACCTTCCAATACTGTCTTGGCTGGAAGAAGCCATGGAAATCTGTCTCCAAGTGTCCCAACTCAGGTCGGAATGTGGCGTTTCAAGAAAAATGACGTGTTTAGTCTTTTTCAGCACAACGGCATCCTTGTCGACATGCGAAGAGCAAAGAGCCTAGAATCAATGGCTAAGCTACGGTGCCATCCGTGGATCTGGTCACGGTGAGAAGTACTGACATTTTTGATTACAAGACCTCCCACATCGTGTCCGATCAGAACGAGGGGAACTTGTATCTAGAAGCGATACACTAAGTACAATATACTCAGTCGAGAACAGAGTCCATGCCATGCTCACCTTCTTTGACATTCGGTTGCGCATCAAGGCCATGCGCAGCGTTTGACCGGGTTCGAAAACAATACCGCCTTGGTAAAAGTCGTCGGAGCGGATTGAGAGCCGGTTCGGGTCATAGCCAAACGCCAAAATGCGTGCGTTTCCCAAGTCCAAAGGTAACTGTGCCAATGGCCAGCATACCCCGTCTTCATTCTGCCAGTCAGAGATTGGCCCTCCATGGAGGCCATGAACAAAGACAATACTAATGCAATAAGTCAACTTCAGAATTTCCAAGGTTTTCAGGCCAAGATGACAGCAGTGAGAAGGCCAACAAGAACGTACTCGTATTTGTGCTTTGGCGGTAGTGCGCCATCCGGAGGCCATATCACCCTGAGACCAAGGAAATCTGCAGCCATCTTGATCTGCTTCAATTTTGAATCATTTGAGGGGTTGAAAGAAGTTGATCAAATTATCATCGTTGAAAGTAAAAAAGTTACGGAATCGCGGGGCAAAACTTGATTGTATACGTAGTAGGCATGTAGGTGATATAGCTACCTGGGCAGTAGACGGGTGGGAAGGGAAAAGGGCCTATTGGGATCCCGGTTGCGCTTTCAAAAAATGGACAATGTCTTGCAATTACAGGCAATTTGCATGCAAATCATATCATGGTGGTCAGGCAAAAGTCTGCCTAATAGTTGCTTACACTAATCAAAGTCTGCTAGCATTGGTGGGATCTGGTCAGCTTGCATGTCTGCCTCAAATATCAATCATCAACCCCGCTTATTGTGCGACTCTAGGTAGCAGAAAGCGACCACAAGGCTCGCTCAAGGCACCTGTGCCTCTTTGTGCCTGTATAGCACGTATATGTGCATGCACAGCCCCTCCGCCCAGCCTGCCTTTGACCTTGTCAGTGATCCCGAATTACGCTGGTCAAATATCAGATACATCTCACAAACTTTTGTTGCAACTTCCTCTCTGTCATTGACATTCAAACGAGTTGGCAAGACCATCACATTATCCCGTGAAAAATGGATAGCATGACAGACCGGGACAAGTTGGCCCTTCTGGCCAAGCAAGAAACAACCGACGGCCCTCACAATGTCTTTGATATTTCGCAATTCGAGCACCAAGTTGATCAAAAAGTCTCTCCAAAAGTAATTGAACGACTTCAAAAGGAATTTGGCAATGATATGGCTGGTGGTAAGAAATTTCCATGGAGCACCACCCTTTTCCCTCTCTCTCTCTCTTGAGCGCTAGGGTATGTCGCTTACGCTGTGTTTTCAATGCCCAGCAATTGACAAGTTTTTCGGGATGAAGAACAAGTCTCCCGAGCAAGAGCCACCTAATGGCAAGGCAGAGACCGATGGAGAGTCCGGGTCCGAGTCAGAGGGTAATCCAACCCCAGACCTAGACAATCGACAGGAAATAGTGACTAGAGACCGATAGTATGTATTCAATTCCCTCTAATGATCATTCCATTTGTGGCATGATTATAGTTACGCTCATAGTCTAACCTGCTTTGCAATAGCTGGGATAGGTGCGTTGATTCAAATTCTGTTATTGACTGATATCCCCACCATCTTCAGACCGAGTCTAATATTGATGCCGTCTACAGATTCAAGCGGCAATTTGTTTTGAAGAAGCCTGCAAAACCCAAGAATGAGTCTAGAAGATACAAAGACTGCGTCATCTTTGTTCGTCGAGACTATAACCCAGAGATGACTGATTACCAAACCGTCTTGATCATTTCTGGAGAAGTCCTTCGAAACGCCCTGCGAAACATATTCCGTGGGGCAGCAGGTTTTGGGTTGACCGAGAATATCATCACAGAGGTCAGTATTGCCCGTTCATTCTTGTCGAACAGTATTATTTGTCAAAATATCTGGTAAATAACATACGTATGCCCTTATAGCTCGATCCAAGTTTCATGTTTTGGGCTCGACCCGAATTCGAGCTCCTTGCGAAGCATTACCATGAGGTTGGAGACAAGACGGCCGTCTTCGAGATGGGTGCCGCTTTCAACTTCATTGATACCCAGTATGGAGAAATGGTCTCGGTTCTAGACTCATTGCTACCTCATTCCATCACTTTTGAGTACCTGTGGGCAATTTTGCCACCCGATTGCTTGATTGTTGGAACGGATGCACTTGACTTTCAGAGCATCTGGTGCGTGCGGAGCCACAGCGTTCAATGCATACAAGGCCAAAACTTCTTGATCATGGAGGCAGAGAACATTATCTGGGACGGGTCCAAGGCAGGAAGCGTGCACCAGATGTTGCGGATCCCAATGTTCACTGGTGTCAAGCTGATACGGGATCTTCCATACATCCCCTTGGATTACCACCCACAACGTGAGGAAGCAATGAAGAATGTCCTGAAGCGTAGCGTCAAGGCCTTGGAGTTCTGGCAACCTCATTTCCGACACCTCGAGCATCAGGGCACTGGTTTGGCCAAGGTCCACGACAAGGTTGATTACTACCCAGTAAGTCTGAAACATGTTACTTTATGATGTAAAAGTCCCATCGAAGCTGAAAACAAGATCACAGTTCAGCGGGCGTGTAGTGGTAGATCCCAAGACGATGCGGCGAATGGATCCATCCAACCCAGTCATGCCACATTCCAGTGCAATCAGCAATCTGCGCAAAATTTCTAGAGTATCAATGGCGGAGTTCTCAATGAGTCACGAGGTATTTCAATCATTATCCCCTCGCTATAAATCATGAGTACTGATGCGAGTGCAGGGCCCAAACACGTCAGAAGAGCTTCTCAAGGAGCTTCTGAAAGATGCGAGCGACGCTATGCTTGAGTTTGTGGGCGGAGATTCTGGCAAACATAACGCGAGGAACAGAAGCTACGGAAGAGGTCGTCCACCCCCTCGAGTTCCGGGAATCATGCGCCCTCCACCAGGTTTACCCCCGTTTTATCGCAGCAGCAGCAGCAGTAGTGGCAGCGCATCATCAAGCGATAACGAAACGTGGACGTCTTTACCAGCATCTAGACAAAATCGATCAACAGCTCGAAGAGTTCAGCTGTCCAAGAAGCAGATGCTTCTTGTCTCTGGCTTTGTCTATGGATATAGCCTGCGCGATAGTACTTGGGGTACGCCAATGTCCGAAGTAGGGGTTGCCACGATTTGCTGACAAATTCGCAGGTGCCTTTTCTGTTGATCGAGTGTCGGAAATTGATTGGAATGAGTTAGCTATCCCTCAAGTTTCATCTTGTTTTCTCTTATTTGTTTACCATTTCATCTGCTTTTCTTCACCAAAACTTTCATATACTACTTGATGAGATTTGACCCCTCTGACTGACGCCTGGTACAGGACCATATTTGATTCTCTTGTCATGGAGAAGTCGCTCAAAGATGTAATATATCAGCTCGTCGTTGCCCATGGTGCAGGAAATTCGGACTTTGATGATCTCATCAAGGGCAAGGGCAAGGGCCTTGTCGGGCTCCTCTACGGACCTCCAGGATCCGGCAAGACATTGACGGCCGAAGCGATTGCCGAAACTGCCAAAATGCCGCTGTATGCAATATCCAGTGGAGCACTGGGCCACGAGGCGACCAAGATTCACGACAAATTGTCTAGCATCCTCAAGCTAGCAAGCCACTGGAAGGCAGTGCTTCTGCTAGATGAGGCAGACGTCTTTCTTGCTCAGCGAACAACGACAGACATTGAAAGAAATGCGATAGTTTCCGTCTTTCTTAGAGAGCTCGAATACTACCAGGGCATTCTCATCTTGACCACCAACCAAGCTCAAGTCATTGATGAGGCCTTTCAAAGTTGGTGTGCCACCATTTGATGATCGACGTTTGCTAATTACAACGTTGTCTGTTGTCAGGCCGAATCCACCTCTCCCTTCAGTATTTCAGTCTCGATACTGCTTCACGTTACAGAGTTTGGGATAGCTTGATGGAGAATGCGCGCAAGTCCAAGAGAATCAAGGTGGATGTTACTCAGGATGCTCTGCAAACTTTGGCCGAGGTGCCGCTTAATGGCCGACAGGTATGTCGCTCCTCCCGTTACAGCATGTTGGCCGCGTGAATATTGGACTGACATTCAGCGCTAGATAAAAAACACTATCAGCATTGCAGTCAATATTGCCACTACAAGCGAGTCGCAAGTTATGACGGCCGAGACGCTGAGCAACACGGCAAGACTACTGCAGAACTCCCAGTTTCGTCGGCAGGAGTCTGATCATGGTGAGGGGTCGAGAACCTTGGCTAAGGGTGTTCTAGCAGATTCGGGTGACGACGAGCTGGCTACAAACACAGTCCGACAGACGACAAACTCCACGGCCAAAGAAAATCAGTTCATGATAAGCCCGCGTACCATGGCATTGTTGATTGGCTTTCTAGGAGCGTTCCTATGGAATACCTATCTGACCTGAGCCAATGTAAAGGGAAGATGAGATTGAAATAGCGTATGACAGATGTCTGGGTTGATCCCCCGATCTACAAAAGAGAGATGCTGTAGGTAGTCAGGTGTGAGGACTGAAGCATGTAGTAAACTTGAACCTATGAACTCTAGATGTCTGCCATAATGACATTGAAAGCCTTCTGACTCATAACAAAGGTGGGAGCAACTGGCATGGCTCCAGGTGTCCTCGGGAACACGGAGGCATCAACCACTCTGAGCCCATCCACGCCATGGACCCTGAACTTGGAGTCCACACAGTATCTTTGGCTGGCGTCCTCAGCAGATGGTCCCATGCGACAGGTTGACGTGACGTGGTGACTAAACGCCTCATCCACAATCGCCTGTCTAGTGTCACCAACGTCGGGCCGTGGCTCAACAACGGTAAAGGGGGCATAAGGCGGCCCCGTTGCGTTGAACATGCGCATGGCAAACGCGACACCCTCTTCGAGGGCCTGGAGATCGCGGTCTCTGGTCTCCTCGGTGAACCAGTTGAAATCAATCGAGGGCACATCCCTCGGGTCAGCAGAGCGCAACGTCACTGTGCCCTGACTCTGATCGCCGGGCGTCTGCATCTTGGCAATGGACCAGAACCACGACTCTGCCGGATAGTGCGCCGTAGAGTAGCCGGGGAAGAAGCCGCGAAACACCGTACCGGCAGCACCAAAGATGAGAAGGTCGGCATCTTCATTCTCGGATACACTGGTGCGGTAGAGCATGGAGATGGGTGCTGCACCTTCACCATATGGCCCAGTATGTGTGGTCTGCCATTCAACCAGGCAGGGATCAGACGAATCGGAGACGTTGAATAGACACTCGGCAAAGGGGTTGTTCTCCCAGGGAATCGCGGCCTCCACCGTGACACCCGCCTCATAGTTGTCTTGCATATATAAGCCCTGTGTAAAGACTCATCGTTAGTTCCAAAGCCACCAAGAAATCGCTGGGCATCAGTGCAAAGGATGCACAACTCACCACTGCAGGAAGATCCACTACGACGTCAATGCCCAATGCTTCCAGCTCATCTCGTGGTCCGACGCCACTGAGCTTCAAAATCTGCGGCGTGTTAAAGGCACCGCCACTAACAATGACTTCGCGCGATGCCGTCACACGACGCAATTCCCCTGCAGCCTCGGCATCATATCTCCTGTCAGCTGCGTAAAGCCCCTCGCCAACCATATACTCGACGCCGTATGCCTTTGGACGGCCGTCTTGTGTATTTTCAAATAAAACGCGGGTGGCGAGAGAGTTTGTACTCAGCGTCAGAGGGTATAGGGCGGAGTCATCGGTCGGAGAGCGTGCAGCAAGTGTCTCTACAATGTAGTTTCTGGACCCGTCACGACGACGAAACTCGTCATAATGTAGTGGAAGTTGGTAGATGCCGTTGCGTGCATAGCGCCCTGCGTCGGCCGCATTGAGGTCCCTTTCCATGAGCTCTCCAATCTGTTCGGGACTTGTAATGTCAATGTCCTCAGCTTCGAGGAACGCATGTTGAAGGACCTCGACAACGCCTGGGCGTGAAGTGACATAGGATATGTTGTTACGGTTGCTCTATGATCATGGCAATTTCGTTAGCCTGGCGTTTTTGTGCAATAGAAACGGGATAGATGGCACATACCGAAATGAATCCCTCGAATCCATGACCCTCCGTACCGGGTGGGATATAGGTGCAATTTTCAACTTGTGTGAAATACGTGCGCATGTTATCAGCTCTCCATGATTCGTCACCAGTAAGCTCCGCTATGTACTCCCAGTCGTTGTCGGGAGGCAGGGCAAAGTTCATGGCATTGAGCTGGGCTGAGCCACCGAGTGTAGCACCTCGAGGGTAGAAAATACCCAAACTACCGAAAGTCAGTCAATGATCAAAGATATAACTGGTATCAGGGGATATCCTACGGCTCTGCATCTGCGGGAGGTTCAAGACCGTAGTAGTAGGACCCGTTAGCCAAACGGTAAGTAAACTTGGAATCGCGACGGGCTTGAGTATCGTTTTGGAAATGAGAGACGAAGAACTCCCAAGACATTTCAGGGTGCTCAGAGACAGGGTCGGCCCTGAAAATCATAAGTCATTTGAAAAGAATAATGGTTCTCAACTTGGTTGTACTCACATTGCCGGAATCTGCTGCAGAAGAGTGTCGCCATTGTCAGCTCCGGCTTCAATCAAGAAGACTGAGTGGCCACTGCGTGCCAGATTTGCCCTGGTGATTGTTAAAAGGTATTTCTCCTGTATGTTGTCGCTCAACTTACGCCAGAGTGCCTCCGCCAGGGCCCGAGCCAATGATCACATATTCGTACTCGGCAGCATCATTTGCAACTGGCAATGCCGCGACACAGCTCGCGAGCATCAGGGGAGAGAAGAATGATGTCTTTCGCATATTTGCGTGTGGATTTCGACGAGATGCAATGTTCAGTGATGAGTGTTTGTTGATATTATTCTCATTGTCTTACCGAGTCTTCTTGTCTCTATATATCTGCTCCATGGTCGCGTACAATGCATCGCTATCTCCGTGCTCGCCTTCTCCAAATTGATCGCTGCTGCTAAAGTCTCACCAAAGTCCGTCATATTCGAATTGCCCAGGAACTATAAGTGTCCAAGGGTGCGGATTTAAGAAACTTGACAAACGCGAGGTATGCCAAGTCGCCAAGATGTGGCTCAACTTACCGCCAAGGGTGCCGGCCTATAGTAGCGCTCTCCTCATGTGTTATGCAAAGACGATAGAGCACGAGCCACACTGACTGTATTCACTGCGAGTTGTTCTTCTTATGAGTCTTGCACGTCAAAATAGGAAACGAGATCGACAGTATGTCCGCACTTTACAATGGATGTACATAAGAACTAGGCTTGATTCTAAGACAGGTTCTATAATTAGCAAGGCAGTGGTTGGAATGGATCCGAGGAACATTATTAGATGGTCTGCGGACTAGGTCTACCGTGTGGTTGGTTACGATAAAACCATATAGTTGCTGGTGCTTGGGTTTTCTAAAGACAGTGGAACTCTTTGCTCGGCTCGTGACGGGTTAACAAAAAGATCTCTGGCCCCATCCTTTTTGTGAGACAAACTCATCCAGGCTGCGCTGAACACTAGAGTTGTGCTTTCTTCTTCAATAATTTTAGGCCCTTTTACGCACCAAACCCGACGAGGCGGACATTCCACAAGTCCTGATGGATCAGTACTCTACCGTACACGTCTCGCGTTCACCCAAAACCCATGAATATTTGCTTCTGGATTGTGCAATGAGAGGTTATGATTCAGGCTGGTGCCCATGGCGATGATGCAGAGCCTTTGTGTCACTATTGCTGGATTCGCGGTCAAGGGCATTTCCAGCATGAATATTGGGGATATATATTATATCAACTAGAAGGATAGTAGCAATCATAGTTTGTTTGGCCAGACTGCCACCGACAGCACGGTCCCTTTCAAGATGTCCAGGTCCGAAACACCAATGAGTATCTGTTTCTCTGGTATTTTCAATTCGACCCAACTTACCTTTAGAAATACGTCTGCCACTGGGCTGTATGCAGCAATTGTGGTAGAAAGAGACTGGACAGGACTGGATTTGTTCATTGCTATTTGCTTGGAAAGTATCGAATAGTTGTTAGTTTCGTCGGGGTCGGGCTAGGGTTAAGCTAGGGCCATTGGTTTTACACTTGAAGGTGGGTCAAGTCACAGGCAAGAGGAACACGACGCAGCGGACATTGCACATCTCCAATTGAATAACGCTGAAATTATAAAATGCCCAAAGACCCTTTCTTCTTGAATTTCTTTCCGAAACACACGGAATATATGCGTGGGGCCAGAAGACAAAACGATTCTGTATGATTGACTCAGATACTTGGGTCTATTGCAATTCATCGCACCAAGTGCCCCGCGAAGTAAACTTGAGAACTGGCCCATCGTGACCCGCGGCGAAAAGATTGTACATCGGAAACTCGGTCTCCTCGCCCCCATGATGTGTGAAGCCAGATATACCATCTCCCATGATCTTCTCAGCACCAGAGGACGCCCTCTGAAAGTCAAAGTACCACAGCGTCTTGGCCAAAACAAGACTCATCTCGAGATACGCCATTGACTTTCCAGCACATCCACGAGATCCAAAGGAAAACGGCGTAAAGGCTGCGTGGTGGGCTCGGCCGGGCTGTGCACCAGGCATCCATCTTTCGGGGTCAAATTTGAACGAATCCGGGAAATATTCCTCGTTATGGTGAAGGCTGTAGATATTCACCCCAACCTGAGTCCCTGGAGGAATGGCGTGACCATCTACGACCAGTGACTGGCCTTTGACGGCCTCGCGCCATAGAGTCGAGGGTACTGGGGGAGACATGCGCATCGTTTCGTCGATGCAAGCACGCAGGTATCGACAGCCAGAAAGCTTTGATCCGCCGCGGATTTCATCGGCTGATTGGAACGTAGTCCGTATCTCCTCGGCCAGCTTTTCGTAAATCTCAGCGTTACGCGAAAGGTAAAAGAATGCAGCAGACAGGGTCGATGCTATGGTTTCCCCTCCTGCGAGCAAGAATTAGTTTAGAAACCAAGAACTATCTTGAATGAGAGTAAAGAAAGCATACCAGCTGCAAAGAAAAAGACAGCCTCGGCCCAGAGGCTCTGCTGCTTGATATTTTTGATATCACTATCGGACTGTTCTGCATAAACAGCCAACAAATCTTGTTCGGCATCTGATGGTTTAGCCAGACGAGATTTTATCATGCTCATCAACATGTCCATCAGTCGGGCCCTTAGGCTGCTAGTGAACATATTCACAATGAATCCAGGCTTGAGTAGTACCGCAAGGGTCGTGAATTGCATACATGCGTTTGTTTTATGGTTTCCGAGTGTGATGGCGGTGGGAAGACTCCTGTTTGTGTCATCTGTCTGGAGGCCGAGGTCGAAACCAAAGCCGAGCTTTCCAGCAATGTTTAGACCCATGTGGCGACATGCAGGTGTCATGTTGTATGCCGACGACTTGAAATACAGAATCTGTTTTAGGAAAATATCAATCTGTGCCAGCATAGAAGATTCAAACTTTCTCATTGAATGATCCGAGAGGACATGGCTGATGAGTTTCCTTTTTGGACGATGCTCGTTCTTGTCTGCAATGGTGAAAATATTGGGCTTGTCAGGTTGTGCCGCCAGATAGACGTACGACTTCGTGCTGTTCTCATTTTGATAGATATCTGTCATAATCAGAACTTGAAACGAGATCGCGAAGCCTCCAAACACATACCTTGTAAAGCTGTGACTGTATTGAACACGAGCCGATCGGGTGCCTCTCTCACAACCGGTCCTATCGTAGATTTTAGCAGAAACTAATGGCTTTGTTTGGTATCACAGCTTACCATAGTTGAGGTGGTTATAATACGTCTGCAAATGAAGACTCTTTCGAAGGGCATATAATCCTCCATATGCCTCTGAGAGACTTGCAAAAAATGGACCGGGATACTTTCGAAGTGGATGTACTAGAACACGGTAGCCCAAGATCAAGACAAACTCCACACCTCAAGATTGTTAGTATATTACGTAGTTAGGTACAGTATATGAAAAATATGGTCTCACATAAGCAGCTAAAACGACAAGCCCGTAAGGAACGAGCGGTCCAATGAATGCCATGACTTGAAACAGCTGTAGAGTATGAGCTCTGAACCAAAGGAGCATCAACAAGTGCAAAGTTGAGTCTTTGAGAATTTGTGTTACAGCCCGTGTCGGATACAGAGAAAAGCTATTTATGCCGCCGCCGTCGATATATGTCGTGACTGTTCAACCTGGTTCAGGGCGCGGCACAGTTGCATGGATCTATTCACTTGGCACTCCTCCAGATTCTAGCCGCACTGCTTCAAGTCGCGGTTCAACAAGGGTCCGCTATAAGATATGCTGAGCTTCGGCAAAACTATTAAAAGAAACACTGCACAGTACCAGCATCAAGTAGAAGCTTTACGGAGATATTTCTGCCACAACTTGCTTAGATCCGCAGGGATGATAGGTGCAGGGCCAGCCACTTTCCCAAGGCGCTGTGAGGGTGATCTCGTCCAACAGGCCATCTACGAACGAGACGCCATCAAAATTTCTAGAGTCGCCATTTGAGAGATAGCGACGCTTGTTCCAGCAATCATGTGGACAATATTGGTTTCCCTTTCTGCGGCAGGGGCCAGCTTGAACGCATGTCCCACCAGTAAGCTACTTCCACCCAGTCAGCCACTGCCCACATGGCTTGCGCCTCGGCTGCGATAATTTTGTTCCGGTAATCATGTGATTTTAAAAGAGAATAGATTCGTCGTACAAGGGAGCCATTATGCGATCAAGTCGATACGGCGTTGGCTCGTCCCAGTTGTGGTAGTCCTCATGTGGGTTTCTGAGCATGGCTAACCGCTGAAGGATCAGTTCGTCTGCCTCGCCTACAAGCTTGTCCCACTTGGCGGTCTCATTTTACGGTTCTAGGTTCTTGGGAAAAAGGTAAGCCGAGTGTCATGAGCGTGTTGTGATCAAACATGTCAAGCCCAACTCTCCTCTCACGCCCACACAACATCCCGTGACATGGGAAATGTGTTCCATCCTCATCAATAAGGCACATCTCTTTTCCGCACAGACGATTGACATCGGCGTGACGAAAATGAACGTTCCCAGCGACAGCATGGTCTTCGGCGGTCCCCGTTATGCTGGATGATCCTAGAAACTGTCAATATATGCCATAGTTCATAGGATTTGGCAAGAGACAGGGTATCAACTCACTCACTGTCGCGTTTCAAAGCCTTGGTCATTATTTATACTAAGGAGCCAGCATAATTGCAAACTGAAATATCCAGAGAAGCAGATAAAGTGCCCACAGGCTCCATGGCAAAGGTGGTGATAGAGGAACGATGTTCACGAAGGTCGTTAGGGAATAAGATAAGACAGCTACATGGATACCATGATCCTCGCTTGTGACGCTCCAACTCCTACTATACGACGCAGTCAGATTAATAGGCGCGAAGGCTGCAGATCCCAGCAAGCCGTTTCCAATAATGCGAATAATCCATGGACATGCCGGAGAATTTGCCTGTGCCACGTGGCCATTACGACCAGAAGCTGGGATCTTAATCCGTCCTATATCATGTCGAAAAACAGCACAAGTGAAGCAACCTTGAAGTCTTGGATCCTGCACGCTCGCTCCATACTCGTTCGACACAATAGCCACGCTCCAGAGTGGCCGGCTATGTCTCTGAATGCGCCTGAAGCAAGCGCTACGCTGCAAATTTACCAGTGAGACCTGTACAAACTTGTTAGTCTAATTATTTGGTGACATAGGTGAAAATGAGTCACATACCTACGCCCAAGACGACGATATTGAGTTGGTACACTTTCCACTACCAATCGGTCTGCATGATGTTTGCTGCGTCAGGAGGCCTCGAATGACCATTCATGATTAAAGAAGTGGCTTTACAAACCTGGAGAAAGATACATTGGTAGAGTGACTGGAATTTGGTTCACATTCTCAGGATGTCCAAATGTATGTGTCATCCCAGAACTCGGGCGGAGGCACTCCATATGCACGCTGGTTGTTTAAAACCTCTGTGCCAGATCTTGGCTTATGGCGCTTCCCAGGTTCATGGAGCATTCAATTGCTGGCTGCGTGCCCCTAGGTAGATTTAGGGTAAGGTAGTGGTTACTTCATACAGAGAATTGCACAAGCTGTGTATGCTGTTCACACGCCTTGTCTATATTTTTACTGAGTAAATATTAGGCTCGGGAGGAAATCGCATCACATTGAACCTTGAAATTGTGTAAATCGAGGTAAATTGACAGGAAGTATGGAGTGATGTCCTTTTGCATATAAGGCAGCTGCGTGCTTGGTACTTGGTCCATGTTGGTGGATTTTGGACCCGAGTGCTGTCGCATGGCCCCACTTCCCGGTCGACATTCCGCGACAATCTAGAATTTGAAGGCCTGTATTCTCATCCCGTTTGTCCCTATAAGATTTTTATTCTCCCCAACGCCCGCCGACACAACGCCAAGAATACTTCACAAACACTTCATAATCTGCTGCGATAGCCACCCGAGTTACGAATCTGCCGAATATCTCAACTGGAAAGGAACAAACAACCCAACATGGAGCGACGCGGAGGGCGCGGACCGCGCGATCGTGACTACGACAGAAGACGAGACTATGATAGACGCAGCGACCGCAGAGACGACCGAAGAGATGATAGAAGAAGAGACGACAGAAGCCACAGGCACAGGTCAAGATCAGGATCACCAGGAAGAAGCGACAGACGCGACCGTGATCGTGGAGGCGCACGCGACCGTGGAGATGCGCCCTCCGACAGGTATCGCGACAGAGACAGAGAGCGAGGCCACGGCCGAGACCGAGACCGCGACCGCGAGCATGGTGACAGGGATCGGGACCGAGACAGAGACTCAGACAGGCGACGCCGCGATGACCGCGAGCAGGAGTCGCGGCACGACAGCAGAGATGCTGAAGACCTGCGGTTTGGCAAAGAAACAGCGAGAGATGCCACCTCGAGAAAAGATCTGCGTTCGGAACACGAGTCTCCTCTCCCGTC
This sequence comes from Pestalotiopsis fici W106-1, assembly GCF_000516985.1. Taxonomy (NCBI): domain Eukaryota; kingdom Fungi; phylum Ascomycota; class Sordariomycetes; order Amphisphaeriales; family Sporocadaceae; genus Pestalotiopsis; species Pestalotiopsis fici. The sequence continues at coordinate 3,410,462 of NW_006917095.1, read as the reverse complement.
ACGTCCCAAGAATGATCGGAACACCCCACTATCATTCCGCGTCGGTAAGAACGACGAGGATGTACCGCGTCCTAGCAGAGAGGATGAGAGCCGTGGGAGGGCAACCAGTGAAGACAGGGGTGATGCCATGGATGAAGACGGTGAAGTGGACGAAGAAGAAGAGGAAGTCGAGGTTGACGATGGCTTGGCTGCCATGCAGGCAATGATGGGATTCGGAGGATTCGGCACAACCAAGAACACCAAAGTTGTGGGCAACAACGTTGGAGGCGTCAGGAAGGAGAAGAAAACCGAATATCGCCAGTACATGAATCGCGTGGGAGGTTTCAATCGGCCTCTCAGTCCTGGCCGATAGGTTTGCCACGACGGCTGACAATACTTACAGCAAACTTCCAACTGTCTTTGGCTTTATGGTGGTCATGCCAGTATTCGAATTCTACATCCACGACAACCATGGAAACGATACCATAATGAGAGCGAATATGTATTTGGGACATTGTCGAGTCGACATACTTTGTGCTACCCCGAGCCCGTGCTCGTAGTCCTACGGGGATTGGAGCTGCAGTATTGGAGTCAGGATTTGTATACCAAAACACCGCTGGCCGTTGATCCATAAATCTTAGTGTCAATTCCATGAATCAGGATTCATCATATCCAAGGCGAAGAAGCCATCGACACTTTAGCAACGACAACATTTCTATTGTATTGTGTGTGGCCGTTAGGTAAATCATTCATACACGGCTTGCAGCCATCGGCATATGTCCGGTACCCTCCTCTTTCATAGGCTGAGCAGGACACGATGGGGCATATATGGAGCATGGAGTAATGATAGATACAGGAGATACTTTTTCCATAATCATAAAATCACTATAACCATGATAGCGGGTATTGCCAAGTCAAGGTGCAACATGGACAAACAACCATACATATTTGTAGCAGTATACATTATCGATAAGAGATCGGTACTCAAAAATGCCCCGCCGTTCCCGGTCCCGTCCCTTTACTTCACAGCGGCGGGCATTAATCAGGGGAAGCTTCTTGCGCTAACCAGACCGTATTCGTGGATTTACAGGGGTATTGCGTACACCTTGTCAGGGACCTACGAAGCTCCCAAAGCGCTGACGCAGCTCCAAAAACCCAAAACCGTGTCCAGAAACGAACAACACTATACCTTTTAATCACCCAAGGTTGGCTTTTTGCGATACTATCCAACCAGCCTTTCTTTCCCTGTTTTATACCGACGAAGCTGCGACTGTCGGCAACACAGATGGTGGAATCACAATCTTAAAGCCATGGCAATCCGTGACCAATTGACAGCTCTGCTGTCGTTCCTCCTCCTTCTGGTCGCCGGCAATGCCTTCATCAGCGGAGCTCGCGCCGAAGCTCAGGATGAGACGATTCTGAGTGATGCTGTCGCTCGCGAGAACAACCAGAGCTTGTTATGGGGTCCCTACCGTCCAAACTTGTACTTTGGCGTCCGGCCTCGCTTGCCCAAGAGCATCATGACGGGATTGATGTGGGCCAAGGTTGACAACTTTGTCGACGTTCAAAACAGTGAGTCTTCCCCGTGGACTTTGCGTCAGTCCATGGCACATGGGGTGTGCGAATTCAATTCTGATACTCTTGCTACAGGTTTCCGATACACTTGCGAGCAGAACGAAGGCATGGCTGGCTATGGCTGGGACGAGTACGACACCAGAAAGGGCGGCGTTCAGACAATCCACGATACCCAGAATAAGATTGATATTACGACTTCATTTGTAAAGATTCCTGGCGGTACTCATGGCGGCAGCTGGGCTGCACGCATCAAGGGCGAACCCAGATCAGATGCGCCCGACGACCTCAAGACAACCGTCGTCTTCTACGTGACTTCGGAGCCCCGCTGGGACGAGATTCAGGTCACAGATGACGGAGACGAGTTCGGCTTCGACGCGGATGTGACCCTTACAGGAAGCTCAGAGGATCTTGGTGAATGGAAGATGGTCATCACAAAGGGCAAGGGTGACCACCCTCACAGCAACCACGCCATCTCACAGCGGCGCGACTTGGAGAAGACAATCGTTCAGTCATTGGCAATGCCCGAGGAACACCTTTGGCGAGCAAGGGAGGTCCTATTCACGCAGCTTAAGCAGGGCGTGGACGGCATTGTTGAGGAATTTGGCGCAGACAATGCACCTCCTCCGTGGCAGACCTACCAGCTTTCCAATAATGCCGGGAAGGGTAACGTGCAAATGATCCAGAAGGTGTTTGAGGGCCCGTTCGAATTCGACGTTCTCTTCAGCAGCGGCTCTGCTGGCAAGGATGTGACAAGCGACGACCTTACTCGCGAGATCAAGTTGACCACGGAGTCTTTCAGCGAAAAGTTCCTCGATGTCCTGGCGCCGCTGGAGCCCTTCAATGCCCAAAAGTACCAGAAATTTGGTCGTAGCTTGCTATCCAACCTTGCTGGAGGCATCGGATACTTTTACGGCAACCAAGTCGTCGATCGATCCAACGCACCCGAGTATGAGGAGGAGAATGAGGGATTCTGGGAGGATACTGCAGAGGCTAGAGCTCGACACCAGGAGCAGGCCGAGGGACCTTTTGAACTCTTTAGTAGCATTCCCTCTCGGCCTTTCTTTCCCCGAGGATTCCTTTGGGACGAGGGTTTCCACCTCATGCCCATCATTGAATGGGACACGGACCTGGCCATGGAAATCGTCAAGAGCTGGTACAACCTGATGGACGAAGATGGTTGGATTGCTCGTGAGCAGATCCTGGGTGACGAGGCTCGCAGTAAGGTGCCTGCAGAGTTCCAGATTCAGTACCCTCACTATGCGAACCCGCCGACACTGTTCTTGATCATTGAGAACTTCCTCGAAAAGCTTCAGAAGGCCAATGGAACTCAAGCATCCAAGAGGGAGACCCTCTCCCGACAGGGCCTTCACCATGACAGTGCCCTTCTCGCCAATCCTTCTATGGGCTTGAAGTATCTGCAGGATATCTATCCCCTACTGCGACGCCAGTTCTACTGGTTCAAGAAGACCCAGTTCGGCGATATCAAGTCTTACGAGCGAGAGGCCCACTCGTCGAGGGAGGCTTACAGATGGCGCGGCAGATCCGTCCAGCACATCCTGACCAGCGGTCTCGACGACTATCCCCGCCCTCAACCTCCGCACCCCGGTGAGCTTCATCTCGATCTCATGTCATGGGTCGGTCTCATGGCGAAAACCTTGAACACCATTGCCACTGCAATTGGTGAAGAGGCAGATGCCAAAGACTATGCCACCGTTCTCGACAATATTGAGCACAACCTCGTAGACCTTCACTGGTCAGAGGAGGAGGGCTGCTTCTGCGATGCCACCATTGACGCATTTGAGGAGAACCAGCTCGTCTGTCACAAGGGCTACATCACCTTGTTCCCCTTCTTGACCGGACTGCTGAAGCATGATGACCCCAAGCTCGGCAACCTTCTCAAGCTCATTGGTGACGAGGAAGAACTCTGGAGTCCCCATGGTATCCGTAGCTTGAGCAAGAAGAACGAGCTTTATGGCACAGACGAGAACTACTGGCGCAGCCCGGTTTGGATCAACATCAACTACCTGGTCGTCGTCCAGCTCTACGTAAGTGTTGATTTCTTTCATTTCTTGTCACTTTATTCCTTTGACATCACGGATACTAATTCCAATTAGAATGTTGCGCGCCAAGACGGCCCCTTCAAAGCCACGGCCGTTGATCTCTACAGTCGCCTTCGTGGAGCACTCGTCGACACTGTATACAACAGCTGGGAGGAGACTGGCTTCGCCTGGGAGCAGTACAACCCAGAGACGGGCCGCGGCCAGCGCACTCAGCACTTTACCGGATGGACAAGTCTCATTGTCAAGATCATGGCCATGCCTGACCTGGCTGCCCCGGGACATAGTCACGACGAGCTATAATGAAACAAAACTTGCATGACATGTGTAATGATAGTTTTGCCGTTTGAAGATAGATTTGTACATATGTATCCAGCCAAGGATAGATGAGCAAGAATTTTCAAGACTCGCACTTGGAAAAATGATGAAAAAAAGTTCATATAAAATGTACGCCTGCTAAGACATCTTTAAACGCCGTGCCTTCGTTATGCCCTGCCCCGGGTATGCTTTCCAGTAGTTTTGTTACTTTGAATTTCATGATCGCCGTTTGCCCCCTCGTAAAGCTCAACAGATTTACCTGCGGAGGTCTGCGGTAAACCCGTCACCCTTCTTCTGAACAACCTTTCGCGGAAGCACTTCCACCTCCCTGCTCAGCAGCTTGCGGAGCTCCGGGCTGATCACTTTGGGAGCAGCATCCTCCTTGGCCTTTCCGTTGCTGGTTGCCGAAGGATCTCCAGACTCCCCTTGCGGCGCCGAAGAGCTGCTACTCTGCCGTGACGTTTTGGGCTTGGGAAAGTTTTGCTTCTTGTCCACGGCCTCGACCCTACGCTGGAAGCGATGGAAGAGAGCTTCTGCTCGAATGAGAGTGGAGTCGAGATCAATGGTATTTGACAGTTCATTTACTATATTTCTCAATGTCAGTACATTTTCGAAGAAATGTATAATTACAGTTTTACGAACATACCGTATTTGAGCACCTCATCAAAATGCTGAAGATGGGTCATGATAACATCGCGGTGTTTCTCCAGTATAGCGAGGGCGATGAAGAGATGAAAGCTACTGCTGAGATAGTCGGTCCATAGAACTTCCCAAAGGTGCAAAATGTCCATCCACTTGAACTCCCGTTTATACCAGACGAGTAGCATGCGGAAGAAAAAGAAGAAATTGGTGCTGTCGGCCGACTGCAGGTGGAGATACAGCTTGGGGTCGATGAACTGAACAAGGTGGTCCAATGTCAAGAGTTGATTGCGCATCCCCGACTGATCGCGTAGGAAGTTGCGCTCCATGCGCTCCATGAAGCGTTGAAAGCCCCAGAAGGCGATCGCATCGTCCTGCAGGACTGCATAAATGGGTGCTAGAAGATCTGACATGCCCTGGACGTAGCCAAGATCTTTATTGTATTCGTTATAAGTGAGCAGCATGTCCTTCATCTGCTCCATGTGAACATTGGTCCCGGCGTCAGCAAACGGAGAGTCGGGATCAGGATGCGGAATATCCTCGCCAGCGAAAATAGGAACTGTACGATCAGTCCGGTGAACGTCTTTCTCTGGAATATTTGTTAGTATCACTCTTTAACGTGGTCCAACACGAGCCAGAATCGACTCACCTATGCGATTTCTCTGCTCTCTCCACCATTCTCCCTCTTCACCTTCACCACCAAGATCAATCAGCCGCTCCCACCATGCAGCCTTGAGCTTTACGTATTCATCGCGCAGAGATGCAATTTGTGCTCTTCTCTCCTCCGATGTGCTATACCAGTCGTAGACGCCCAGGATGAAGAGCCAAGCCTCCTTACGCACGCCGTCATCGGGATCCAACCCTCCGTGGAAAACTCGCTCCTTGACTTCGTCGATTGTAACTGACAGCCGTCCAGTTCTAGCGTCAAAAAATGTGTTCCATTCCTTCATAGTGACGGGTTTTCTCCGATCCTCGAGGGACATGTCAGTGGTTTCCAGTAGCTCAAATTCTCCAACCTCGGTATCTTCCAACTCCAAGACATCACGGGCGGTCCAGACCCTCTGATTTCTATCACGTTCGCTCTGTTCGGCAATTCCCATGGCCCATCTGGCTAGATATATCCTGGCGCTGTCAAATTCCTCCTGGAGAGTTTGAACTTCGGGGTTGCGCATCAGTCGGCGCACCTGAGGCGGCATCTTTGGATTCTCCAACACGTCCTGCGCCGTCCGCCGGGTGAAAGTGGTAACCTTGCTGAATTTCTCCATAATGTTCCATCCTGTCTCCTTGACGAATTTTGTAAAAGGGTCCATCTGCGCATCGCTGCCACCCTGACCACTAGGACCGGCAGCTCCAGTTCCGGCGGCACCTGTAATGTTGGCACCCCTCGAGCTGTTCCTCCGGTCGTTTGGCGACGACGCGCTGCTCGTCAGCTTGCCGCCAAAGGCCTCGCTGTCTTCCTTGCTCGGCTCCACCAAGTAGATATTCGGTTCCGCTTCACTCCTTTCGATCTTGACGTACCTCCTGAGCCACCTGAGCACCTCATCACCACCCCAGAACATTTGCCCATGCTCGCCAAACGGATCAAAACTATCCTTGGCTCGTTTCTTCTTTTGTAGAATCGTGCTCTGGCATTCGCTATCGTGGAAGAACAGGGCAGGGAAGCTATCTCCAGCCCGAGTATTGACCACTACGCTGCCAAACCACCAACCGAGACTCGGCGGCCGCACGAGCAACGAATAGATGGCGCTGACGGGAATGGCAAAGGCATAGTGTCCGATGGAGCCGCGATGCGTCGTCACGGTGGGGATGGGAGGCACGAGGTAGCTCTGCTTGGGCGGCGACTCTCCATCCGTCAGGTCGACCTTGACGTAGATGCTAGCGGCATCGCCCAGACTGGCCTCGGGAACCCAGGCAAGCAGGAGATCGGAGGCGGCGGGAGCCGTGGAAGCCCGCGAGCTCGACGACGTGGGACGCTCATTTCGGACACCCTTCTGTTGCAAGAGGGCTATAAAGCCTGGTATGTTGTCTTTGGAGGATGGGGTTGGGTGTATATAGACTTTGCTCTTGGAGTAGAGGAGTTTGACACCACGACCCGACTCTGTATGCGTGATGGTGTCGTAGTCATTTTCCGAGTCGTCCGACATGGCGTAGAGCGACCCCTTTGCAGTATTGCAGTCAGTAAAAACAGTTCTTTTTTGTCGCCGAGATATTGAGTCAAGCTGTCTACATCTAGTATATTCCCAGATGAGCTCTTGAATTAGGTACTAAACACACAACATACAGATGGTGAGCCTGGACGCTTCGGCGCGGGTGATGACATCACTTCACGGAGGGGCACTAATGCCCACGGGTGTGGTGGAACTGTCGCAAGTTCGTGGTGTCTAGTGATGTGTAGCCGTGTAATATGTTTGGGAGGAGAGCCTGTGCAGGAGACAGACTGTTCGACTTCACTCGTGTCAAGTGCCCAGGTCGTTTGCTCTAAATGTATGGCATGTGAGCCACTGTAGTGGAGGGCAAGGTAACGGCGAAGGCGCAAGGCATCAGCATAAGGTATGTATGGAGCCCCGCTACGAGCTCGTATGTTTGTTGCTACTACCAACTACATTAGTAGCGGGGTAGTATAGATAACTGATAGATACCCGACATGACCATACACAGCTGCTGCTGGTCATAAGTCACTTTTTACTTGGGGTGACCTTGCGGCGGCTCCATCTACGAGAGATCCTACGGGCAAAAAGTCATGCGCATTCGCATTGCGCGGCAAATCGCCATCGGCTTTGAAAACCGCCATATTCAGCTGTAGTGTAAGGTAGGACCTATACAAAAGCGTGTGACGCCTCACCCAAGGTTGTTGTGTCCCGTAACCTGTATGCAGTTACTTAATGTATTTCGTAATCTTCTATAGAAGACTACTTCATACGATTTCTCATACATTGCATGATACCCCAGTTGGTTCCTAGACTTAGTACCTAGTAGGCATATATATACTGAAGCTATCTCGAGGAATTCAATTCTTCAGAAAATTAATCCCCACAAGCATTGCATACGAGGTACCCTCGGATGGATTTCACAACTATACACATACAGCATACCTCTTTCCTTAACTTTGCCGCTCATCAGATTGACCGCCCCCTTCGTGTACTCCAAAGTACAGCCATGCAATCAATCTCCATCTAGTCTGCGTATTCACTAGTATATGGCCTAATCTACTGTGCTTCACCTCGCTTCGAAAGCGTGGAATACGACACCAGCCGCGTCAGCTAGGTAAGGCAGCAGCATTCGTGATACCTGCTACTCTGTAATTGGTAGGACCTCGGCGAGATATTAGAGACAAGTGGCGAGAGGTGAAGACTAGAGTATGAATCTATAACATGGTTCAATTTTATCTGTATTTTATTGTTGCATAATGCCTACACAAATCGAACCATTGGCTGGGTGTTGTTCGCAGCGGCAGCTACGGCCGTCGCTCATTATTATCTACGCAAAACATACGTACGTACATAACTACACCTAGACATGAAGTCCAAGAGTCACGGTCCCGCCGCATATTCCGGTGTCAAACGCCCAACGCCTGTCGCAATGGCAGTATAACACCAGTAATCAGGGGTGACCTTATCTCATGCGCGGACCACTGGGAAGGCCCGCCCTTCTATTAGCCCCTGGAAGTCCCCCTGATCTGCCACTGCCACCTCCTCCACCGCCATACATTTGGCTCTCGTCCGTGGCCCATGGCGAATTTGAAGCCATGAACGGCTTGTCGCCGCCCCTGCTACCGCCACCACTTGGGTCGTAGGTGCCTCCGGGTGCAAATCGTGAATCGTAATCATCTGTGCTTGCTCCTCGTGAACTACTTTGCTGCGGTGGTGGGCTGAACGGACTGTTGGCCGCTGGGCTCGCCGTCCTAGAACCTCCCCATAGCCGCTGCCTCAACCGGTCTTGAGCGCTTCCGCCGGCTGAACCCCCGGCCGGTGCCTGTAACATGTTTGCGCTCTGATAGCTGCCCGCTCTTTGACTGGGCAGTGGCCGGGCTTGTATGTCATCACGACCACCACCGCCTGAGCCGCTATTAAAAGGATTCATCGGGTTGTTCCTGGGATCGTTGCCTCTCGTGGGGGGTGGCGCTCCCCTGCCTCGTCTCAAGCTCTGACTGTCCTGTGGCTGCGAAACCGGGTTGTTATCCCACAAGCTGCTCAGGCTACCTCCTCCTCCTTGTTGTGTGAGGCCGCCATATCGTGAGCCGACACCGCTATTCTGCGCAAGGACGGGTTGGACCGGGGGCGGCGCCTTGGGGTCGGGCGGTAGCCAGCCTGGAAAGGGCCGCCCTTTCTCCGTGTAGTGTTGGCGCAGAACGCGGCAGACGTGGGTGTCGTCTTCGGTGTCGCCGTCCGTCTCGCCACCGAGGAAGCTACGCTGGAGGTTGTTGATGCGCGAAGTTGTGTTTGTGAGAATGTTTGAGTACCACGACATGCTGGCGGTGGTTGTGAGCAGCGCTACCCGCTGCTGCTGCGACAACTACTCCGTAGGCGGGCAGAAAATAGAGTTTGGCAAAGGAAAAAGAAAAGACTCGGCCGAGACTCGTTGCCACTCTTTGCGGCTCGCAAGGTCTGATCCCCAGGCTTTCTCGACTCGACGTCACCGAGAGTTCTGGTCTGTGTCAGTTCAGGGGCGTTGAAGACCTCGAATCGTACGGTGGGTTGACGACGGGCGTGGTCAGGTCAGGAATTCGAGCGTGGTTCTGAGACTTTTACTGCTGCCAAAGTCAAAGTCTTTTAACTTGCGAGAGTGAAAGAAAGCGAGCCGGAAAGTGGTTAGTTAGGTAGAATGAATTATTATGTGCAGTGTCTGAGCTTGAATGGTTATTGTTTCAAGGTAATCAATGCCGAGTCGATGGTGGGGGTTCGAAGGCGCTAGTTAAGTACTGGGTCACCTAAACCGCAGCCACCAGCATGTACGGTATCCATAATAAAGAGACACTCAAGTCTCGAGCAACTGCATTCATTTATGCTTCATTGGACAACCGCAATTCTAGGCCCTACATGGCAACCGCATCATCAGGGGCATTGATTAGGCGCCACCAAACAAAGAGGAATAAAGAAGCGGCGCATGGGTCCTGACGAATACTTCTTTTTGGGAGCAATGGCAATAGCTGCGCTGCGCAATTGGTATCTTGAGTAAACGCCTGAGATACAATGAAGAAAAAAGTCGCCCAACCTAGGCCAACGTACGGCCTTAGAAGGCCAGCTCGCGGGCACGGGGTTCCATCTCAACCTCGTGCTCAATCTCCCGTCTTCTCTTGACTCCCTTCTTGGGCTTGCGAGCAGGAGCTTCGCGTTTCCTCTTGCCACCAGCATCCGGCTTCTTGGCAGGCTGCTCCTCCTCATCCTCGCTGTCGTCGCTCGCAGACTCTTCATCGTCTTCGGATTCCTGATCGCTGCCGAGCCAGTCTTCAATGTCCTCGAGATCATCGTCGCTTTCCTCAAGATCACTGACGTACTCGACAGCACCGTCCTCTTCCTCCTCTTCTTCCTCGTACTCGTTCTCCTCCTCGTCGTCCGAGGCAATGCCCTTGTCCATGTCCTTGTCTCTTGTTCCCTCACCCTCGCGCTCCATCTCGTTGAGAACCTTCTTCCAGATGTTCTCGCTGACGTTGAGGGGTTGATCGCCATAAGCACCCTCTCGTAATCTCTGCAAAAGTTCTCGCTCGATTGTGCGTTCAAGTTTGGCAGCAGCCTCGGCCTTGCGCTCGCGCGTCGCTTCTCTCTTGCGGATCTTGGGAGCAAGCTTGGGTACAACCTTTTCGCCGAGTCGAGCTTCCTCTTTCGCGATTCGTCGCATGCGTATGGCAACTTGCGTGAGTCGGGTGAGCCTTTGCTTTGCCTTGTGAATCAAGAAGTTGGGCCAGTAGATCAGCCACTCGTCCAGTTGTTTCAAAGCCGTCTGGTAGTTGGCAGAGAGCTTTCTCCTTTCCCAGAGCTTGGAGGGTTGATGCGCTCGCTCACTAGAAGAAAGCAAGTTAGCAGATCGGCCCCGTTTGTACTTTGCAAGCCATGGACAACTCACATGGTCTTCATGTAGAGGTACAGCGTGCCCTTGGTAGGGTGTGCGCGCACAGTTGCATATCTGGAGTTGGCTAGTGGCTAATGATGCCAGTCAGCATTTGTGTATGTGATCATGCCTGTCTACCTGTTCTGGAAGGGACTTACGCATGATTGCCGATTGCACAATCCCGTCACGTTATATTCATTTCTGCAGAAGTTCTGGTTCTTGGTCGTCTTGAGCTTGAAAGAGCACTGTTGTTGCAAAGGTCAGTAGAGGCTACGGCAGACGGGCTTTCGCATATGCGTACGAATTGCTGGTTGATAATCTGCCAGACGATCTCGTCCGACGCCATGTTGGCTGGTGAAGGTCGTAGAGAAAAACTCGAGAGGTACTGGTGGCCGTTTGGACTTGGATGGAATTGAAGAAAAATCACACCAAAGCGTGATGCTGAATTGTACTGAGAAGAAAAATAGAAAATGTTTCCGTGCGATGCATCAGCAGTCTTTTACACGAAAAGTCGAGTGTTGAATTGAAGCAGCCTCGTAGTATGTAGCTTGGGGACTTTTTTTTTCGCCTTTTTGGAGGGGCGCCGCTAGCAACCGCAACATCGCAACAATTCAGAAAAATTTCGAGGAAACAGGCAGATCTGCCCGGGCGGTGAAGCTAGCGGGACCCACACCAGGGGGTCTAGCCATGACCAGCTGCCAATCATCAGTCGCGCGTTTCCTTTAGCTCAAGAGAGGCCGGTATCCATCTGCTGTATTGCTGGGTTGCAGCAACTGCGACTGAGCTCTATAAGCAAGTCAGTAGTACGGTACATACGTACATGTAAAAGATCTAGAATCCAGTGTTGACAAAACTACATACTCTACATTTACTCATCATAGCGTCAAGTGACTTGACATCTTTTGTATTATTACATGAACTCAGGATTTGCCCCTGAACAGGAAAGCTTCAAGTCGGCTTGGATATTGCGCGTCTTTCCTTTGCCAAGGAAGAGAGTTCTGTATCCTTTGAAGCACCGAAGCAGCACTGTGGATTTCTGAATCGCCTCATTTAGTCAATGCTTCGCCGGTACCTTACAAAAAATCGAAGCTCAAGCCGACCGCTCTGCCGTAGCTGGGGCTTGGCTGTCCCTGCCGTCAGGAACGCTTCATTTCAAGCCCGCATACACTGCAAAGAATGGCCTAATAAAACGACATCGACGCCATGCAAGCCGTTTGTTGGATCTCGTAGGACGTTTTTTACTGCTGGTAATCGAAGCGACACAATATATGCCTTGTCCTCGGCCCAAGGCAAAGCTGGCATTGCTGTCATTCGAGTCTCCGGCCCATTATGCAAAAGGGTACCTTGACCATCTTTACTTTGTGGTCTCGCTCGCTATTGTTAACAACGACATCAGATATATGACGGTCTATGCCCAACTAGACCTATCCCAAAACCTAGGTTTGCCGGAGTAAGGACATTGTACCAACCTGACCATGACCAGACCGTCGTGTTGGATTCGGATGCCGTTGTCCTCTACCTCCCAGCGCCAAAAACTGTCACTGGCGAAGACGTGCTCGAACTGCACGTGCATGGAGGAAATGCCACGGTGAAGGCTGTGCTCTCCGCCATTCCGGCATCTTGCCCCGGCACTATTCGTTATGCTGAGCCTGGCGAGTTCACAAAGCGAGCCTTCATTAATGATCGCCTCGACCTTGCTCAGGTGGAGTCTCTGAGTGACACGCTTTCTGCCGAAACCGAACAGCAGCGCCGCGCAGCTGTCCGAGGTTCCTCGGGCTCCTTGGGGAAAACCTACGAGACATGGCGCCAAGAACTGCTTGAGGCCAGAGCCGAGGTCGAGGCCATCATTGACTTTTCGGAAGATCAGCACTTTGACGAGACGCCCATAGATTTGCTCGAAAATGTTACACGACAGGTCCGAGACATACTCGCCAGCATTGATGTGCATGAAAATGCCAGTCAGCGCACAGAGCTTCTCAGAAATGGCATCCGCATTGCTTTGCTTGGTCCTCCAAACGTGGGCAAAAGCTCTCTCATGAATCAAATCGTTGGAAGAGAGGCGTCCATCGTGTCCGGCGAAGCAGGGACCACTCGCGATATTGTTGAAGCTCACCTGGATATCCGCGGCTATCTGTGTACATTTGCCGATACTGCTGGGTTTAGAAGTGCCAGCAACGACGACGCCCCCATTGGCTTGGTCGAGCAAGAGGGGATTCGGCGGGCCAGGGCCAAGGCATTGGAGTCGGATATAGTGGTGGTGTTGGTCTCTGTTGAGCAAGACTCGTCTAGCAAGTTTCATCTCAACTATGACGCGCAAACGCTTGACCTGCTTTCAACTGTTGGAAAGGGCTTTCTTGTAGTCAACAAGCGCGATGTCCTGCCAGAGGAGCAGCTCAAACAACTCCTCGAAAAGTTCCGGTCCTCTGTCTTGGGCGAGCTGAACCAGGATTCAGCTCTAAACCCCGTCTTGGTTTCCTGCAGAGATGCTCAGAACAAGCTCGGCGATGCAAAGGATCCCGGTGGTGTCCATGCGGTAGCTGACCGGCTGAGTTGCCTTTTCAAAGACATGACGACGCTGCCCACTAATCAGCAAGATCTCCACGGCGTTACTGAGCGTCAAAGACAACTATTGGCACAATGCCGTGAACATTTGGAGAATTATATTGCCAATACCACATCAGAAGACGCTTTTGATGAGCTCAACTTTGTGATTGCTGCCGAGGAGCTCCGCTATGCCGCGGGCACCTTGGCTCGCATTACTGGTCGTAGTGAAGCTGGCGATATTGAAGAGGTATTGGGCGTCATCTTTGAAAAGTAAGTTCTATACAATCAACGATGTCAAGTCCTGATGCTAATGGCGATATAGATTTTGTGTAGGAAAATGATTGGATTGTAAAAGTAAAACCGGAACGCCCCGGGGATAATAGTACAGCTAAAACAACAAGCCAATAAAAGTACAATCTATACCCAAAATTGTACAAATGTCTAATCCAGTATATCCTGTATATCCAACCTTTTCGCCAAGCGCCCTCTATATTGCCATGTTGGTGGTACAGTCTATCCCTTTGCCGTTGCCGGAATCCAGTTCTTCTTTCTTGGTGATCGTACACTCATCATACACCAGTCCTATCGTACAGTTTTGAAGACGAAGCCATTCTCCGACGCCGATCTAATGCCACAAAGGAAAAGGGATGTGTTGGTGGTACTTGGTGGTACTGGTGATACAGGTGGTTGGTACAAGAGTTGTGCCGAAATCATATCGTGCTCAACTGTGATGGCCAATGGCGACTAAATGCAAATGCAGGCTCATGTTGGCCGTTTATTGCTCCTCGTCGTCATCGTTCTTGCCGCCCTTGTTGTAGCCGGATCGGCCAAAGTTCTTCTTGTCATCGTCGTCATTGTCGCCATCCTTGTTGTAGCCAGAACGGCCAAACAACTTTTGCTCGTCCTTGTCATCGTCACCGTCCTTGTTGTAACCAGAGCGGCCAAAGACGGCGGCAGTGGGGCAGTTGGTGAAAGCGAAAGCGGCCATTGTGATATTTAAAAGTGAGGTTTGACTTGTTCGATTATGATGAAAGTGTTTTGGAGTAGATTGAGACTTGAGCAAGTATATGTTTCAAGATGGTTGATATATAATGTTTTGGTAGTTGAGCAAATTGCTTGAGAGGAAAGATGATTAGATTGCTGGTGTTGTTGATGTTGATGTAGTTGATGTAGTGTTTGTTGAAGATGGTGAATGATGGTTCTGAGAATGGCCTCAAACATCAGGAACTCTCATGGACTTATATAGACTTGTGTGTCGAACACTGGACTGGGCTGGGCCTTTACATGAATAGGAATATGCCACGCGAGGTCCGGGCCTTCACACCCACCCACCCGCCGACCAGACGGGGTCCTTGATTGCCATGAGAACACAGCGGTGCCTGAGACTTACAGCCTCCCTCTCTCTCTCTTCTCAGCAGCAGGTCCCGTCATCCATGCACCGGCAACTGGAGCCGCAAAACGTGGGCGTAGGGGTGCCTCGAGGGGTGACTATACGAGATGGGCCAATGGGAATGCCTCGAGCGTTCCAAGTAAAGCACAACTTGGAGAAGAGCCAAGGATAGAATGTGGTACCAATTTTGGGGTGTCATATTCTATCTGCATACCCTAGATAGTAGTACATGACAGGTCCTTGGGAAAGGACAGACAGAAAGGAGTATATGGAAAGTAGTCCTGGGCCGCAGCATACCCACCAGTCCAGGACGGACCATACATTTCATGTCTTACAAGAGAGTTGGTAGCGCCGCATGGAAGGACCACGCAGGTGCAGAGAAGGTCTAAATTTGGTTGGGGGCTGCGGGCTCTGCCAGGGATAGGGCTGAGCGTAAGACAGGCGGTGCAATTGTTTTGGGTATGCCGATGACTCTTGTCCCAAAATTCTTACCACCACCAGCCAGCCAACCAACCAACTATTCTCTGCTTCTTGCGCGGGTACAGTGAGTGCGCAGTTGTGGCCGTAACGTAAGATTACGAAATTGTGACTGAAGCTATTTTTCCGCCGTCGTCCGGCATCTGCTCGTTGCTTCCAGAAACCGTTATGCATCACATCTTTGCTCTCTCTCTCTCTACAAACCCGTATGCCATGAGATTTCTAATGCTTGACGCTCACTGGGGTGCATGCTTTTTTCGTGGGGCACTTTTCATTTGTCATATTTACAGGGCCTGTATAGGCAACTCGTCATGCCGATTCTTCGGTCAGTGCCGGGCTTTGGGCTTTCAACACCACCCACCGCTCTTCATTCTCTTCTCTCTTATTCCAAATCCCTCTCTTTTGGAAATGTTGTTGCTATTCCGGCGGCAACCTTTGGCCGCTGCATGTCAGAAATGTGAATCTGCTTAGCAAAAAGGACACAATCATATGCCGCCAAACACGAAGCGAGACATATTCCTAGAACAGAACCAAAATTTGGATGCTACAGTGCGATGGGGTCCCGGGGGCGTTCGGCGTTCTTGGCTCCTTTCACCGGGGGGAGTAATAGGCTTTCAACGGCTCGACCCATGATTTCCCCATCGGTTCTTGGGTCATCATAGCAGCCGATTCATCCTTCTCATGGATGGCTTGGGCCCCCTAATACTCCTACTGCCTATCTAGTTGCCTAGGTGCTATTCATCGGTTGGGGGTTGCCGAATTTGGGGGTCCAGACTACTAAATTCTTCGCTACCGAAAAAGGTTTATTATTATTACAATCTGCCCATTTCGAAATCAGGGTCCCATTTGCAGGCTTTAATCGCTTGGGTTCATGATAGATTGTAGTTATTTCTGGCTCCATTCTCCGCTTCGTGACTGGGCGTTTTTCAACACCCCCAGCGCTGTCGAAGGATCGTACTGCAACATCACTATCAGCATCAAGTCTCAGATAATCGACAAAGGGCCCAAAACAAACCGGGGACCAATGCCAAGCGAAGCCGACCCGTCCACCAGAACCCCGGGATCGTCTGAATGTATGGAATGGACGTTGTATGAACGACGAGGTCGCTAATTAGCGCTTACCTTTTCTCTTTTTTCTTTGAATTGTTTTTGGCTTGCGTCAGGGGTCTTTCTTCCCTACTCT
Source organism: Pestalotiopsis fici W106-1 (assembly GCF_000516985.1). Classification (NCBI taxonomy): domain Eukaryota; kingdom Fungi; phylum Ascomycota; class Sordariomycetes; order Amphisphaeriales; family Sporocadaceae; genus Pestalotiopsis; species Pestalotiopsis fici. Next base: position 3,394,255 of record NW_006917095.1, on the reverse strand, counting down.
TGGTCTCCAAAAATGATCGCCTGCCTTACCTAATTCATCATCATCAGCACCAACTATTTTTAGCCCCCGAACCCTATTCGCAATTGTTACTCGTCCCCCAGCGGCGCCTGTCACGCAGCACAGCCCACCCCAGAAACCAGCTCTGCTTCTCTTTCTGATGGCCATAGGTATGAATCATATCCAGATGCGTATTGTTCATATTCCGTACCATAATTCTTTCTTTACTCTCGCATCAAACGCCGACCGACCGACCGCACTTTGTACGATACTCATGACCAGAACCAAGCCATACGATAAGATGAGGTCAGCCTCAAACATGTCAGCGTGACTGCGTTTTACTTTTAATTCTTGCTTTTTGTATCTCTTCCTCCGTCTGCTTCTGCTCTTGTCCCGTGTGTCGCTCACCAGCCATAATAGACGTCACAAACGGCCCCCGCAATCATTGGCTCGTTGCCGATACCTGGTCACACTTTTCGCCTAATTGTCCTCGTCTTGTTTTCCGCTTGGCCTGCATGCTTCCTGGATCTCACTCACCAGCTATTAGGCATTCTTGACGAGAATCAGATCATCAGAATTTTCTCTACCCTGAACCTGTCGCTCATGTCGTATACGCGGGAGGATCTCCTTTGCCGTACTCTCGCGTACCAAAAGCCTGTATTCGCAGAATTACCTCAACCCTGCAGTCTGCTTGGCTCCCTACTTGGCAGTTTGCAGTGGAAAGCCACCCCCGGTCCCATGTCGGTCGTATTTGTGTATCCAACTTTGCGTGACCAGCTCATGGTATATTCAAACCCCCAAGACTTGGAAAACAATAATAATACAGCCACCACAGGCGCACATAGGGCGAGTAGAATCATCTTGGCTGCCATCATGTCGCCGTGGCTCTGCCCTGCCCTTCCTTCCAGACCAATATGCACGAATATCCATAACGCCCGGTTGCTGCTGCTGCTGCCTGCTTGTCGCTAACCGAAAGATCACTATGATTAGGTATGAAAATGAAACCTCCCCCCGAGGAAGGGGGCCTGATGCCACGGAAAACCATATCGCCGACTCGTCGACACTCCCGAATTGGATCGAGCAAGGCCCGTTATTGGCTGGTAACGTCGCGTAAGAAATACGTGAAAGGGGCGCCGGTCAGCAACGACTTCACGTCCACCAAAGGGCAGCAAGACGCCTGTCTCACTCTGGAACAGCAGACTTCCCCAAAGTGGGAGGGAATACGTGGGGGGACCGCATCCTCTATCAGGTAAAGGCTACTATGCACCTACCAAAGCCTCCCTGCACAAAGTATGATGCTGCAGCCACAGCTGCCGAGAGTCATCAGCAACGTGTTTTATCAGTAAGATGACAAAACGGGAAACATTAGTGAGATCCCGCGTGCTCGGAATTCTATTCTAGAAGCTGCACGAAGATGACGCATGTAATATATGCAAAATGTCAGGGACAAGTCTTCTTTTTGAGATCCCCGGGAATAGCAGATTTCATCATGCCCCCCGTCGGCCTGCAGCGATTACAGCATCATGTGCTGGTTTGCCTTGCGATGCCTGTAACTTTACAGGATGCGGCAATGACTCAACTCTCTTCCTGCTCTGTAAATCCCGGTAAGAGAAGTAGGATGAACCATTGATGTCACGATGTAAACTATCCTGTGCCGGCCCGATACTTGCTTGCACTATAAACAGATACAAGATCATACGAGAAAAAGAAGCAAGGCGGGCTTGCGTATAGTAGGTAATGGACTAATGGACGACATCAAAAACGCCTTTACGATCCTCGAGGCAGAATGCCACGTGGGTGAAGGATGCTTTTCCAACTACCGGTGCTCGGATTGTGTATCCAATCAAGTTTTATCCCCACAATCTCTTCATGGTTCATCCTGTAGGATTCCTGCAACTGAGCTACCCAAGAAGAAAGGACCCATCTATTTCTATAATAATTTGTCTTGGATAGGGGCCGTGAGGCAGGCAGGCAGCCACTCAGCCAGCCGTAGTCATTGGCCAGAGTAAAGGACAGAGGTCATAGATCTAGACCTACACAGCTTGCCACAGACACACACACACACACACACGCAAAACATACGGACGGTACCTAGATTCGAACGAGCAGAGCCCCTCAGCACGGCACGTATCATCCCAATTTCCAGGCAGCCAGGATCAAGAGCGCCCACCCAGGCGACCGGTGTAAGAAGGGCAAGGTCGATCACCATGCGAGGGTCCTTTAAAAATGGTAGCATTCGGGCTGTCGGTTCTTGATTGGGGGTTTTTTGAAAATCTGGCAGTCACCCCCATGTTGAATCCACATGAACCAAGTTTTAGAAACTATTGTGCAAGTGCCGGGATGATCTGCGAGGTGGTTTTCCAGCCCAGAATATCAAGAAAGAAAAAAAGGCCAAAACACTGCCCAATAGCCAATGGGTGCAAAGAACATAGGAATACGATCGCGATGCCGAGGGTTCTCGGTCCCTCTTTGCTGTCACGTGTCAAGTAAGGCAGACTACTAGGTAGGTTCGAGTCTCGACAATTATCGGCGTGCTGATGTTTTGCCTGCGGAAGGGAAGATATTGTGCTGTATCTTGTGAGCCAAGCACCAAGTCTCCCGTTCAATGGCTACAGAGCTGAAAAAGGAAGACAGCGTGCAGCCTCGAAGCCTCGCTCGCGTGGTGCAGACTTTCAGAGGCGCAGTCTTTTGTCTTGCCTGACCAGCCCAATTTGTGGCGCTGCTGAAAGGACGAAAGGGACAAAAACGATGGACCTATGATCTGGGGATTTCCAAATCCCAGCGCCCCTTAGACATGAGGAATCCTTTCCGACTGAATTTCAGAGACATGTTCAAGATGGCTTGCTCACCTGAATCCTTGGCAGTTGTCCATAAGAGAAATTCAACTAGGATTTTGAACTGAACATTAACCAGAAAATTTCTGATAATTCTACATGGCCAACACTGTACGATTCCATACCGAAGCTAGTAGAGCTGTTAAATAGATGGACGATGGCGGCAAGCCCCGCCAAGGTCCTAAAAATTAGCGAGAAATGTGAAAAAAAAAAAAAAAAAAAAAAAAAAACGACCTCTCCCCATCGATATACGCAGGTACTTGCCCTAGGGAGATATTTAGGGTACCGTTCTGCTGGTAACACAATGGGGAACTTGAACCCGACGACTCGGGCGCAGATCTAAGCCCATCCCATTCCGTCGGGCCCAGGGTGGAACACGGCAAGTGATGACAGAATGCTATAGGAATTAATATTTGCAACTGCACAGCATAGGTAGCATCATGGCTGGGAAAAGAAGAGTAAAAGTAGGAGCAGGAAGGAGAAGAAGAATAACACACAGATGTTCATGACACCAGTCCCGGGCCTTTTTTTTGCTTTGACAGTGCTTTACTCATAAAAGCTCCCGGGACACCAGGCAGGCAAGGCAAGCTTACACATTAATTGATAACACACTGCGAGTTGCTGAATAACTATAGACCCTTCTTCGCGATTTATTGCTCCCCCTCCCCCCTGATCGACAAGACAATGGCAATTATATAATTGCCATCGTGGAATAAGTGTTCCGCGAGCCCATGGCCAGGCGCGGAACCTCTCGAGCTATCTCACTGCCGAAACGTACTGTCATGGACTAGCAGCGTCCCATCTCGTGGGGAAATATGGCCTTTTGATCCACACTGTTCCGGGTTTTGAATGGGAATTACCGTTGCCCTTTTTCTGGGGGTTTCCCCCCCCAATATTTGCATTACGTGAAAGTGATGGGAAAATGATGCAGCAAGGGGACAAAAGATAAGATGAATTGCTGATCAAGACAGCAAAACAAGCTCCTGATGATCTGGAAATGATCTGATGAGAGAAGAAAAAATGCACGACCGTTGAGGCTTGACACCAGACACATGCCGCGCAACCCAAGGTCCCGGAGCAGTTACCCGATTCTTTCAAGGGACCCGGAGATCGCGGGCGGCTAACATCATGACTCGATCGTCGCAGCGCCATCTGCCGCCCAGAAACACCTCGACACTTTGCTGCTGAACCCTCACCAAAAAAGGGCCCCAGAAACCAGTGAGTACTATGCATGCGAACCCCGAGGCAGGTGAATTTGTAATCGTACTTTTCTTGTCTACTCCTAAATGTGGCAAGATGAAACAAAACCCGCATGCTTGGCTAGGCAAAAGACAGACTAGATCATGTTATAATAAAGGGCATGGTGAACTGATTTAGTCCGAATATGTACTATCCAGCCGTGCGTGGTAGCTGGGGAAGGAGGGGGGGGGGGGGGGGGGAATATCTCATCGAAAAAGTCACATCATTCGACTCTCGATCTCTTCTTGTCTGCCAATGTCACCTCCTGGAACTTGCAGATTTTGATCGAGAAATTGTTCCAAGCGTGGGCTTCCTGTTACTTTGTCTCCCTCTGCAGTACAACGCACATACTTCGCAAATTGCAACCTCCACCACCCCCATCTAATAGTACATACGTCCATACATACGCAACGTCTCCAAACAGGCGCGGCCCGGCGCAATCCCCATATAACGCAGCCCCGCTCTCATCGTTCTATCAAGTCGGGATCATCAAGAAACGGGAGACCGCATCCGGTTGAGGCCTTCCCCGGTTTTTTTCTTCTCTCTTCTTTTTGGTCTTGTCTAATTCGTCTGTCAACTCTAAGAGAGAGTGTATATTAGTCTACTCTCTGGTCAAGGTTCCCCCATTGTCCATGTAAACTTTGTTCTTGCCTCAACTCTATTCATTCAATTGGGATACTATCCAAATATTATGTCGACCAATGGCACAGCAGCCACCGAGCTGCCGGTTCTAATCATTGGATCTGGTCAGTATTGATACTTGATTCCGAGTTTGAAAGCAGGAAAATCTAACAATTGATATATCAGGTTGCTGTGGCTTGGCTATAGCAAATGGCCTTACCAGGGTATGATGACCCAAGAAGAACCAGCACTATTCGATTAGCAATATTAGAGTCTCAAAGTTGACAGTGTCTTTTTCGTATAGGCCGGGGTAGCCTGCAAAGTCATTGAAAAGAACTCTGCCATAATGCGCGAGAATGAGCGCGACTGGGGCATAGCCTGTCATGTGAGTTTCCTCCTTTCTCCAACTCTTTGTATACAAAGACTAAACAATTTGCGGAAAACCCGCACAAAAAGTGGTCAGCGCCTATTCTCGCCGAGCTCATGGGGCCCGAAAAGTGGTCGCGGATGCAGAGTGTTCAGTGCGATCCCAACTTCAAGACGCCCGACGTGGATGCGCCCAACGTCTACAACGGGGCGACGGGCGAGGTGGTGAATCAGCTGCACTTCCCCAAGGTGTATCGATTCCTGCGGTCGCGGTTGCGGGCGCTGCTGGCTGAGGGTATCAATGTGTGCTTTGGCAAGCGTCTGACGTCGCTGACATATCACCAACAACGTGCTCATGAAGAAGAAGAAGAAGCAGAAGATGATGGACGGAAACCACAAGCTCCCTCCTACGTGACGGCTCACTATGAAGACGGCACCTCGGAACGAGCGCGCCTCGTCATTGGCGCCGACGGGAGCAACTCAATCACCCGGCACCTGCTCGTGGGCCCGGAGCGCGCCAAGCTCAAGCAGCTGCCCTTTAACGCCGTTTTCATCAATGCGTCGTACACGCGCGAGCAGGCCCAGTTCCTGCGCTCCTTTCACCCCATCACCAGCGTCATTGTGCATCCGGACAACCTCATGGCGGTCTTGATGCTGCTGGACGCGCCCGAGCAGGACAAGCCCGAAGAGTGGCGCTTCACCTTTTACATTTCGTGGCGGACGCCCGTCGAGCAGCAAGAGGCCGAGGCCCAGGTCATGGGCATTCCCGAGCGCCTGCAGCAGGCCCTCGATAAGTCCAAGGCCTATGCCGACCCCATTCGCAGCGCCCACGCATGGCTCCCCGACAATCATGACAAGGTCTATTGGACGCGCAACATGAACTGGGATCCGAGCCTGCCCGAGCACGCCTGGGATAACCACGGCGGCTTGGTCACGCTGGCGGGTGACGCGGCTCACGCCATGACCTATCGTGAGTTCATTTTCTCTTACATTCCGTGAAGGGCTTTTGATGAAACTAACGCACCTGTTCCCTGTATAGACCGCGGACAGGGCTTGAACCATGCTCTAGACGATGCTGGAAAGCTTGTCAAACTCTTGACCGGTTCGAGCGGTAGAAGCCAGAGCGAGATCATTGATGTCTATGAGACGGAGATGCGTGCCCGCGCCGGCGAGGAGGTGCGCCTCAGTGAGATGAACTCGTACATGTTACACGACTGGTCCCAGGTCAAGCAAAGTCCACTGATAACTCGTCAGCTGGCCAAGGGATCGCGCGACGAGCCGCCAGCAGTGACAGACGGGACATGTGAAGCGAACAATTCAACTTAGGACTCATTATGTTGCATGTGAAGCGAGCGATATCAGCGTTGGCATTAATTCTCTATTCATTGTATATAAGCCTGGAATCACGCTGTCTACTTTATCTAGCAATCATTGGACCGCGGTAAACCCCTGAATATTACTCGTCATGCCAGTCGCCATGCATCTAATGCTTACTATATGGTGGCGGCTGACTGCTTGGGGTTGTTGTTAGCGATCGTGCTGCTGGTGATAGAGCATCCGCCTTGAGCATCATCTTTGGAAAATACTGCTGAATGAAGCTCTCGGTATAAAAGCTGTGCTGAGCATTATGCTGCTTCTCGATATTGTGCGCCAGCTCATGAGCAAGAACAACCCACCACCAAATAGCTGCTTCCGCCTGCTTTTGCCCGTCTGTCATGTGCGCTGCGTGTAGTTGGTTGAAATATCGCAGATTGCAGAAGATGCTGCCTCCACTGTTGAAGGCGATCGTCGTGCCCGAATCGTCATAGAACATGTGGAGCGCTTTAGCTTTTACCGAGTAAACTTCGCCAACATGACGAATGAGAACAGCAAACGTATTGATATTCTCATGATTCTGCGAGATGAACTGCTGCGCATTCATGTTGAGATTTCTCATGAGGAAAACTGGCATGCCATTGGCAGCCTCGGCAGCGAGTTCGAGATCCTGCTGGGGTATATTGTCACAGTAGGTGGCCTGTTCCTGGACATCTTGAGTGACAGGCGGGCTGAACAAGGTGGAGGAGCTGAAAGGCCTCGTAGAATTGACAGCCGCCTGCAAATTGTCTTGAACATTTGACAGGCCGCTCTGCTGAATAGAGCTCTTGGTATTTTTCCCTCTTTCCTCGATTTTGCCCCTGTCGTCGACCGATGACCCATCACCACTAGCACGGCCTTCCTCTAATCCCAATCGCTTCTGAATGTTAGAGAACAAATTACGTCCCCATTGAGGAAGGTCAGGGGCGGGAGCTTGGGCCTGTGGCGTAGTACGTTCCTCTGGGCTGTCAAAGGAGCCTGGCATTACTGGCATCCTAGGCCTCTCTTGTGGTGTTGATGGACGCTGAGTCGGTGCCTGCTCTGCAGTTGACTGCGTTCGGGCACGTTGTTGGGCCTCTTCTCGCAATCTTGCTTGTTCAGCCTCCAACGCCTTGCGCTTTTCTTCCTCTGCTATCCTGGCTTCTGCTGCCTTCACGCGGAGAATGCGGTCAACATTGTATCCGCGGGAACGCAGATCAAGCAAATCTAGTTTCAGAAAGGGTTCGAAAAACGTGTAGGCCTGTTGAGATGGACGATGGAGAATATGCTGGCAGATGGCATGGCCAACTTGATACATGTCAGGGCGCGGTCGGTCTGATGCAACATAGAGAACAAGACCCTTGTTTGTCATGGCCGCGGCAGCAGACTTCTTCTCCGTGTTGGGCTGTCCATGGCCCCGGAGAGTGCGACGCAGAGCAAGAGATCTTACGACCTCAACGACCAGGTTCTTCTCGAGCCATCTGATGTCATGCTTGATAGGATCGCGTGCATGCTTGGAATATTCGTGGACAAAGATCTTGGACCTTTCAATAACATGTTTCCGCAGCCAGACTGCACCATCCTGGCTCTCGCTGTGGCCACCAACCCTCAAGTCGTCTGTGACAAGGCTACCAAGGTTTTGAGAGCCGAGTGCAACGTAGAATGCTTCTAGGGCCTCTTCTTCAGGCGCACAAAGAAGGCCATCCTTGAACAGTCGATAGCTTATATAGTCGTCGAGGATCACAATCTGATCCGGCGAGGCCAGCTGATACTGTCTGACAGGTACATCATCCTCGTCCAGGTCGGATGCGTTGCCTTTACCCGTAGGCATTTCCTTGAATGCGAGCAAGAATCGAGACGTCCTCAGCTTTCGCCACAGCTCCTTGTCTCGTTTCAGAGTGTGAGCATCCTCAGCCAAGGACCTCAGCAGATTCAGATACTTCTCCGAGCTCTGGAAAACGCTAAGCAGGCGGGCTGGCTCGCCAGCTGCCATATGAGCAATCTCCAGCTTGGTGGGCTCGCTCTTGGCCCCAAGACTAAACAAGAAAGAGTTTGCCTGCTGGCCGAAATCAACAAAGTCAAAGATATCACCGTACGTAGTCGAACTGCCAAGATAACAATTCCTCGGGCTGATGTGGGAAACAAGACTGTTACTGGATTTTTCTGATACATCCGATTGTAGCTTCCGACGGACCACTGGCACTATCGGCGTTTCCTGCAAACGAGAAATGATGCTTCTATCCAATTCATTGACGCGTGTCGCAAAGTAGTTGAAAACCGTGATGGCTGCTTGCGACGTCTGAGGGATGTTTCTGAGCAGGCGGTTCACGCAATCTTGAATCGGCGGATCTCTCTTGACGCCAAATTTGAGCGCATGCTCATGCAAATCTCTTCTTAGGATATTGAAGCCCAGGACCGCTGCAGCTTCATTGGTGTAGCAGCTCCCTGGAGAGACAAGATTCCCATCTTTCCCTTCCAATGGAAGAAAGCCTTTCCCGCAGGAGCCAATGTCAAACAACCCATATCTATTGGTGACATGGTTGGAGACAAAATACTGCATGGCGTGATTGCGGAGTTCTTTGTCAGATGAACACATCAGCTCAACTAGTTCAGGAGCCGAAGGATATGCTCTCAAGCCCAGTGCCGTAAGGAATTTGCCTTCTGCAGAGCTGGCACGGTATAGCCCAGGCCACTGTAGGATCTTGACACCGAGCGGCCTCAACGCTGCATTGGGTTCAAGTAATTCAGACACGCTATAAAGTTGGCTGCTTGGCTTTGAGAACTCAAGCCCTGGCGGGCCAGCCTCGGCTGGGCAGATTCGTGAACTTTTGAGTTTCTTGAGATCATCATTGGGTATGTCTGCACGGACTGAAGCCAAGTACTTGATCAGTTCAACATGACTCCACTGCGCCTGTCCCTCTGACGGGTTGAGCAAACGCTGGAAGATTATCTCAAGTGCAACTGTCTTTCGAACGCCCAAAGCCGTCAGGAATTTGTCCCGGAGTCCAGAACATTGCTGAGATATTGTTGGCAGGTCGTCAAATAGTTTCACAGTAGGGAAGAAGGAGTCGGCAGGCTTCCTCATGCCAAGTTTGGTTGGCATGACAGTATTTGCTTTCAGCAGAGATACGACTGTGTCCTTTGAGCTGGGACTAAGACCATCCCAGCCTTTGGAAAGAACTGTCAAAACTTGCACTGCAAAGTCGGGAGTTTTGGTAAAGTCTTCGCTGTCTGGCCGACTGGATCTTGTTTCCAGTAAGAATCGAAGCCATGGGACAATCTCCAAAGACTCCCAACCCAGAGCTCGAAGATCATTGATGTTGATCTGCTTGGTGAACTCGAAAGGAATCGTCGTTGGTGGTACTGGCAGACCTGCGGGGATTTTGCTGGGGATGATAAAGGTCTTGATGCTTCCCAGAGTCAGAATCCCACCCTGGTTGCTTTGGTCGCCTAGAGTCGCGATTGCTGCGTCAAGAAGACGATCTCTGTCGGTAGGACTGAGCTCCTCTCGGGCAGCTTTTCTGCTTGCCCATTGAAGGAACGCCATCAGTTGGTCTTTATTCATCGGATATTCTGACAGCTCCTGTCTGACATCATCGACGGTTATTTCTGAAAGCAAATCATAGTAGATCAGTTTCCTTACGAAGGAGATATCCTTCAGCTCTGGTGGGATAACCGGAACGCCAGGAACAAATTTGGTAAGCTCCTCGGAACCAAGACGAACTTGAGTAGTCATACGCACCCCGCGAGTGCTGTAAATTTCGACATGAGCTTTCTTGTATGATGTCCAAAAAGCCTCCTCAATAATCTGCGAGACCTGGGCGCTTGGTGTAGATTCACCAAAGGCGAACGAATTCAGAATGTGCAAGGCTTCGGGCATGTGCTTAGCCACCACCCCCTGGCTGATCTTTGCTCCTGGTTGTTCCATAGACCTTTGAAGCTTTTTCTGAAGCTCGTCCATTTCATTGGCAAAGGCCAGCCTCGTCATGATACCCGCTGCTCGCAGCATCTCAATATTCCAGCTCCTCACCCAGCGCGCGTTCAGATCAATGGCCTCACGTTCTACGGTGGGGATAACAGAGGGAGCAGATATGTGCATACCCGCACCAGTGGTCTGTGTAGTTGGAAACCCAATGAAGATACGACCGCCAGGTTTCTTACTAGGTAACACTGAAGCAAACACATCAATGGCCTTCGAGAGTGCGCCGGACTGTGTCGAGCTTTCAGACGCTTGTAGTTCATCGTATGAAGAAGTCAAAATTGCAAGTCTCGTGACCTTGGGGGGAGGTTTCTTGGTAGCTCGCTCCAGTTCGGCGGAGAAGCTGGCCGTAACCGAGGTCTTGATACTTGCTGTAGTAACTCTGAGGAAGATACTCGAGTTGGAGACTGCAGTGATATCTTCCGATATGGCATCCTGGACAGCCTTCTCCTCCTTGGCAACTTTCCTGGCCTTGGATGTTGCTGTGTTGGCCGTCAGCCTAGAGAAAAAGCTCCTCAAGGATGGAACCTCGGTATTTCCCATGCCATAGGACTCGTTCGATCTAGAGGCAACCGGAGGCTTCCATCCAAGGGCACTCATGTACGAAGCATCGATCTGGGCACTGGCCCTCTCAACCTTCTGAATCTTCATAAGCCGATCCTTGGTGGTTGTTTCAATATCTCTATGCAGAGTGACGTCGACACTTGGGCTTGTCTTCTTATGCAGGGAAAGGACTTGGTAGTCATCGATCCAGAATTCTATGTGTTGAAGAGCGACGAATGTCAGACTTGTCGCAAGAAACTGACCGACAGACAGTAGGTTCGGCAGCGTTGTTGTTGAGTTTCTATAGTCGAGGACAAATGCAGTATCATTGGTCTTTTGGTCCTCGTCAAGCAGTAGCTTTCTTGTGAATAGAGCGTTTCCTTTCCAGTAAAATGCCATGGCCTCACTCCCCGAGCTGATAAATGGTTCCTCGCAGTCGGCGAATACACTGTAGAATCCAACACCGAACGCACCAATCTTGGTCTCGTCTGGGTTTCCCTCGGCGATCCTCTTCAGTCTTCCCCAGTCGGTCTTTGTAAAGGGCTGGCCATTATTCGAGACTACCAGCCGCCGCAGAGTATGATGTTGCAATACATGCTTCAGTATTTCGGACCGGTCAGGACTCGTCGGAAGAGGCACCTGTGTCGAGGGCAGTGTCTCCCATTTGATCTTGACAGTAGTTGCTTGTGCATCGGCGGCGTTTTGGATGAGCTCTCTCAACGTTGTCCACTCTCCAGAGTATCTTGCAAGCACCTTGTCTATCAAGGCTCTGGTATCCACCGTGACAGCTTCCTCGTCCTCGCCATGGCTGAGTGCGGCAGCTCGAAGCTTACCATAATCCATGTCTATGCGTCTGTCTATTGTGTAAGTGTGGGTGGCGGGGTCTTTCGCAGGTACTGCCTCGAGGGATTCTCGGATTTGAATCCACGATCTAGGAACGACGGCTGGAGCTTTGGGAGCCCCGTGACGAGCTGGCACGACCTCTATATGCGTTTGCGGTAGTGGATCGAAGGTATGAACACAGAGTCGTTGAGACGCCCGTGTTGTCAATGAGCAGTCGGTAACGGATTAAGCTAGAACAACTGCCCCGATATGCGCCAAACGCCACAAGATGTTCGGAACTGTTTATCGTGTTTTGGGTACATGCATACAGATGAAAGACGTAGAGAAACGAAAGTGCCCCAAAAAAATAAGCACGTGTGATCCCAAAGAAGGCTTACAAAGGCATCAACATCTTTGCGTGGCTCCTCGAGACTGCCTTAAGAATGACGGTATGGAACAGTTGCCCCCCAGGCGCTGAAACAATGCCCGATGAATGTACCTAGACTCATGCTGGTTTTCAGGGGTCTCCCCAGGCGTATTCTTATCGCTTAATTCCACTAAAGCCGATACCCCAGTCGCCACTACCTTGCTTCCAGTTCGATGGCATAGCCAAAGATGAAAGTGTTCATGTTGAAAGGATTAATGTCTGGAATAAGTCAAATTCAAGGGCATATATACATTATATAAAGGTGAATATTTTGACACAAGTAAAGTGTCAGTATTTGTATCTTATTCTGGAGCCTCGGATTATCCTCGCTTAAAGAAAGTCATTTGGCCTTTATTACTCTTTACGATATCATGCTAGAACCTGCTTTCCGTCGTTTATTTTGGACGAGTGCAATTCATATCATAAATCTGGTATTCAGCCAATTATTCCGCTATAATACGAAATCATGGTGAGGGACTTCTTCGACGCTTTCGATCGTCAACGCTACGGCTCCGTCGTCTATCCCTCGAGTGTGGTCGGCGCCGTTCCTGCTTATGAGAGCCCTCTGGCCTTGGGCTCCGAGAGCGTTCCCTTCTAGAGCTATGATGCGACTTCTCGTGGCCGCGATCTCGGCTGTATGTTTTCCTCCGTCCGTGGTCCTCCCGTCGGCGGTCATCGTCGTACCGCCTGTGTTGTCGTCTATCAGAGCCACGGTCTTCGCTGGGAGCTCTTCGACCTGCCGCGCCACGATCGTCCCTCGCTCTGCGACCCTCGTCTTCTCTTCTTCTCGGCGACCTGTCAGATCGTGTGTGCCTATCACGACTGTGACTCCTATGTCTCCTACGATGCCGTCTTTCTGAGTCGTCGTGCCGTCTGTGTCGCTTGCGCTCGGGCGCTTCTTGCTGTTTGGTGTCGCTGCTAGGTGCTTCTTGCGGACCAATACGGGACTTTCCAATTTCTATAGCGTTTGCGCCAGTCTGATCTCTCTGTTTAACTGGCAAACCTAGGGCACGGGCAAGAGCGTCCTCCTCTGCCTCCTTGACCCTTTTGATCTCCTCCCGTCGCTCCCTAGCAGCTCTTTCTTCCGGTGTTTCGTCCGATGGGCCGGCATCTGCATCCTTGTTCTTTGCGTACCATTCCAAGTCACGCCCTTGCTGCCATCTTCCGACCGGTGCTTTTAAACTATGTCCCAAATAGTTTTCGCGATGTGCTGAATTTGCGACCTCGTCCCAGCTGAAGTTGACGCCACCGCGAGAACCTGACTTGCGGATACTGGATACAAGATCCATTTTCTCTGCTCAAGCAATAGAATGGGGTTGGCCCAATTATTCGGAGTTTCTTGGTGGAGTAGGACTGGTGCTGTGGTAATGAGGATTCGCAAGTGTCTTTGGTGATTTGGTGTTGCTGCCAAAAAGTAGTTGTTTGGTTGTAATGGGCTGCTTCTGTAATTTGGAAGATGGGCGCGGGAGCTAAGGTAAGCTGGGCGCTATTGTTTATCGCTCGGCATGCTTTGGCGCATCTGTCAAGCACAAGCTTCATACATCAAGGTACCTCGAGTTGCCCCGCCAGCCCTGGCAGCGATCAACCGGCTGACCTTGCTGGGCCCTTCGGTTACCTAAAAGTGTGAGCAGCTCAGATTGATGGAAAGCTACCCAAGTACCAAGCTACACTTTATCGTCACTTTGACCCATTCCAATTCCGCACTGCAACTCAATCACACAACACAACAATACAGCATATCACACACAATTGATACAAAACTCGGTTCTACAAACCAGCGACTGGTCAACCAACAAGCAAGATGGGGTCTACGGATATCCCTCTGGACGAGATCCAGTGGCACCATCCCCAGCTTGCCGACTCGATGCAGGGCATTCATAGCAACAGCGTCCTGTTCTACTTTGCCGAATCACCCTTCTTTGACAAGACGTCCAACAACGCAGTCATTGCAAACCAAGCCATGTTCAACCCTGCCATGTATCAATACATTCAGACGCGCGAGGCCTTCGAGGGCCGCCTCAAGACCATGAGCGGCGTCGAGTTCATTGTCGCGGAGCAGCCTGCGCAGATGGCGCCTGGCACAGGTACCGGTGTCTGGGTCATTCGCAAGCAGACACGGCGAAAGCGGCCCGGCGAGGAGGACGAAATCATTGTTCACTCTAGCTACTATGTCGTCGGTTACAACATCTACATGGCCCCGACACTAGCCGACATTCTCAGCTTTCGCATGGCCACCATCACCAACTCGCTACGCAAGTGCTTCCCGGCCGCCGACGAAGCCAGAACGTGGTCGCCTGCCCAAGGTCACGCTTACAAACCCCAACCGGCCACTACCAACTCTCGCGAACGGCAATTGGCAGCATCCAAGGAAGCTACACCTCTCCCCGACAGCCAAGCCGCTGCTGGCAAACCATCCGAACCAAAGAAGTCGGCCCAGTCTTCAATACTTGACGCGCGCCTGGCCGAGCATTCTTTCGCCGTCCAGATGCAATATGGCGGCGAGTACATGGACGAGAACCCAATCACCGGCCACCCAGGCAGCTTCCATCTCTCCTCGACTGGACGGAAGGAAAGACCGCGGGCACCTACGCTCAACCCTTTGACCACTAACCTAAAGAATCCAGTTTCCACCAAAGCGGTAGACAAGAAAGATGGCACAAAAGAGGCCAAGACGCCAAAGACACCAAACAGCGGCATCTCGAAGCCAAAGCGCAAGAAGACCAAGACAGGACTGACACCCGGGGCTACGCCTTCATAGGAGAAGGAGTCCCCGCGTCAAAAATCCCCCAAGAAGAAGAAGCCGGCAGCATTAAAGATCTGAAGGACGTCGCTACAGCACATACCGGGGGAAAAGGAAAACCACCCCTCTTGGCTGGTTGGTCACGAAAGTTGTCGACTGGACTATTACTTTGTATCACCATGAATTTGCATTTGCTATGGCGTTGGAAGGCACAAAATCTTTTTCGGGCAGGACGGGAAAACGAGCATTTGATACCCCTTAAGAGGCACGCGGGGCATAGATATTGAATGCATTTACAATGATTTGTACTTGCTTGCATTTTTCACAGACAAGAAAGTGGTTTTGGAACTGATCATCATTCAAAAATGCCCTTGAGGGGCCGATGCTTGTCTATAGATATCCCGTGAAATTTTCAACTCCATGATTTGAAACAACGGTCGCGAACTGTCCCTTATTGTGCGACCCATCCTTTTCCGGGAACCTTTTTCTGTATAACCTTCTTGACCGGCAATGGCCAGCCTTGACCACCGGCGCTCTCAGCCCTGAGGTATGGCACTACGAAACTCTCCCTCACGTTGGGATCATTCGTCTTGACCTCCTTGATTGGCTTTCCATACGTGAGCAGCGGCGTACCCTTGGCCAGGGCAGCAAGCTGTGCGCCCGTCACGTTGGTCAAGGCAATCATCCTCGTTTTGGGTATCTTGACGGCATCCACGCCTGGGGATGCCCGCTGGAGGTGCGAGTACACAATATACTCGGGGCACTCCTGAGGACTATAGTGCGAGAGAGACGACGAGGGATGAATGTAGACACACTTTTCAACGTCGTCGGCGCTCAGTGAGTCAATCGGGTGCAGTGGCACATATGGCACGTCAATGGCACGCCGAGGCTTTCTGCCCATCTCGGGCGGGTTGGGAGCCAGATCGCCGCGGATGGCGACTTGGTCAATGAAGCCGGCGGCTACCATCTGCTTGAGGGCGCTGATTTGCTTGGGAGAAGGTCGATCGAGCTTGTCCTGGTATGTCAAATTGGCAAAGGCGGGAATATCCTTTTGCAGGAGACTGGTGATTTGCTTGCGGAGCTTCTGCGCCTCCTGAAGAGCCTTGAAGCGGACGAAATGGTTCTCGCACCACTGCTCGCTAGGGTCATGCGCAAACTCTCCAACAACTTGCAGCAGCTTGATGGCGTCGGACGCGTCGTCGAGGGAGCGGAAGTTTTGGTGGATCTTGTTGTACTTTTGCCTTGCGCGTGCTGCTTGTGTTTCTGCCAGGACATCCTCATTTGTGCGGAAGGTTCCCTCTTCCCTGTCTGAGATTGCAGGTATCGCGACACCCTCGGGGATGAATATTTCCTGGACGGACAGTCCGGCCACAAGTGCGACGGTATATGGTATACAGTCATGGAGATGACCGATGAGCAGAATACGGGCAAACCGTGGCGGCAGAGGAAATTTGGCCATGGTTGTACCAATATCTGTTGCTTGACCTTCTGGCGTGATTGCCGAAAGGTATGTCAACAGCTTCTCGGCCTTTGCCAGACTCAATCTGTTCGGCGGCGTCGGGAATGGGAAGTTTACAACGTGCTGGAGTCTCATTGCTTTGAGTTGTAGCACGATGCCCTCGATGGGCATCTTGAGAAGCTCTGGATCAGCAAACTCAACGAAATCTCTCTCATACACGGCTGAAGAGTAGAGTCGATAGCAGTGTCCTGGACCTGTTCGACCAGCACGACCAGATCTCTGGTTTGCACTCGCTTTGCTGATCCAACCAATCTCATAACTTTGCACGCCACTTTCCTTGTCGAATCGCCGCTCTTTGGCTCTTCCGCAGTCAAAGACATAACGCGTGCCTGGGATGGTCAAACTCGTCTCGGCTACGTTGGTGGCTATGACAATCTGTCGGTGTCCTTCGGGCGGAGGCTCAAAAACTCGCATCTGCTCTCGGGTGGGGAGGAGCGAGTAAAGAGGCAAGATGTGCATTTTCAGCGGACCGGTTCCTCCCTCCTCATCGGGTATATCAAACTCCTTGTCATCCTCCTCCTCTTCGTCTTCATCAATAAAATTCAGCTCATCAAAGTCGTCCTGGGTCGTATCGTTTGTTTGACCGAATTCGATATCTTCAATCTCCAAAGGCGCATCGTTGGCAGACATCCTCACTTTGGGCAAAGCCGCCGAAGTCCATCCTCCGGAAGCTTGCTTCAATTTCTTGCTCAACCGTGAAATCTCGTCGTGGCCTGTCAAGAACACGAGCATGCCTCCTGGTGGTAGCTTCTTGTGGCCCCTGGTGATCTTTTTGAATACTTCATCCACGTAATCGTGCTTGGTTTGGCGGGCAAAGTGAATAGTGACTGGGAATTGTCTTCCCTCGATATCGAGTACCGGAGGTGGTGTAGAAAACAGTGTGGGGTTCTTGACAAGATCATCTATCCTCAGAGTTGCAGACATGATTATGAGCTTCAAGGGCTTCACGGTCGAGTCCTCGTCTGCTAATTCTTGACGCAACTTGACGACACGGCTGAGCATACCAATGAGAATATCCGTGTTGACACTTCTCTCGTGAGCCTCGTCGATAATGACGGCCGAGTACTTTCTCAGGGCAATATCACTTGAAACCTCACGCAGAAGCACACCATCAGTCATGAACTTTATGGCCGTCTTCTCATCAGCTGTGCCCTCGAACCGGATTTGGTAAGCCACCTTTTCCGAGTGGTTTCCTAATTCCTGCCCTACTCTTTTTGACATACTGACGGCAGCGACCTTTCTTGGTTGAGTGACACCTATCAAACCAGGTGTTGGAGAATCAGGTGATCCATATCCAGCTTCGAAAAGGAATTGTGGAACTTGCGTCGTCTTTCCGGAACCCGTGGCACCACAGATTACAACGATATTGTTGTTGTGGATGGCTTCCATAATCTTTTGTTCCTCTGCCACAACTGGCAAGTTCATTCTTGCTTCTTGAATCTCCGTTGATCGTATCACAGGCACACTGTAGGCTTTCCGGTCGTCGTCTGCCGTTGCTTGTAATTCCAGAGGTAATGGATCCTGTTCCATGGGTCTCGGCTTGAAATTCTCCGGTTTTGGTATATCCAATAATGCAGCAGTTGGCTCAATGGGTTGGTATCCAAGTGCCTCATTCCTCTGCTGGTGAGCCCAAGCCTTGAAAGCAGAGGAGCGCTGTTTCGTATTTTCCTGCTGTTCGTTGGCATCCTCGTCGCTGTCGTCATCCGACATGTCTTCGTCATCTGATTCAGAGTCGGATTCGGAGGATTCATCCTCTTGCATATCTGCGTCCTTAGAGTCTTCGTCGTCGTGGTCTTCATCCCCTGAACTGAGACCACTCCATTCATCTTCTCCCGATTCTGAAACAGACTCGCTTTCTGGCTCAGGTAGCTTTGGTGCTGACAATTTGGATGCGACGCCACCGCGCTTCTGGCGCTTTTGGATTACAGGGCGACCATCTTCGCCGAGGTCCAGCGGACGCTTTAAGCCGGAACCAATCTGTGCTGGCTTTTGTATTGATGCACTTGAGGCGGTAGCAGCAGGCTGAGGTTCCTCCTGGATCGGCTCTGACTTTTCCTGAGGCTTGGGAGCTGCCACTTTCAGTGTGGGTTGTGCTACGGGTTTCGTTGCTGGCTTGATTGCTTGTTGAATGGCTTCCAACGAGTCAGACTCGTCATCAGAGTCTTTTCTTTGCTCAAATAGCTCTTCATCTTCATCATCGCGCAGGCCAGCCTTGTGTTCCTGTAGAGCTCTCTTCAGAGCCTGCTTCTTGGTCTCCTTGCCTTGACCCAGAGTGCGAGTGCTGAAGAACAAGCTAGTATCGACCTTGTTGTTGGCCAGCTTTGCCAGCAGCGCCTTGTTCTCGTCATTTTGGAGCTTGTTGTCGATGTACTTTTCGAGTCTCTTGGCCTTCTTGCCACTGACTTTGACACCCTGATCCTTTAGCTCTTCGCGCATTTTCTTGGTTTCAACATCCTTTTTGCTAGGGATAATTTCCAGCGCATTGCTGTCGGCAATGGGAACCTCTGCGCCATCATCCTGTCCTGATCCGCTGGCCTTCTGCCGCGCCAGGACCTTGTGCTTCCTCTGCCGAGGCACGAATTTCTTGACCATCTTGCCGACTAGGATTCAAGGGCCCTTTCAAGAAGCTGAGATGAAATGGCGGCAATGCCGGGCACTTTCACCCAATGTGCTGAGTCCAGAGTTCTTCGGCGCTCAATACAGACCCTTCCCGGCCCATAAGCTCATGGTAGGAAAGAAAATGCGAAAATGTGATCTTGCCGTCCACTGAAATCATGGATGATCTACCAGCATCACTCCCAGAGTATGCGATTTTGAAAAATTTGACCGCCCGGCAGAAAAGCCCCACGATGCTAAACTGACGGGTAGTGGGGCGGGCACATCATCCCTGTCGAGGCAGTTTGGCTGCAGAACCCCACTACACTACAGTGAGCGAGGGGCTGTTGCTCCATCCTCACGACAACCAAGAATTGGCGACAAGTAGGATATAAAATAGCAGCACTTGAGGTCACCCATAATTCGCCTTTCTCAGCAATAACAATTTCTCTAACAATACGCAAACAATACCCATCAGCCTCAAGGATAGAACTTCATCTGGGAACGAACAGCTAGACATCCAGTTCAAGATCTCTGATTGGTATTCCCGTCCTTCAAACATACGAAAGGACGAAATCCAAAACAGCGTGATCCGCAGTGATGGAAGAAACAGACATTCGAGAGGACGCTTTTCCGGCCCCGTCCAAAGAGGCAGTCGGCCAAGTTGATGGCGTCGAGACGCAGGCCACATCGACCTTTTTCTCGGACAAGATCATGGTCACCTTGTCACAAGAAGGCCGTTTGTCACAGTGGGTAAGTAGCCGCCGGTATTCACCTCGGGGTTGACTTGTGGCATGGTTAACCCGCGATCTTCAGATTCAAGTGTCGTTATCTGCGCCGTCAGCAGCCAGTGTTGATATGGCTCTGCCCGATACAAGCTTACTGCCTCTCCTGCACCTGACCCCCAAAACTCTGTTGGGTGGTGGAGGCGAGGAGAGGGAATCCTCTGGCCAGCTCTACGCCGTGCAAATCGCCAGCCACATTTCCCGAAGGAACCCTGATGAAAAGCGAATGCTCATTGTCGGTCTTGGTCTGCTGAAGCCAAAGCCAGACAGGGAGTCTTTCTTTGATGTCATTGAATTGGTTCAGCAGATCCTATAGACAGCAGAATGAAACAACCTATTCACAAATGCAGTTTTTTCTGCTATGCTATCCCGAATATATCTGCTCAATGTCAACCAATCCTTCCGGAGAGCATGTCCGTCACAACTCCGACAAAATTGCATAATCTGGCAGATCTTTACGCTGTGGCCGCGAATTGTTTTCAATCAGGACACTTCCACAGACAACGTATTGCTGGATGTCACAGATAAACGTGCATACTTGCGCCAGCGGACTTATTCTTCACATATGGCACCAAAAGTGTACTCCACGTGAGAAATCATATCACATTTATCGAACAGATGCGACAAATACCTGGACAGACACGATCGAAACCCAGGGGCGAGGCTAGGGTTACGGCAGCGTAGGGTGCAGTTGAGAGTGGAGCATGATTAAGAACCAATACAAAAGGCTAAGCCTGAGCCTGAACAACCACTGCACTTGGAGCCAACGAAGGTGCAGATGCTTGTTTCTTGTCAAAAGACTCTCTTTCAATCTTGAACCTCATCTGACACCCTATCAATATTATTAGCAGCAACCTCAATCTGTCATCTAGTCACCACACTTACAGTCCCCGCAAGATATCGGTTCGTACTTTGCTGGATTCGTTTCTGATACGCAAC
Organism: Pestalotiopsis fici W106-1; assembly: GCF_000516985.1. Lineage (NCBI taxonomy): Eukaryota > Fungi > Ascomycota > Sordariomycetes > Amphisphaeriales > Sporocadaceae > Pestalotiopsis > Pestalotiopsis fici. The sequence continues at coordinate 3,373,517 of NW_006917095.1, read as the reverse complement.
TTGGGATTACACTCTCAATGCAGTTGAAATTCAGACCTATTCATATCAGCTAAGTTTGCATTGATTGAACCTACGTGACCCACTTACCGAAGAAGAAAGGCATCGAGACACGTTCCAATGGTGATTCATTCGTCACGCGATGGACGGTCGACTTGTAAGTGTCGTTGGACAGACGCATCATGTAGTCTCCAATATTGACAACAATCGTGCCTTCAATCGGTGGAGCCTATCGATTTATCAGTCATATAATCTCATTCAACAAATCGAGTTTTTGCACCTTGATCCATTGCCCTTCCTTGGTAAGTACTTGCAAGCCACCAATAGTATCCTGCCACAGGAGAGTGAAGAGCTGCAAGTCGGTATGACTACCAAGCCCGACAAACCCTCCCTTGACTTCCTGCTCGCTGCGTGGCCGATAATAGTTGAAGACAAAATCCGCGCCCGGGTGCGTGACCTTGTCGTCCCAGTAATCCTCGGCCAAGTCCAGCGAGAGCGCAAACGCCCTGACTAGCTTCCTCGCGAGCTGCAGGCAGCTCGCCCAGTACGCCACGCAGTCCGTCTTAAAGTCGGGCAGGTGTGCCGTGCCCTCCCACACAAAGTCCTCGCCTCTGATCCACGGCCGCACTTCCGGCGGAATCTCTGACATGGCCGTCGGGTGGTCGGGATCCAGTTCGGGCGAGTATCGGAAAGAGAAGCTCTCTCTGATATCTACGCTCTCGCTAGGCGAGATGTTGGTTGTGGCTGCTCCGGAATAGCCGTTGAAGTACTTGCTATACTTTCTAGATGATATCAGCTCCTTTTGCTCCAGAGACTGTCTCATGAAGTCGAGCCCCTGTCGTTTGGCTTTGGAGATGACGTCTTGTGAGATGCCGTGGTTCTTGATGTAGAAGAACCCCGTGTTCACGGCGGCCGATCTGATCGCTTGAGCCACGTCCCTCCTCTCGGCGATATCTGCGGCGCATAGATGCTCAAGATCAATGACCGGTATTTCATCAGGGGTGCAATTTCGCGGAGGAGTGAGAAGAACATCGCGATAGACTGGACCGAGAGCTGTTCGAAGCTCGAGCTTTGCGGTGGTCATGTTGAGCAGATGTTGATGACCGGGGATTAGATATGGTGAACACTATGAACATGAATGTTGACTTTTCAGCTTTGGAGAAGAATCAAGGAAGAGAAGTCTGCGTGAACCCGTAAAATGGTAGAATTGAGCGTAGAACTATTCGAGTTGTTCCTGTTATTTTTCTGCTTTCAGCAACTATATTACTTAGGTATCTTCATGGCGGATGGACCCGATAGCGGTCCGGTATTGTATAACCTTTGGCGAAAATCCAAGGCCGTCGTAAATCGGTGGAACCGAACGAATGCCATCCGGCGGTCGCCGGTGGCTCCTCCTAAATCGCCGTGAACAACGTGCCAGCGAATTACGTAGGACGACACTACCAGGACCGTGTCATGATCATATTACGAATAGTGCCATTATGAGACAAGCTTTTTGAAATTAAAGAGAATCCGATGTGATACTATAGCTTTGATCGTAATTCCAAAAAAAAAAAAAAAAGAAATTTGTACTCAAATGAACCAATATGTAACCTTTGCATCTGGAGACATTTCCAGAAAGCCGCCTTTCTGCTCTGCTTGCGTCTGCACGAAGAAACCAACACCAAACAGTACCTGGCGCCTATGTATCATAGTTGTCGAGCCAATACATAATAGGCATATAGGACAACTTGTCGAAAGACCATGTTGTGACTGTGAGGGCCATAAAGTTCACAAAATTGTCACCAAAGTGCCGGCGCTTGTGGCACAGCTCAATGTGGATGGCGAGCTCAACAAGAAGAATCAAAATGAGAAGCCTTTGGATTTTCCGAAGCAATTTTGAGATGTTGGCGTTTCTGTAGTTTAGGAAGACGGCCGTTCTTCGAGACTTAATTCATCGAGCCCTCCTTGTATTCTGAACTCAATTAGAGGAATAGAAATATAGCACATCCAAGCTGACCGCGGCCATTCCACGTTCCAGGAGTGAGACACAAACCCCCTTCTCCCTTTTTCTTCCCTCTACAACCCATTTTTTTGTCTCCCTCTCTCAATTTTCCTTTTTTTCCTTCCCCTTTCTACTTTTCTCTCTTTCTTTACTTACTCTTTTTTTTACTTTTCTTTTTAGGAAATAGCATATAGTAAGTGAATCATTTGAGTTACGACGTAAATAATATACCTTGCCACTTACTTTATGGTGCTATAAAGAAGACCACCAATACCGCTGACGCAAACCCGCTTACATTACAGGCATAAATGTCCTTTTTTTTTTCCTAGTTTCTCATATAAATTTCTCGAATCCTATAAACGATGGAGGTCCATAGGTCGCCTGGGAATCCCAATCTCCGACTTCAGATCACAATTGTGATCCAAAGTCAGACCAGACTTTTAGTATCGCGCGAAAAGAACCAAGCCTTGGTTCTATCTTGCATGACATACCTTTTTTTGCATACAGTGAGGTTGTAGATAATCTCGGTTGTGTTCTTTGAATTGCAGAATTGTCAATATGTTGACATGTTTCGTGGTTGCAAGTTCAGGGCGCATACATACATGATGGACTTGGAATTGTGCAGAAACTGGAACAGACTGCAACCACGATGAGGCTTTCTCGGATATACGCAGAAAATCAAAAAAATCAAAGACTATTCATGCACTAATCCAGCCAGTAGCATTTTGTCGGATTTGTTTATACACAATCAAGAGCGGGGAAACCGTGCATTGAACGACCTTATAACGTCACAGTTGGAGCTATTCGCAGATGGAGAAGCAGCCAATAATTCTGGGACCTCGGTATAATGACCGTAAGAAGTTTATAATCCCCAACACTGATGCGGGGGCTTATAAAGCAAAGTTTGTGGAAGGAAATGAACCTGCTCGAACAGGACTCAACTTCATTCTCGCCATTTTTGACTGGAAACTCGTCGACCATTTTTATCCTTGATGCCATTGTTAGCAAAGATCAAGAACCAAGACGTCATGGCTGCCGAGATCAAGTACAACAAGAACGGCATCCCCGAGTTTGAGGACCTCCCGCTGGGAAAGACGGACCCTCGTCGTTCCGCCTGGGGCCTCTATGGTGATAAAGACGAGTTGGGATTTCTGAACCGACTGACCGACGAACGCGTCGCCGCCGCCGCCAAGTCGGAGATTCAGACAGGTCATCGGTAGGTTACTCCCACGGGGCTGATCGAGTAATTCTCATGTTTTCATGAAAAGTTTATATTGACGCTTCGCAACCCAGAGTCTCGCTCAACTGGCCACTCGACGCCCAGGCCTCGCAGGGCGGCACCGCCTTCTTTGGACGGGGCGCATTCCACAAGGAGCTCCTGGGCAAGGCGCCGTTCACGGGCAACGACGACGTCTGGACGTTCAACTCGCAGATATCGACGCAGTGGGACGGTCTCCGCCATTTCGGCTACCAAAAGGAAGGGCTCTTTTACAATGGCGTGACCATGGAGCAGATTCACGCCTCGGACGACAAGGGCAAGAGTACCGTCAATGGTATCCAGGGTATGTATTGCACAGCTATATGGCTCCCAAGATTTGCGAGAGCTCTCGGCTAATAGAGATGTGGCAGCTTGGTCTGAGCAAGGTGTCGTTGGTCGAGGTGTCCTGGTTGATCTGCACAGCTGGAGAGAAGCAAACAGCGAGCTTGGCGCATACAATGCTTTCGATTCGACCAATATTCCGTTGACTGATCTCAAGGCATGTCTCGAGGCTCAAGGGACAGAGCTACGCTTTGGTGACATTCTCATCATCCGTTCTGGTATGTTGACTTTGATATCAATCGTTCATGGCTCACAACATCTCCAGGTTTCATGGCCCAGCACGCACAAAAGACACAAGAGGAGATCAAGGCCCATCAGGAAATCCACCGCTTTGTGGGTTTGGAGCAGAGCGAGGAAATTCTGAGATGGATCTGGGACAACTTTTCTGCCGTTGCCGGCGATCAACCGGCGCTCGAGTGCTGGCCGACAAAAAAGGACTGGTTTCTCCACGAAGTCCTGTTGGGCGGCTGGGGATGCCCGATTGGCGAGCTCTTCAACCTTGAGAAACTGGCTGCGCACTGCCAAAAGGAAAAGCGATGGAGTTTCTTTGTCACGAGTGAGCCATGCAATGTACCAGGCGGTGTTGCCAGGTAAGTAACAGAGTCCATTACCAAGGAGCCCAGTACTGATAAGAAAGCCCGCCAAATATTCTAGCCATATTCTAAGTTTGTGTGTCGCGAGGTAGCATGAGACAATGTCTGGGCAAAGAGTAAAGTCAATTCACTGTCGAGGCTGAAATCATTGGCAAAACGCGCAAGTATTATACTGTGCATAGTTCGGAATACCATGTTGGCCTATTTACATCTTGAATCAATGACGAGAGGTCCTTCTTGCTCGTATGTCGAGTTCCTGACCAATGCGGCCACTTGTGTATATTGACCTTACTTGTTTTCGAATATGGGGAAAAGAAAACATCAGCTACCAAGAAACTGTAGTGCAGCAAGAATCGCAAACTTGACGGAACCAAAGAGCATATATTTCAGAACGAGATCAGTGCTTATTTCTTGACCTCCTGTCCCGTCTATCAGCTGTACCATGAACCAAACCAATTGCTCTTTAGCATATGGAAGCCGTGAATTTAAATCCTATTTCGATGCCTCAATTTGGATTGAGCGCTGTACCTCCTTCCACACCTCATGAATAACAACAGCATGTCCTTCTGCAGTTACCGGCCGCCATGACGCCTTATTTTCCAATCATGCCCTCCAAGAATGCTCGCGCATCTCCAGGGAATATCTTCCGGATACAAATTGGTAACCGCTCTCAAATTGGGAAATCTTCTTCAGCCAGCCGTGGCTGGCTAGAGTTCCGCGAATCACCTTTGCGACATACGCATATTTATCGCTTGCGATCACTTGGATTGAGAGTCAGCATCTTGACCAATTCAAAGCTTTGATTCATATCACTTACGTGCTTAGTCTCCGCGAGAGTGACTGCAGCTTCTTGTCGTTATCAGCTTCACGCTTAGCCCTCTCCATGGCAGCTTCGTGTTGTTCGGTTGCAGCCTTTTGGACCTCCTCATGTGTTGGCGGAAGTCGTTCGTTTTGCAGATCAACTTTTCTGGCATCCTCGAAACTGCTAATTGCGTTCTTAATTCCCTCGGCACCCAGCATAAGGGTTCCGGCAGGCAACCTTCCGCCAGACACAGTCTTGAGTTCTGTAACCTTCTCCGACTCCTCACGGAGCACCTGGAATACACGCGACAGTCTGCCAATGGCAAGAATTTTGTTCTTGATCGCCCGTCTCTTGTACTCGATGGACTCTGGGTCGTTCAGTGGATCATTCAGTGGCGGCGACGCAGGTCCCGGCGAGTTGGTGAGTGGCGTCTCCTCCTTGAGTTCCTCTTCCGAGCAAGTGTGCAGGATAGCGATCAACATGTCTGTGATCTTCTCTCCGACAAAGGGCAAGGACCAAGTAAAGACATCCATGAAGTTTGGTAGCCAGTACGGGTGAGGCGTGCAGTTAAACTGGCGAATGTTCATAACATTGTTCTCGTACTTCAACACGGCTGCCTTGTTGTTATAGACATCCAGATAGTTGGGTGCGGAGAAGATGGTCATGACGCTTGGGAAACCAGTAGTGCGCGTCTTACGATACATTCGGTATCCGGCATCCTGTGCCTCGTGCGCCCGAATGACCGATAAAAGGTTGTTCTTTTCCAAAAAGGCACATGCTGCAGGGTAGGAGAAGAAGTAGGAGCATCCTCGTACGTGGTTGTGCATGAAGAACTCGCTCGACTTCTCCTGGCCAAAGTCCTCGAGGGGATCAGCCCAGAGGATATCGCACATTAGCCCCTGTGTAGGGGGCTCGCGGAAGCGGTCAATGTTTCTAATATCGTCGAGTGTGTGCAGCTCGGGACTCAATCCTCCGTGGATACACAAGAACTGCTTGTTCATGACAGCAGCCAGAGGCAGGCAGCAGAAGGATTCCATGCAGGCCTCGTACACGTTCTCTGAGTACTTGTGCTTGCATTCGAGCTTGAACGTGAAGTAGTCGGTCAAATGCCGGCATTCGTGGTTACCTCGCAGCAACCAGAGCGTCTTTGGGTAGTGAATCTTGAGGCACCACAAGTACAGGACACACTCGATACTGAAATAACCACGGTCGACGTAGTCGCCCAGGAAGAGATACCTTGTCTCTGCCGGGTCGCCACCAACTTCGAACAGCTTCATGAGATCATAGTACTGGCCGTGAACGTCACCACAGACGGTGATGGGGGCATCCATCTCCAGCAGGTTGGGTTCCTCGCGAAGTAGCTCGGTACCCTTCTTGATGATCCACAGCGCCTGCTCCTCGGTCAGGCGACCTTCGCGGTAGAAGTGTTGCTTGAGGAAAGTGATGTTGGGCTTTGTGTGGGTTTCATCTTCAAAGAATTGCTCGTCGCTAGGGGTAAAGGTTGCGGGTGCCTGTACATCTGCATGGTCGCAAAGTCAGTCATTGCAATGGGCAGGCGAGTGTGCACTGTGTTTGTGTGATAGGGCAAGGTGGTGATGCGACAAGAGGCTGAAGCCGCGGCGGGGTAGCATGTGTCTATGTCGTAGGTAGGACAAAGGGGGGGAGGGGGGAAATCGGGCGGGATGGGCAATAGACAGATACCTTTGCAGACTCGCTCCTGTGTGTTGACCTGACTGCCATCTTCCATGGAGTGGATGGTGAAGTCGATTTCGGGGACGGGCTTCTTCTCTCGAATGGCGCGAATGGCATTGTCAACCTGCATGTTGCGCTGCTGCTCCTCCACGATGGAGGGCGGCTGGCCGTCTTCCTCCATTTCGAAGCCTCGTGAGGGACCGCGCCGGGGGGGTTGCAGGAGGAGGGGCGGGGGGGTTCAAGACGGGTGAGCGCTGGCGACAAAGAGGCGATTACGGAGCAGAGAGGCGGTTGCAGCTGGAGAGGGATCTGATTAGATCTCGAGGTGAGGTTTTCGTAGGTTAGCTCAGTTGGTGAGCGTGATGAAGGAATGGGTAGCAAAAGGAATGGGAGGGTTTGGGAGTAAGTAGTACTAGTAGTAGTAGTGGTGGTACTGGATGGGGGGCCCAGAGCTGAAGGGGAGCGAGTGGGTTGGGCGACTAGAATGGCGGGCAATTGGAGGTATGTTACTCCAAAAAAGGGTCTGCCCACAGATCGGGAGCGGGAACAGGGAGGGGAGTGGGAGTGGGAGTGAGAATTGTATTGAGAGCGTCGGCGGCACCAAAGTTCGGATAATGCCAGCGGTGAAAGGGACAAAGCTTCGTAATGGTTTACATGTCAAGTTATCTTGATTATCAAGCCCATGAACTACATATTGAGACCTCTAAACATATCTCGAACAGACACTGACAGTACGCAAGGACATGGCAGAAGTATGCCTTGTCTGACTGATGACACAAGCGACGAGGCAAGGCACATTTTGGACCCTGCCGCCAATAAAAGGGACAAGGCTATTAGAAGCATGCCAACCACTTTTGTTACGTCGCCGCCCAGGCAAGAGGTTTCCTCCGATAAGGGACTATTAGGTGCAGCTTGTCAAAACCCAATTTCTCGAGTGTTTTTGATCTGGCTGAAATTGATTCCCTCACCCTGGGTTTGTTTTTTTCTCTCTCCATCATCCCCTATTGTGTGCAATAAGTAGTACATCAATAGCACACTAAAATATACGAGCCATGTACTGCCATCGATACCCATGTGTAATGTACCCAAAAATATACGAATTCCTCATCATTGGACTGGTCTGGGGTTATTATTTAGCACCGAATTTCCACAGAACAATTCCCGATAAGGGAAAGAAGGCAGGTAATCTGGGGGTTTTCATTCGGGCCTTGAGCACTTGAACCCCACCATTCGCTTACACTCACAAAACTCGCCGCTCTCCCTTGATTCCCATTACACAATATCGACGTCGCCTGGTCTAGGATGGGAGCTTGGGAGCAGTTTCACAACAAAAAGCAGGAGGCAGCCACATGTATTGAGCACCAGGCTGCCAGAGACCATGGGGATGCTCACCGAGAATAATTAGGCGCAAGTAGGACTTTGTGACGAACCAGAGCAATTCTCGGCACACCACACAACAGTCAATTGCTTGGAATCACCCAAGCCCACGTATCGGCTTGGCAATGCCTCCGTGCCGTGAGCCGCCGCCTCTTGTTAGAGTCCTGACATCAGGATCGACTCGTGCTAATACGCCTTTGCCATCTCCAACCTGATTGGCAACATTTCGACGTCCTCTGAGGTGCCCTGCAGAAGCGATACTTGACAGACTTCCCTCACAGGCGCAATGAGCATTTTGTCCAGTCAGCTCAATTCTAGTTAGCTGCAGTTCCGTGCATCGCGTGACACAAACCAATACCTCCGTAGGTACGCGCTATATACTGCGACTCCAACTCCGACCTCATGTCCTTGTAGCATGCAGTTTTAAAATCAGCCAACACGCCAAACCCGCGTGCTCAAAGAGAGGTATCCAAACAAAGCCACGACCGTATAACATGTCAACATCTCGGTCAACGTGACCGAATCTTTTCTTTTTTCCATAGCAAATCTATCTCAGTCGAATTTCCAATCTTTATTCAGGCATAGAGGGGGCTTGTATATGAAGTACCATTTCTCCCATGATTTCGCTACTACCAAAAGTTGTCAGCCATGTATAGCCGGCTTGTGTGTACCTCTGTTGGCTGCCATTCACAAGTCGCATCTAGCCAATTGAGGTTGCAATGGACTGCTCTGCGACCATCCTCCCGCCGAGAACTGGAGTCGAATACACCAGGCTGTATTGAAACTGCATTCTGTCACCTGAGAGGCATGGCAAACAATGGTTCCACTGCTGCAACTTAAATTTTTCTCTTTGAAGGGGTCCAACGCTGGCTAACCGACAACCCTGCGCATAATCTCCTCCCGGGGGAAGTTTGTGTTTCTCCAGCGCGAGATGTAATCATCCCGGTTGACTGCGGCACCATTAGCTTTCTCATGTCTCCTCTCTGCGAATATACTGCTTACTGTAACCACCACAGATCCGTCTGATGCCAGTAAAGGCGCTTCGGCCGTGGAGGACTCTCCAATTGTCAAAGACTACAAAATGTTTGTTAGTCAATAATGCAACGCCGTTATCGAACATTCACGGCTCAGGCCCGAGCTCACCCAAAAGATTGCCTGGTGTCAACTGAAACCAGTACTCAACAGATTCGCGCTTCAGTATAGCCTCCCATTTCCTAGCAGCATCGTACCACTCTTCAGGAGAGTATTCGTTGTGGAATGGCACGACACCTCGATCATCATTGTTCCATCGAACTCGTTGCAGCTCTCCAGTCGTCTCATCCACCTCGAGAACGGGGTAGAGCTTGTCAGGGGAGATTGTGATGCCCTCGTTTCCGCTGGCATGCCACGGCAGCTTGACCCGGCTCAGGACATTCCAGGCCTTGGGGTCCTCGTCCTTGAGCAAGGCGGCCGCCCAAAACCCATCCACCAGTAGCGATTGTCCGCCTAGAGAGGCCTGGCCGTTTTCGGCAGACTTGTCAACGTGGGATAGTAGGTGAAAGGCCTGTAGTCCAGCTGGGTCGGAAAAGTAAGTATTGTCTGTATGCGCTGCCAGGGCAATGTTGGTGTAGGCTGTGTCGGCTAGTGCCAGATCTGGCACAAAGTCATAGAAGCCGCCGTAGTGAGTTTGTCTTATGAATGCAATCTTTTCTAGAAGCTTTTGGCTGGGCTCGGCGGTATCATATGGCACCTCGGTAATGAAGCCAAATCCGAATTTTCTCTGCAAGACTCATCAGCACCGTTCGCAGTGCAAATCCTGGAAAGGATGCGCTTAGTAGTTGCTGACGATGTAGTTTGTCAAGGTGCCAATTGCCTTGGTCTCATCCTTCTCGATGTCTTTGCTGCTGACTGATGGGGGCCACTTTTCGGCCAGAGCATTGCCTTTGGAGGTAAAGGTGTTGATCCTTGGAGGGTCAGCAGAGAAAATCATAGATGCGATGGGACGACTCACGTTACTTCCTCGGGAATAGGCTGATCTTCTTCAAGATAGTAGTCGATGAAATCCCAAGGATAAAAACTCTCATGCGCATCATCGGACCCTACAGTACTGTTACTGGCTGCCAGATAAAGATTATCCAGAGGACTTTACATACAGCGGACTTTAACACCTCCCTCCTTGCTCTCAACACTCAGTGCATGAACATCTCGTGGGATCTGATGAGGTATTAGCACTGGCATAGGATGCGAGCATCAAGATAAGTCTTACATCGAATGTGTTGAAGCCCCTTTGCATCGTGTCCTGATTGACGCAAGACTGGCACCGGCAGTTATCCCTGGCGATGGGTCAACGGTCGTGTTCTTTCTCTCGGGCAATTCGTGCCTACCGTAGCCATATATTGGGCCTATCAAGTATGTCAGTATATGTAGCATGCAAGATAATCACTGCTGCAGACGATACTCACAAGGACGTCCGCTTTAAATCATTTGCAACACCTTTAATAGCAAAGTTGAGACCTCGATCGCTTGCAATGACACTGCGCAATGGTGTCTTGCTTCGCCCGGACAATTGCCTGATAACATTATGACCAGCTCTCACTGTTCTGATGCCATGCCTAGATTTTTGTCTTGTAAGTTTGTGTGGTGGTAATTTGGCTGGGGGCCGAGTATAGCCTCAACTCACCTTAGGAGGGGCACTCCGTGCGCCACACGTGGTATCATCTCGCGTGTTTGTTGGCAGGCTGCTGTGCGACCACGGTGACGAATCGGATCGTATCAGCTTTGAAGCAATCAATATCTTCAGATTTAGCCAGTCCGCTTACCGCAGAAGCGGGCAAAAAAAGTACGATCAGCAAAATAGTCCGGCTTGGTGGGAGTAACATACGATCATAAGTCACGCTTGAGCGGACAGAATTACAGATTACAGCAACCGAGGTACAAGCGAGAGTTGACTGCAAACAAAGAAGCGACTTAATCCATTTGGTGGCTGTGGCGCAGTTTGATCCACGCGCCACAGCGGCAATCACTACAGAGTAGGTACACTTGAATAATTGTAACTCAAAGCATCGAGACCCGAATCTATCTAGGTAACCGTATTCATATCATCAGTACATCTGGAGCATTGAAGACTTGGCAAGACGCACTGAGATTGAGCTTGGTTGATTGCAATTGACCAAGTAGAAAAATAGCAGTTGTCATGTTGAGCTTTAAGAAACCTCCGGCTCCCAATACAGACAAGGGGCCCCGTCGATATTATGTAAGCATGCCCTGCGCGCTGGCATTAGTATTAAAAATAAAAGTAATTTAAACCATTTTCGCATTGCAATTATTTTCGCATTACAATTATCTTTGCATTATAATTATCTTCGTATTATAATTTTTTTCTTTTTCGCATTATAATTATTTTATAATTATTATTTGTGGCCATTAAAAAGGAAACGCCAAAGCCTATAATAAAGGCATAAATTCCTATCGCTGCTATATATAACGCTATAAAGCGCTGTAAAAAGTGGCAGAACGCTGTAAAGCGCTGTAAAATAACGCTTATATAATATCGACGGGTCCGTCGATATTAAATCGACGGGGCCCCGTGTCTGTATTGGGAGCCGAAACCTCCATGGTGCCGACCAATCACCATTGTTGCTAGAAGCCTCAAATACTATTGCGAAGAAAGAGCACTTCATGACACTTGTCGCTGCGTCTTGGGGCGCTGGGGGGTTTTTCCAGTTTGATTGACCAGTCAAGCATCACTCAATCTGGCCAGCGTTTTCAACCTGTAATCTGACCAAAGTGTATGGGGTGCTGCGGGGTAGTACTCACTGCTTACAGCCTCGCCAGTGATTTATATACTGGGCCACCTAGCACGACTGCCGGGCATCTGTTGAATGTTGTATTTGTCTTCATCGTTACATTATGAAAGTCGCCATGGATTGTTTTCGTTCTGCTCATGTGAGATGGACTCTGCTCATGGAGAGACGCGGACACAGATCATTCAACACTTGTCCAACCTGTGGTGGTAGCCTTTCAGCTGAGTGGCCATGTCTAGATCCTACAACGATCAAGATGCACGATCACCCTAAAGCAAGTTGGAAATCCGGCCAAGCTGCTGGCTGCGACTTCTGTAACCTTGTGACGCTCGTGATTCAGCATGCGAGTACTCAGCACCGACTGAAATCCATAGATATGCCCACATTCAACGAGCATGGCGACAAGATTGATACAAACATCAGTGTATGGTGGGGCAGAAAGTTTGATCGTTTTGTCTTGACAATCGGTTACTTTACACCTATCAAGAAGGGCGAAAATACCACATACACGATTACGGCCTGTCCCGAAAGTAAGAAATTTCTAGGTAGTTTTGTTCCGGTACCTTCATGAATGATTTGTAACTCGTGTGGCGTTCCGTTGACCTTGTGCTTACGTAGAGAAAACCTGGCTCCTTGAAGCACAAAGTGCCAAATTGACGGATAGGTCATCACCAGCAGCGATAAATTTGATCCAATGGTGGCTGGAAGACTGCAAGAAGAGACACACTTCCTGCACAAGAGCAACCGATGGCTTCATGCCGAGTCGATTATTAAAGATCTCAGACGGCATGGTCAAATTGGAGCTTGACATCCAAACAACAGAACCATACGTTGCCCTCAGCCATTGTTGGGGACCCACCAAGCCGATCAAACTGTTGGAAAATAACCTACAGGCATTCCAACAAGGAATATCCGAAACAAATCTCCCTCGGACCTTTAGAGAAGCCGTGAAAACATCACAAAGACTTGGTTATGAGTATATATGGATAGACTCGTTGTGTATTATACAGGTACGTCATCAGTGTTTTCACATCGTGTAGTAGAAGGATCTTTGGATGTTTGAAAGGCAGGATTTTCTGCTCTCTGATCGACGCATCAAATCTCAAGTTCTTATTATGCAGTCAGCATAAATCAAATACTCACATATCTTTGCGAACCAGGATAGCGATTTGGATTGGAAACAGCAGTCCAGTTTCATGGCTTCTGTCTATGGCAATGCCGCTCTTGTGCTTGCGGCTTCTTCTTCTAGATCGTCTGAAGATGGATTCCTGCGGAGAACTAAGGACAACTCTGCTCTTGATCACTTACCAGGCATTACTGAGACTTGTATCAAGTTGCGGAGAAGGGGACGGAGCAGACGTATTGAACGCTCCGTACAGTTGCGGCTGGAGATATTACGCTCGCATCGCGGCCCTCTGGACGATCGCGCTTGGGCGTATCAGGAAGAAGCAGTGGCGAAGCGATATCTATCATTTGGAAATCTCGAAATGATGTGGTGTTGCACAGAGGCCATACATTCAGAGTTTGGCAGTCACTCTTCGCAGCATGTGGAAGCGTACATGCGAATGAAATTAACAACATTGTTTACTTCTATAACCGATCCTCGAAGTCTGGGAACCTACTGGCGACGAACCATCGTTTTCATGTACAGCTGTCGAAAATTGACGTATCAGTGCGATATTCTTGTAGCGCTATCGGCTATTGCACAAGCGTTTCATTTCAAGGCGAATTTAACTTATCTCGCTGGACTATGGAAGGAGGATCTGCTCCGAGGACTTTCTTGGTACAATAAACGCAGGTCTGCTTCACAACAGCAGTACTGTCCGTCTTGGAGTTGGACTTCTGTTGGCGGAACGTCTCAGTACTATGATTACTTTGGTAGTCTAAATGATGATTCTGAGCCATGCGCCGTGGTTGTTCAAGCTGGTACAAGTCCTGCAACAACCAACATATTTGGGCCCGTCTCCGATGGTCTGGTTGTCCTACGAGGGCCATCAGCGATGGCGACTCTGAAACTCAATACGACAGGCGAAATACTTCAAGCAACGTCAGAGACATTCAACGGGGTATGGTCGCAATTCTATAAGCTATCGTTGCAAGGGGGGGTATACCAAGACACGCCACTGGTAAAAACAAGTGTCTTGCTTCGTGACGGCACACGGGAAATATCAGCCAGAAGACTTGCTTTCGGGGAGAGTATCCAAGCACAAGACGATCTGCAAACTCTTGAAAATCAAACGACAAATGTCTGGATTCTACCATTACACTTTGTGAGTGACGGCTCTGAAATACGTTTACAAATTCTTGTGTTGGGTCGCGACGAGATGGATCCAGACCGTTTCCAGAGACTTGGTCTTATCAGTCAGCGTGTGCGCATTGAGGGAAAAGACAAAATCGATACATTTCATAAGGTTATGCAACGGGAGATGGTCTGCCGTGAGTTTACGATAGTTTAGGACATCGGTCACCGCGATATTATACCCAACCAGAAACAACAATATCACTTGAAATTATCTGCCTGCACTATGCGCCGCACCCTGATCCGTCGTAACCTATAAGCCGTTTAAAAAAGAGTAATGCTGACAAGGCATTATCTCCCAAGCTATCAGGGCATTAGGCCAAGTATATTTTCAAATATTTACGTAAGCTTACTATTTAAAAAGAATAAATGGAAAGAAATTGCTTTTTATAATTTATTAGCTTAAAAAAGATTATAATATATTTTTTTTTCTTAAAAAAAGTGAATTATACGGAATCGGGCTACGGTATCAAACTGTAGTATCAATTTCTACCTTATAGCAATACCTCGGCATACGTCTTCTACCCAAACCAATCCAAAATTATACAAAAACTTGCGAATACCAAAATAAATAAATAAAAAATAAAAATTACTGCGAAAAAATTCCGTATGCCAAATCTGGGCCAAATAGAATTAGATATTGATGGTTGTGTGTTGAAATATACTTGGACTAATGCCCCGATCACCGTGGGGGTAATGCCCTGTTAGCATTACTCTTAAAAAAAGAACATGACAACAATCTGACTGAAGTAACGCTTTGTGATTGATACAGAACTAAATCACATAATGTTGCCATGATAAACCCCCCCTGCTAAAAGCCAACTGTAACTCATTGGTCGTTGCTTAGTGTAGTTTGATCCTTCCAACCAACCGACCACTCCAAATGTGTGATTAGTCGCCGTCCCAGTCTGTCGGGTCACCACCAACGCAAGGGATCATCACTAAACTAAATTCTAGGTTCATGCATGCCAACTCATCATAAAATTCAAACAGTGAATCAACAATGAACTTCATTCCTGAAGCAGACGATCTATTATCGTGCGTCATTCACTCATGTAGACTTGCCCTTGATTGAGGATGAGTACAACTGCCTCTAAAACACAAGACTCTGGACGCTTTTGGAAGGCTCAGTACACTGTTCGCTACAACTTGATAACAGCAGGTCCTTTAATGGTCAACCAGCATGAGGCTCTGTTGTTGACCTACATGAGTCGGAGACACTGTTGCAGCATCTCGGAACGTCATGTCTCCTCTCCCAGGCCACAACGCGGGCCACATGGTATTTTGGACCAAAATCTGCCCAACAGCACTCAGACTTTCAGTCACCCAGCCACTTGGAACTGCCTTGCCAGGGCGAGGCTGGCTTGATCCCACGTTTTACATGGTCTTACTCCTGCATAGAAAAACGTGGCGTTGGTTGTCATCGCGGCAAATATCCCATCTCTATTGGATCACTAGTCGATGAACCGCCAGCACAGGCCCCGGTTGTGGGGAAATATCCACAGACAACGACGTGTAAGTGAATAACAAACACGGCCCGAGCCAGTCACCAGGCAGATTCCGCCTCCCGTGCCGGTCGGTATTTATGATATGTTGTCTCTATGAGAACCATGGACTTTCTTTTTTGCTTGAATCTTTCTTTCAAGCTTGACGCTCATATTCTCTTCTCACCATGGCTCTGGCAGCAGTCTTTATGCTCCTGGCGTGCCTTTTCTACTTGCCAACCACATTTTGTAGTATTGTGCCACAGTCACGGTACTCTTTACTTTCTTCATCAGTGGACTCCTCATCAGATACATGTCAACTCGATGGCTACGTGTCCTGCGGCAGTAATGCTCCTGCCAACTTTTGCTGTTCGTCTGCAGATACGTGCATGATCCTCTCGTCAAACACTACCGTCGTGTGCTGCCCCGAAGGCGAAAGCTGCGATTTAATTGAACCCATCCTCTGCAATATCCGGCTGCAGAATGTGACCGCATTTCCCGACTCTGGTGTCTACACGACGAGACTTGGAGATGCGCTCCCAACCTGTGGTGACGGCTGTTGCCCCTTTGGCTACAGATGTAACTCGGACAGCAACTGTGAGCTTGAAGATAAAAACGGCACATCAGAATCCGACAATTTGACGGCAACAACAACTACGGCAGCTCTGGAGGATCCAGTCACAACAGAGTCGTCATCATCATCGACCCACAAAGCATCGCATACCAAGACATCGACCGCAGAATCAGTTCTACCGCAAACAACTATAGGGGATGATCAGGTATCCGCGAGTCCAAATGAAGACATGTCACAAGGAACAAGGACTGGCTTGATTATTGGCTGCACTATTACTGCCGCTCTTGTCATGATTATCCTTGTCTGTATACTGTTTTGCTACACACGGCGTGGGAGGAACAAGAAACGACAAGACTCAATGAAAAACACGATGATCTTTGAAAAACCATACATGGAATCGCCTCGTCCTCGAGAACGTCGCCAGCATGATCCGACCCTGACCAAGTTTCGCACCTGGCGGGGACAGAGCTACTACGCCAGAGCGGACGACAAGATGAGCAAAGTGTCGCCACGAACGAAAATTCCAGAACCCATCATTGAATACGCCGAACTGCCGGCCACACCGCCGCCGCGCTTAATGTCATTCGATTCTGGGCCCGACATACTTGCACTTCCCCCTCCGATCCGCGCTAAGACCACGCGTCAACGATTTGAGGGCACCAGGCCTGGGAAATCGCAGGATAGATGGAGTCTACGGTGACTTGTTATAAAGGGCTTATGTTATACGATGTTACGATGTCATGACTTTTAGACAATACATTCTTCTACTCAATCAACAAATAGACTCAATCGTTATTTCTCATATTCTTTCTACACACCGCCTGTGGCATGTTGTGTGAAGACCGTCCCCAAGAGTTTCATTCATGATTACTGAGTTAAAGAATGACGGCCACATTATGAAACAGTCGACTTGATTGTTCTTTGCGGTTCCCGACTGCGCTATACATGACTGTGCATATCCATGGATCAAAATGAGACAACATGATCAAAGAAAGCTGTCTCTAGCATGGTCAAGGGCCTGCAGTTTTTACAGGTCAAAACACTCACCATCTTGCTGAGCTCATACTGCCCAGGGATAGCCTTTCGGACTATCCGAATGAAGACAAAATAAATATCGCACCATATGCCGTGGAGGAAGATTTCTTGAAGTCAAACAATCAAGCCCAGTCGTCAAAACCGACCATGAACAAAATGGCAAATACACAACCAACCAGCAGTTCCAAGGCCACCAGCGAGCTGAACGACCTCGAGGCCAATAAGAAGGTGGACAAGAACAGCAGCCTCTCCAAACTCCGAGCCATTACCTTTCGTTTCATACCCATTTGCGGCGCCATCCTCGTCGTCTTTTCCCTGGGCGGCGGCATCGGCTACGCCTTCAACGGAAAGCCGCTACCACGAGACGCCGTGGTCGGAATCTCCGTGACATTTTTGATTCTCGGCATCTTGTTTGGCCTTGGTTGTCTCAAGTTGTATCACCGCCGCTCGTCACAACCTCCATTAGCAGCCAGACCCGAGTCGGGCCCGGACGTGGCGCGGCAAGAATCCAGCAGATTAAAGAGCCACATGACACGAGTCTTTACTTCAAAGTCGGACCTGGAGCAAGGCGAGGCTGAAAATGTCGAGGAATTTCTCGAGCGAGGGAGACGGGACAAGAGAAAGCCTCAGCGAGGCACTATCGTCGAGGTTGCCGCAACCGAGGCAGATGAGACGGGGGAAGGATTGAGACCAGACAGATCTCGCATACCCAGACAGCCTACGCAACAAGCAGCGCCTAGGACGGGCGGCGCACCGCAAGTGCCTTCATCCATGGCCCAGCCAATGCTCAAACCCCAGACATTGGTGCCCGAATCCCAGGAACCAAGGTACAGCTGGGAAATCCACGACGGCATACAAGTCCATACGGCCCAAGCGGCCAACCGTAACATCGTTGCCACCCAAGATACCCCAAAACAGGTGATCCACATAGGTCTGGGTAACCACGCCGGACAACACAAGACGGCCTCGTCGGGAAGGGATGAGAGCGCCAAGAACCTCCCCAAGAGAACCCAAGCCACAAGACGGCGCGACACTCCTCACCCACAAACAAATGCCGTCACCTTGCCCCAGAGACTCAACCCCCTCCCGGGCCCAGGAAATGAGGACCCAGATCGGCTGGCCTATGACATTGTCAAAATGTCGGGAATGGCAAGGACGCAGGCTGACCTCCGCGGTGACGGCGAACCAATTCTTCCCCGCTCGTCGAGCAAGAAGAAGACGGAACCTGTACAACATAACCAGATCCCTGGGTCAGAGACTGCTGGCATGACGAGGCCCAATAATCACATGGGGGTCAATCACATCTTGGGTGTAGGTCCTGTCGCTTCACGTCTGAGACCATCTTATTCTCAACCTGCTTTCATTCAGGATCCGTTTGCCAATAATGATGGCGGCGAGCAAGGGACTGAAGCCATTCACAAACTACAGCAGCCCAAACAGGAGTATGGCCGATCTCTCACAACAGTTGATGAGTGGCAGGTGCGCAACAACGTGATGAACTCAGCCCCAGAATGGATTTAGAGTCATGATGACTTGCAAGAAATGGAGAGGTAATGATGAAAACCCAGAAATATCCTTTCATGATGCTAGGTCTTTTTAAACATTCAACGTCGGATTCCGCGTGACATCTAGGTACTCGTGTAATTGATTGAACCTTGCCTTTAACGCCTTTGATGAGACAACTTGGTAAGCATTTAGATCTTGCCCGACACGGCTCCCCGGACTCTATCCCAGAATGAAACGGTGGGCTTAACACCGTCGACAAGCTCTGGTGTGACGACAACAGTATTCCACTTTTCCTCTCCATCAATGTATAGTCTGTAGAAGAGACTGCTTCGCTCCCCATCAGCGCGGTTCTCAATTGTCAAGGCTCCAAATTTAGAGTTGCCAGTGTTGATGTATCTGCGCTGGAATTAGACAATTTTCTCATCAAATAAATTCAAATTTTGACTTACTTCAACTCAACGTCCTCGTCGTCTGTTTGCTTGTAAGTCGGAATAGGAGAGTAGAACTGGTTCAGGGGACTGGCCGAAAACTCATGCACTGTTACACTCTCGGGCCACTTACTCTCCCTGGGCGGAGGGAAGGCCGTTGCGCCAAACTCGTGGCGGTCGCCAGAAAGCACCACAACTCCGTATCCAGCTACACCGGCATCCCACATGGCTTCCAGCACTGTTCGGCGCTCATGGAGGAAACCACCCCATGTGTCCTTGGTGTTGACGCGCCAGTTCTTGGTGAGTGGGACAGAGCTAGCAATAATCTTCCACTTTACACCAACGGGCTCCGGGCGACGGAGCCAGTAGAGGAAATCGTCTAGCTGCTCCTCACCGAGCATAGTCTTGTTGGTACTCTCGAATGGCTCATTGTTCTTGGAGCGGTAGCTGCGAGTGTCAAGCATGAAGAAGCTGGCTGGTCCTTGGGTAAAGGAAAAGTAGGTCGCATCAGATCGACTGAGGGTGCCTCCGGTCGCGGCAGTCTTGGCGCGAGGAGGATTCACCTCGGTCTGATAGTGGTGCCAAGGGTCGACAGCGGTCTTGTAGACTCCTGCTGATTTCGAGTCCCAATCATTGCGGATCTCATGGTCGTCAAGAACGTGAATCCAGCTCAGGTTCTGGCCGATGGGAGCCCAGTCGGGAGAAGCATAAGCCTGTCGGTATTTCTGTCGATAGTCCTCGACAGTACTGCCAAACAGATTCGGAACATCAATGTAGATGAAGTCGCCCATGAAGAGCATAAACTGCGCGCCCAGACTAGGAAGGACCTTGGCCATGTGCCTCATGCCGGGGATCGCCAAGGGATGATCCAAGGGGTTATATGGCAGTCTTGGCAGGATACATGAAGTAGCCAGAAAAGTGAATTTTCCATCGTACAAATCTGGCATCCTTCCAGCTTTGGGAGCACTTGTGAACTCTCCAGAGTGGTTGTTCGATGTGGTCCATTCGTAAGTGTGTTGCTTGCCATGGGTCAGAGGGATGGTCACCACAGCTGTATAGTCGGTCTCGTTGCTCGTCCACTTGACACCACCAGCTGTCTGCCACAGCGGGTTGTCAAAGGGTGGCTGAGCATCCTTGAGGTGTACCTGAACAGTAATGGGCATTTTTGACTGATCGGGCTCTCGGATAAGGAGCTTTGCCTCGGTGTCAGAGACATAGCCGACTCTGGCAAAGGACAGGTCATGACTGGGATACTGCCAGCGCGGTCTGTAGACGACGTCTGTGATCATGGCCACACAAGCCGCGTTGATGAGCAATGTAATCAGCGAGGGCAATTTGCTTGCAGGATTCGGTAGACCACTGAGAAGGGTCCACAGAGGTGTCGGCTGACGGTCGACAAGAGCAACCTTTTCGACAATTTCGACATCTTCTTCTATGACGGGTTCCCCATCCTCATTGACTAGTTTGTCCGTGACGGCAACATCGACCTCGTCGACAAGTGCAACTTCAGGTTCACGTCTCCATTGGGAGATGAAGGTCGGCACGTAGATGGCAAACAATGTGTACACGACGTAAATGGCGGGCTACAACAACAAGTTTAGTTGGTTGCGAATCCAGGCAAAAATGACTGGGAGAAGCTAATGCAAAGAACACATACTGGTAAGGCTGCCTGCACTCTGTACATTAGTGGATATGTCTACAAGACTTGAACACATGTATAAACAAACTCACCCAGCGCAAAAAGAAATATGAAGCAATTCTAATGCCGGCAGACGCGACTGCCACGGTACGCCTTTGGAGATCCATGACGGAATTGGCTGAATCGCCGGAATGCACGGCGCGAACTGGAGTTATTTTGGATTCAAGAGAGCTCCCAGTGTGAACTCCCCAGCACCAAGAGCTACGTGAAGAAGAATGTATATGATGCGCCAAATTCTGGCGGCCACCAATGATGGCAGTTGAGGGCTTCCAAGAAAAAGAGTTGAAAAAGAAAAGGAAGTTTTCTAGAAGAGAAAAAGAGGTTTCCCTCGATAAATCTTGACAGTTTACACCAAAGAAGCTATGGGTCGAGGGAGAGAAACACTCTAGAATCTGGAGCATAAGGAGCGTCACAGATGACGACAGGGTACAGGATGGGGAACTCTCTGGATAGAGCTCCCCTGTAATCAGCAGCTTTGGTGGAGTAGAGAGCACTGATTGGTAGGATAAAACCAAGCTTCAATGCATTGCACTTCATTGGAGACGCTAAAGTGGCGCCCGAGTCGGTCAAGCACTGGGCTTGTTCCCGGGTGTCTTTGGGCGCCCCTTGCGCCCCTGACAGCGAACCCCCGGCCGCTTTTCCCGCGTTGCCTTTCAGGTCGAGTAAGGTTCCATTGCGCATCTGGCCAGCTGGCTCCGAGCTTTTGGAGGATTTACCATTTTCCACGTGCCGAATCGACTCGCGTGGCAGCTTGATTCCCAACCAAGGCCGTTTCTACATTCCCCGGCTTCGCGACAGCGTGCTTTAGACGAGTCGACAGCTTGCATTGCGACAATCAACAAGATGAAGTCCACTCTGATGTCGGTCGGCCTTTTGGCCTGGCTGATTTCCCTGGTCTCTGCGACTGCCTTGACCTACAAGCTCGGTGCCAACGAGCAGGCCTGCTTTTACGCCATCTCCCCCAAAGAGAACACCAAGATGGCCTTTTACTTTGCTGTAAGGATTCAATGAATGACTTGATCTAGAGTTGCACTGACATTCTTTTGCCCGTGCAGGTCCAATCTGGTGGTTCTTTCGATCTCGATTACGAAGTGACCGGCCCCGAAGAGAAGATCATCCTCTCTGGTGAAAAGGAGCGCCAGGGTGACTTTGTCTTCACTGCGCAACGAGCTGGAGACTACAAGTTCTGCTTCAACAATGACATGAGCACATACACTGAGAAGATTGTCGATTTCGAGATTGCTGTAAGAAAGAGCTGGCCCAAACACGATAGTGGCAAGCACGGCTAACAAAAGGAATCGCAGGTCGAGGATGAAGTTCGCGCCCAACTTCCCGCCAAGCAGGGCACAAGCCCCGAGCAGACTTCGGCATTGGAAGAATCCATCTACAAGGTCTCTGGACAGCTTTCGACCATTACCCGAAACCAGAAGTACTTTAGAACAAGAGAGAACCGCAACTTCAGCACTGTCCGCAGCACGGAGAAGAGAATCGCCAACTTCAGCATGATCCAATGCGCCATGGTCATCTGCATGGGTGGTCTGCAGGTCTTTGTTGTTCGATTCTTCTTCCAGGTATGTGTGCTGGCGTTCTTTGTTTGGCTATTTATTAACAGATTTGTAGGGCGCAAGAAAGGGATACGTATGAACGATCAAGATTCGAGAACCAGAAGATATGATCAACAGGTGTTGGAGTATAGAACGACTTGCTCACGGAAAAGGCTTTTTGGTAAAACAGTGTGTATCATACAAGCTGCTTTCGGGAGGACGAGACTCAGGCGTTTGCGGCTGTTCTTAGAAAATTTACATGATGTGCTTATGATAACGAAGCCAGCATTTGCATTGCATCTAGTACACAATTGTGACTATATATCCATGAGCTTTCTGAACTAGCCAATATGCGGATTGTTTACCACGTTTACATATGTACTCATTGAGTCAAGATCATGGACCGCTATTAGTACCGAGCTTCTACGTCATATACATTTCAAAACCACATTCCCATTTCCTACGGTACGTGCTTTCACTGAGCATGTCTCAAGGCTGCAGGGCGGTTGAATTAGTACCATTTGCCCGGAATCTACATTGGTAGGATTGATAGAGAAAGTAGCACTTGTAATGCATCGCAAGTGAGAGATAGGGGGTTCGTGTAGCTAGGATAGGCGACTGGCGATAGAGCGCATAGCCCGTCCAAACTGCAATAAAGTGGAGAATGCAAGCACCCATCATTTTGAGGCGGCTGCCTTTGCACTAGCCACTTTTTACCCTGCTGCACGTTCCATTGTCCAGCCACGCCTCAAAAATAAGTGCAGCTCGAAGTCACGTCGAAAGCTACAGGCAGAGGCAGGCTGCAAACTCTCAAGAGGCTACGACCCGATTGCTGCATCCGATTTTGCTGCATCACAACACAAAACCTTCGACCACCGCCATGGCATCGATAGCGGCCTCGCTGGCGCAAGCTCTTCCGAAGCCAAAATACACTGGCGAAGATGAAGAAATCCCCGCTCACGCACAACAGCGCGGACCTAGAGTCGTCGGCCCCGGCCAGATAGACGAGTCGCAAATCGTGCTGCGAAGGACCGGCCCGCCAGCATATGGTCAGCGGTCAGGATGGCGCCCGCGGGGACAGGAAGATTTTGGCGATGGTGGCGCGTTCCCCGAGATACCCGTCGCTCAGTATCCCCTAGGTATGGGACAGAAGGGCTCGTCGACGAGTAACGCGCTTGCGATTCAGGTCAACGCCGACGGCAAAGTCAAGTATGATGCCATTGCTCAACAGGTACGAAGGACTTCTTCTCACTGTGAACTATCCCATACTAATTGTGTCGCTTTGCAGGGCCACCGTGAAGGCAGAATCGTGCATTCTTCCTTCAAGGACCTGATCCCCCTTCGGCAGCGCGCAGATGCCGGCGAGATTGATCTGGCAAAGCCAAGCGAGGAAGAAATCAAGGCAACGACGGAACGAACTCAGAATGCTCTGGCAGCTCTAATCAGCGGCGCTGTGGCCGCGCAAAAGCCCAAGAATGTCAACATTGGTGGCAAGAGGGACGCGACATTTGTCAAATATACGCCCGCGAACCAGATGGGCGACAACTCCAAGAAACAGGACCGTATAATGAAGATTGTGGAGAGACAGCGGGATCCCATGGAACCACCAAAATTCAAACACAAGAAGATTCCAAGAGGACCACCGAGCCCGCCTCCACCGATTATGCGGTCGCCGCCGCGCAAGTTGACAGCACAAGATCAGGAAGATTGGAAGATCCCACCTCCTATCAGTAACTGGAAGAACCCCAAGGGATTCACGGTTCCGCTGGACAAGCGTTTGGCCGCAGATGGCCGTGGTCTACAGGATGTCTCGATCAACGACAAATTTGCACAATTCTCAGAGGCGCTCTTCATGGCAGACCGACATGCTCGCGAAGAGGTTAGACAGAGAGCCGTAATGCAACAACGCCTTGCCGAAAAGGAAAAGGCACAAAAGGAGGACAATCTACGCATGCTTGCGCAAAAGGCAAGAGACGACCGTGCTGGCGCCGGCAGGAGGCGAGATTCTAGTGGCTCTCGAGACTCGCGGTCCCGATCGCGCAGCTACAGCTATTCAGACTCGGGCTCTGATAGCGAAGACTCAGAGATCCGAGCCAGAGAAAAGGCGCGACGGGAGAGACAAAAGGAGGAGGAACGGAAGCTCCGCCAGTCTCGCATGGGTGCCGAGAGGAGAGTGCAAGTCATGGCTCGTGAGCAAAATCGTGATATTTCAGAAAAGATTGCTCTCGGTCTTGCAAAGCCGACACAACAGGCCGAGACCATGTACGACTCCCGCCTGTTCAACCAAACAAGTGGATTTGACAGCGGTATCAATGAGGATAACCCATATGACAAGCCACTGTTTGCCGCACAGGACGCCATTAGCAGCATTTACAGACCCCGTCAAAATGCAGAGGACTACGAGGATGAGGCGGCCGGTGACCGGGAAATGGCAAAGATTCAAAAGTCTAGCCGGTTTGGAGAAGTTTTGGGCAAGGGCACATTCAAGGGCTCGGGCGATGCCGAGGCTCGTGAGGGACCGGTACAATTTGAAAAGGACGGTGGCGATCCCTTCAGCGTGGACAAGTTTCTAGAGCAGGTGGACCAGAGCTCGACTTCCAAGAGAGGATACGGACTGCAGGAGGACGAGTCGAGGCAATCGAAGCGCGCCAAAATGGACGATGACGACGAATAAACGGCTGCTTATACAGCAGACGTCCGTGTTATATGATATATTATTTTGGGCTGATGAGACTTGTTTTTGGAAAACGGGTGCATGGCCAAAACTAGATTGACAGCTACACAAGCATCCCTTTAGCTCAGCTCGGCGCAAAGATAGTAATGGCACGCAAGGCTCATTGGAAGTTGGTAAAAATGCAAATATCCAGGATTCTTGCGCAAAACCGTTTGGACATGCTTGAAAAAAAGAAACATCAATATTCCAACCCGTCTGTTTCTTTTACTGGGTACACTTGACAGGTAAGAAGCAACTTATGGTGCATATCGGACAGGATATGCCGAACCCTTTTTTGCATGAGCACGTGGTTATCTGCAACCCGAACGTTCCATGTTGGTCTGATTGTCGATGAAACGTGGTGACTTGAGACGGGAACAAGCGCACCAGGGTCTCTCACCAGGGTCTCTCACCATGTCGCGATTCAATCAATGGGGAGAGAGAAAATGGCATCGGATGAGCCAGCTTCCCGGTTCCCAATCGTGTTTGATTATCTTGGGGCACACGCATTCGTTTCCACAGACTTTCATTTCAAGAATGTCGGCTCGTCTCCTCATTACCAGCCCTCAACTCAGCCTCAGCCCCCCTCAACAACTTTTTTTTGGTTGTAAACATCCGATGAAATGAAGTTGAAGAGACGTTAAAAGTTTTTGGTCGTGTGCATACGAATACCATTACGGCAGCATGACGACGACCGTCTACCCAGTAGGTGGGGATCTTTCGAGTAGCGGCGGGAAAGAAGGGTTTAAATCATGTTAGTGCCCGGGCTTTTACACTATCTTGGATCTGAAATGGGCTGATGGGCTGGGCTGTCAAGAGAGTAAAAGGGCTGTGTCCCATGTTTTTGGTTTGAGAATTGCGCGCACACAAGTGAGCTACCGCTGATGATGAATGTATGTCTTGTCTGGAAAGGCTAAAGATGCGGCTCGTCATGTAGATAAAAAGCAACTAGGTGTTGAGCAAGGATGTCGGTGGTCAAGTTTGCAACTTTATGCATACGTATCGTCGATCATGGGTTTGTTGCTGGTTCACGTTCTAGAGCGTCCCCTCAGCGGAAAGAGAGAGACGGAGAGAAAAAGAGCTTACCTAGGCGCTTGCGAAAGAAAAAAAAAATTGGATGCTCCATACCCAGGTATTCGATTGGAGCCAGAGAGACTGGACTTTTCTCATCTCCAAAGGCCTCGTCACCTCGGTGTTTGTATGAAGTTTTTTGGGATCCGCTGGATACTTTTCTAGTACGAAGCCACTTTTTGTGCTCGGCAACTCGCAAGGTCCGCTTGAATCTACGAAGTAAACAGAGAGCACAGGATAGATCAGGGTCTAACAGTTGTATTCTGTAGTTTTGTATCAATCTTTTGCTCAAGGTTTAGTGGATTTAAAGCAAAGCGATTAAGCTTGTCTTGCATTATTGATACAGCAAGAGACGACCAAGAAAGAGAAGTCTGGATGGAGCACGTAACATAGCTTAGAGAAGGAATCCACAAGAAATACGCAACGTGCTGTGTGAGTGTGAGTGGAGTATGGGTTTTATGGGCGATCCGGGGACTTGTTTAGTGTAGTGTGACTTGGTATCATATTCCCAGACAGAGAAGAGTTTGGAGTTTGTAGTAGTGAGTGAAGATCAGTTCAGAGTATAAGCGCTCGGGGGAGGGTATCATCAATGCCGTTTTCCAAGTACAAGGACGAGTTTCAAGACCAGGAACCATCTTTTTTGATCTGATATATTCTGGTCTATATCCGCGTTGATCTTATCCGTCTCATGTATATTGACTGGTCATCATTTTCTTCTCTATTTTTACTCTTTACCTACAATTGGAAATCAGACAACAAAGAGCTCACATTAACAACCTAGCAACTACGTACTCCTCTACTCCCTGTCATTCTCTGCAACTCATAACGCGTCAGCCTTTGGCTCCATTTTTTGTCCAAGACAAGCGCCATCCACCAACTAAGAAGCCTACACTAGATTTCCCAGGGCATTGGGAAAGAAGAAGGCAGTGCAAGCTTTTGAGAAACTGGCTAATAGGAGCAAGGACGAGTGTAAAGCTGTTTAATTAAGCTTCGGAAAAGAGTGGGAAAGAAAGAGGAGAACAAAGGGAAACAAAGTAATACCTAACCTTGCAGCTTGTTTGGTGGTGTGGTCTTGCTCCATCATCCCATCCCCATTCAATGATCTAGGTACATGGACCTTCAGGAAAAGCGCAACAATTAAAAGTCGGGCATCCCTCCATTGGGATCTGCTCTCTTCTTGATCGTGATGCCCTTGACCGATGAAGAATCTCAGAACAATAATCACATCAGAAGGACCAAGACCTCGTACCAGGCAGCAGCATTTGGTACTTCAGCATTGAACCTGCAGCGTGAGCATCTCGGTTATACCCCGTTCGAATATTGGAAAGGTCCCAAACCGGTAATACCAGGGTCGTCACAGCGGACGACAGGCCCGATTGCCAGCCATAGAACCACCACAATTGCGGTTAGGGAGCTCAATACTAGCAGCGGCCCAGGGGCACAGGCTGCACAGCAACAACAGCAGCACTTGTCAGGTACTACGGCTGCAGCTACTACAGTGGCATTAGTGGCGCATCTAGAAGGCAACGAAGAAAAGACGACAGGGTGGTGGGACTCTGAGAAAACCCAGAACAACGAGAAGCTTGACTGGGCTAGAGCAGGATCGACGATAACACTGGGTCCAGGTGCTCCAGCGACAACAGCGAAAAATATGGGCTGGACTGACGCATATAACAATGGGGGTAACAACCACTTCCGGTCGGCTGGCCCGACCAGCTTTCATGTCCACGATCGCCAAGGTTCTGTTGAATTACTTACACAACGACCTCCCTCATACGCCAGTGCAAAGCTGCCACCGAGACCAACTGCAGACATGAAGCGAGACGCTGCCTCGAGATGGGACCCTCGTGGTTGGCGCAAGAGGACATGGGCCGGCGTTGCACTAGTCTTGATCGTCGCCATTATTGTCGGAGTCGTTACCGGAGTATTGGTCGCCAAGGCCAATCGGTATCCCGACTATAGCAAGCTGACTTACGCATTGGAGGATTCCTGTAAGTTGAATCATTTTACATTGTTGCGCCTGTAACAAAACATGACCAAAATTACTAACATTCCGACTCACCATACAGATTCTGGAACTGATTTCTTTGACAACTTTGATTACTTTGAAGGATATGACCCAACGTCGGGTTTCGTGCATTATGTCCCTCAAGCGCGGGCCGAGTCACTTGTAAGTGCCTGTCAGATGGTTCAAAATTAGCAATGATACTAACATGATTGTCCATTACAGAACCTCACATATGCCTCCTCAAGCACGGCCGTTCTGAGGGTCGACACTTCAGTCGGCAACACATCAAGTCCCGACGCCTCAACGGGCCGCTTCTCGGTGCGCGTCACGTCCAAGACGCAGTACGACAGCGGCCTCTTCATCTTTGACGTGAAGCACACGCCCTACGGATGCGGCACCTGGCCGGCGCTCTGGCTCAGCGACCCCAGCAACTGGCCGACCAATGGCGAAATCGACGTCATGGAGGCCGTCAACAAGGCCACCGACGGCAACCAAATGACGCTGCACACCGACGACGGCTGCGACATGAAGGTCAAGCGCAAGATGACGGGCACGGTCCAGTACAAGACGTGCAGCAACAACACCAACGATAATGCCGGCTGCGGCGTCCTGGGCGACGCCGACTCGAGCTACGGCTCCGGCTTCAACTCGGGCGGCGGCGGCGTCATGGCCGTCGAGTGGCGCGATGCCGGTATTCGCATGTGGCAGTTTGCCCGTGACAGCATCCCCGACGACATCACGGCCGGCGACAGCCCCGACCCGAGCTCGTGGGGTACCGCCTCTGCCGATTTCCCCAATACTGATTGCTCCATCTCGAGCCATTTCAAAAACCAGAGCATCATTGCTAATATCGATCTGTGCGGTGATTGGGCAGGCAACGTCTATGCCGACAGTGGCTGTCCCAGCAGTTGCGAAGACTATGTCGCCAACTATCCATCGGCCTTTAAGAATGCCTACTGGGAATTCGGGAGTTTCTCAGTCTACAAGGCGTCGTGAGCAAATCTTGCATATGTTGTTTGATGGAAGTTATAAAAAGCAAGAATGGTCACACCAAGGATGACCAGCGAGTCGGAATTATAATCTTGTTCCACAAGACCCCCTGGTGTGACCACCAACCATGTTGTATCCTTTAGCGAGGCGTTTTATTCATTTTTTCGGTCATGATGGAGAAGAGAGAAGCCATATACCACTTATAGATTCTTAGTCTAATGACGAATGAAATTAGCCATTACATGGAAACGATCGATTAGATTGGCAACTTCCGGGCCTTGTGTTCATAACATTATACTAAGTTGATCGGGTTCCCGTGTCGTCAGGCGTAACCTCTGGACAATGGCAGTGTCAACGAAACATGAAGCAGAAAGTATTAACATGCCATCTTGCTGGAATGAGTATATTCTCTCATGATCAAGATAGTCATACCCTGGCTACCACAAAAAGTAGACCTAAATCTAGTGGAGATGTCGCTAAACTCCTTCTATATCTTTGTGTTTCCCCAAAAACGCCACGATGCTATGCATAAGTCCCTTCATTTTATACAGTCCAGCCGCGCTGTTAAAATCCGTCCATTATCAAACAGAAAACCTGCAAGCTGGCCAGATCATCCAAAAGGGGTATTCTCTTTCATCGTACAAGCTCATCGTACACCGGCTCTAGTCGTAAATGTTGTGTCGAGCCACGTCTTTGCGATAATTTCGAAACGTCGTAAAGGGTATGAACCCAACTGAAACTATTCGTTGTTCTTTTTCTTTCTTCGTTCCTTTTGCCGAGTACCCCTCGTTTACTCCTCGCCCGGACTCCTCATGTAGGCATCAATAGCCGCCGAAAAAGCCGCGAAAGCGGCGCATCCGCCGCCAACAGCCATGGGACCGCCGCCCCGGGCAAGGATGCCGCCCGTAAGGCAGCCCGCGGCGACGCCGTTGGCGAGATCGTTCTTGGCCCGGAAGCCCTCGATGCCGCACTCGATACCGGCAAACATGGCGCCGACCTTGCCAAAGTTCTTGGCCATGCTGTAGGATCGCGTGCCCATGTCCTTGAAGCCGGTGGCGAGCTGTTGGCGAAGAGGCAGGGAGGCGAGTTCTTTTGGTGCGGCGCCCGGCGCGCCCGGGACATGGTATGGCGTGTCGTAGGACATCTGCAATGGGAAGTATATACCGTCAGTATCACGTTCCGGCTAGTCTTGCAAAGTGGGCATCGTAGTATAGGAGGCAGGAGAAAATGTATTGTCGCAAGGACGGCAATGGTGACTTACAGAAGCCATAAACATTCCAAACAGACCACCCATACCGAAACCCATCACTCCGGACATGGCAGTCTTGCCAAAGCACGACTCCATCATGGCGTTAATCTACAGTGAGTTTGCAAGTCAGCTACGATGGCGTTCCTAGCATAGGGAAAGTCAGGAAGTTGAGAATGTTGCCGTACTCGCTTAATGTTTGGGTCATTGGGATCATAACCCCCGCCGCCCGCAGCACCAACGTTGCCTGGTAGTGAATTCATTGTCGCGATGGTCTAAAAGAGGTGACTGAGCGAGTGGGTGACACTGGGGATGTCGCTTGCGCCGTACGGTCGTCTGCGATCGATTGAATGGGGACCCTAGGACGGTAAGCTCCCTTATCGGACTGGGTCGCGAAGGCGATAAAGGAATTTATCTTGCCACTTGTCACCGCCTTGACTATGTAGCTGCTAGTCAAGCTAGTCTCGCAGTCGATTCCACTTTTATAAACCTGGCTTGTTGCCTTGGCTGTGAAGTAGGTACCTACTTTATTGACCAGTGTATTCCATGTGCCTAGTTCAAGTAGAAAGTAAACCAGTCATGATACATAATGCTCAACTGAATCTTTCTTGGTACAAGATGTGTATATTAATAGGGTAAATGACATATCCTCTACTGTGTCACGGATCAATGTGCTTTCGAAACTTCCACCAAAACTGTTTGATCAAGTATCTAGCTATCTTAATCGGTGGCTTTCGTTCCACAGTCGTCTACCTATACTAAAAGCTCTCATGGTAGGTTTCAGCGCACGACATTCGCCTGGACGATTCTCAAATGCGGCAGGAGCCGAGAATGAGGTGTAAAATATATACAATGTACTAATGAGCGTCAGTAGCCACATGTTCTATGGGACTAAATGTCTTGTTCCCAATGAATATTATTGTCATGTTGGTGCTTTGAGTACAATCATCCCGGTCTACTGCCGACGCCCCTGTTGTACAAGTTCGCTCGCGCTCTTTAGACCACAGCCTCTTGCCACATCCAGGAGCAAAGATCAAACTCTATGCCGTCATGAGATCGCTCCCGTGTCTCAACCCATTTCATCTAAGACTTATTGTCTCGAAAAGCTCTCGGGTACTACGGGAGCCCAATATCGAGAATAGCCAGATGCATGAGTAGGCCTAATGGGCTAGGAATACTTCAGTCGTGTGTAGAAGCGGATTTTGTAAAAAAAATCACAATGCGAGATACTTGTGGGTTCTGATAATCCTAAACACCAGCCACGGATCGCTGCCGTGAAAGCGAGGT
Organism: Pestalotiopsis fici W106-1; assembly: GCF_000516985.1. Taxonomy (NCBI): domain Eukaryota; kingdom Fungi; phylum Ascomycota; class Sordariomycetes; order Amphisphaeriales; family Sporocadaceae; genus Pestalotiopsis; species Pestalotiopsis fici. The sequence continues at coordinate 3,341,806 of NW_006917095.1, read as the reverse complement.
CAGTGCAATGCGGTCCCAACCCGCACTTTGTCCGTCTATTTGAGGAACATTTCTGAGCCGTTCCGTATACTCCTTGTTCTGTCAACGTGATCCAGGCCAAGTGAGATATCTTCTTCAAGGCCACCTTCTTGATGGAGGATATCGTCTATGATTCATTAGCAGCGTGGTCAACGAAGCGAGCAGGCGCATAGCCAACTTCTGGCAGACTTACCATCAACGAGATATGTGAGTTTACCATATCGGCGAATCAAAGCAAACTTGATCTTTTCGAATGCTTTGCCTTTGATACCTGTGCGCTTTTCGAGACGTTTCTTTGTCTCCGAGAATTCCTCTCCCTGCTTCGTGATTAGTACTGCAATCATTGGCACAGGACAAGATGTACCCGGTTCCACTTACATCTTTCAGTAGAAACTTGAAGGGAATTCCGTGGACTCGACTGCTGTCCTGCTGGAAGTGCAAGACCTTGATAAAATCTCTTTCATCCGCATCAAGCTCCTCCTCAGGGATTCGTTCTGCCACCACATCCGTGTATTCATTGATACTAAGGACCGGATAGCTTGGTGGGAGCTCCCGGAAGACTTTGTTGTGATGTATCTCGTATACTCGGATGCGACCGCCTGTCTGCTCGTCGTCTATCCCGGCCTTTTTGACCAAAGCCTGCACCAAATCCTCAATGTGGCCAGCCTTGTTGACAAGCACGTCATAGGTATCCTATTCATAGTTAGCATGGTTACACCTATTTGACAAAATTTGCGTGGCTTACCGCTTTGGAAATGCCCTCGGACAACCAAATGACCTTGACACTCTTCTTTGTGTCAAGCTCTGCGAGACTCATGTCCAACACTTCGAAGAAGAGCGAATCGCTCTTGGCTTGTGCATTGGCGGGGTGGTTCCTATCCGAGCTGAGGATTTGACCCAGATTTTGTTGAGCTGTGCGCCTGAGAGGAGCCTTTGGATTGCCAGTGCTTGCATTGACGGTGAAGAACCGAATGTGTGTGGGATCGACATCGAGGCTGTCCCCAACACGCTCGGCAATCTGATCATAGGTGAGTCTTTCAGGCATGGTGAGGCTGAAGCTTTCGTATCCTTTCTCGCAGCGGGGGTGAGGCCAGAATCGGACGTCCCTCTTGTGAACAAGGAAATCATAGTATTCGCGAGCATCCTCAAAATGATCCCATTTCCGCGGAGCGCCATTTGTGGGTTTCTCGCTCAAGCGAGGAATCTTAGCCAAGCTCGCTAAGCCATCGCCAGCCTTGCGCTCGGGCACGCGCTGGAAGCAAATGATGTCTCCATCTTGAAGTTCAGCCGCCTTCAAAGTTTGCCTAGACTTTAATGACTCGATCATCTGTGGTTTGATCTCCTCCCACATGGCCACTTGCTCTCCAGCAGGCAGCTTCTCGCCCCAACCCATCTTTTTGGAGATAATGGGAACGAGATCCTCAATCTTCTTCTCCTTGCTGACATAGACATGACCGACGCCCTCCAGAGCCTGCTTGTCCTGATCAAAGAATTTGAGAAAGAGCAGAATGAGATCGGTTTTAACGACAACACCATTAGCGCCACCTTGGTAGGTTGGCCAGACAGCCTCGCCTTGCTCGTTGGTCTCCTCAGCGACTTCGACCCAGACTCGCAGCGATGCATCGCGGCTAGTACTGACTGATCTGGCATACGTTTCTTCAATGGTGGGTTTCAAGTCCATGATTGGTTGATCAGGTCGTGTGGTCTTGTTCTGGCGATTAACCATTATCCAAAGTCGAAGCTTGCGTGGGTCCTCCTTCATGTCCTCGGCAATAGTCGCCACGAGGGACTCCATCGAATCCTTTCTCTTGACCTTGAAGAGCCTCGGTGCGGCAGGATCTTCCTTCGGGTCCGTGTCAAAGTTTGTAAGGTCGGTGGATCCATGATGCTTGAACGTTTCGCCGGTGACGGCCTTAACTGTCAGGTACAGGTGTTGCTCCTCACGTTCCTTGCGTTTCGCTTCTCTCTCAGCAGCCTCCTCCTCTAGTCTTAGCCGGAGATGAGCCGGTGTGTCTTCCCGAGTGACTGGCATCAAAACCTGGTCGAGGCGAGGCTCACGAATGTACACCAACATGTATGCATTGGCCGAACGCATAATCGGCTTTTTGGAAATCGAGGTGCGGTAAGGGCCCTGCGATGTACGCAACTCGCCACCGTAGTTTTCTTCAAGGGTTTCCCGGATGGTAGCTTTGGTCACCTTGTCATCGTCGAACTTGTAGAACCATCCGTCCTTGTTCGGCTTCAAGAAAGCATAGTAGTGGCCAGCATTGAGATCTCCACTATGTACCAGGACACCATGAAGCTTGTACACCCAGGGCTCCGACATGTCGGCACTCTTTTCGAGGAACGGCGCGGCATCGAAAACTTCTGGAAACTCAAATCGATCATTGACCTTCATCATGGCGTCCCGCTGGATATCGTACTCAAATCTCTTCAGGTGCAAGTGGAGAACCTCTGGGAAGCTCTGGAAGATGACACCCTTGTTTGCATCTTGGTACTTGAATTCGTCACCAGCCCAGTACTTATTGTCGCCGTCCAGAGTCTCTTGTTGGATGTAGTCCTTGAAGCTGTCTTCTAGTGTTGGGAAGCCGCGGACGTTCAACTGAATATCCCAGAAGTCTTCTATACGACTCGATTCGTAGTCCACATTGATGCAAGAGACATACGTCTTGACCTTGCCACTGAGCATCCGAGGCAGAGCGTCTTCAGCAGCGGTGCCCTTCATCCGCTCCTCCATGCGCTCGATCAGTTTGCGTGAAAGCTCTTGAACGTCCTGTTGCTCGAAAATATGGCGAGTATCCCAACCGAAAGATTTGGTAAGCTCATTTGTTCCAACAGCATTGTTCGAAGTCTGGAGTTGGTAGAATAGTCTCTGCAAGGCATATACGCTGTTGGTAGGACTGTCGTCGTTGTCGGTAGGTATCTGATATACGGCCTTTCGGAAGGCGTTGGTAAAGTACAGAGACTGGAGAAGAGAATTCAAATAGCACGTGGCGCCCTGGTTCTTGAGACCGACGTAGCCAGTCTCTTTCTTCGAGTCGTAATTATTGAAGTTGTGCCAAAGCACACCGGTCTCGTCCTCGACAATTCGAACATAAGCTGTCAACAGAACAGAGTCGTTCTCAGCCAGAGGACGACCAGAGCCCTCAAAGTCGGAATTGAACATGCGCCGGAACTCGAGGAATCTTGTGAAACCCCAATCGCTCTCCTCCTTGGTGAAGCGGTGGTGTGCCTGGTGGTGCACAAAGAGAGATGGGTCGTTGATGTTGGACATGACCAGGCCGAAATGCACACAGCAACTCCAGTCCTCTGGTATTGTGCTTGGATCCTCGAAACCATGCTCGAGATAGAGTGAACATTGGTCTACATTGTTGCCGTAGGGGAAAAGGAGAATACGCCTTCGAAGTCCAAGTCAGCCAGGCCACTCAAATTTGTATCGTTCTGTGTTCACGCACCAGGGAAAACCACCAGCCATGAATATGGGACCATGTTCCTTTTTACTCTGAAAGGCTCTCCAGTTCTCGATCTTCCATGTAGAGACGGCATCTTCCAGGATCTTGGGTTCTTCGAGCAAGGGAGGAAGGACCAGATCTCTCATAGCCTCGACTGAAATGGTTGATGGTCAGTTTTGTGTATAGATTGACAGGAGTAGGGCTTGGGACATGGGTAATCTTGCAACATACAATCAGTTGCTAGGATGGCGTTCTCCTTGGCATCGGGGCCATTTTCTAAGCTTTCTGGGTTTATGTCGACAACCTGTTCCTTCTCGTTCTCGGCAGAAGCGAGCTCGTCCGGGGTATCAATAACCATCTCGTTTGGAGAATGGAATTCTGAATCGTAGCTCTGCGAATTGTTTTGACGGTTAACTTTCGAATCTGGGCTTGTTTTCCCGAGACGGGGTGGAAGGGGGGTATTTTCTTTATCGTCATCCATGGTCAAAGGAAGTTGGGTGCAGTACGGATTGCTTGGTTGTTCAATAGCGCACAATCAAACCCAGCATGCGCAATGGTTTGTACAGGTCTGTTGCTGCAAGTGTATATGCACGAATCCGGAACAAAAAGTATGTGTTTGTGTGTGTACTTGCGCTTGCGTAATCAGGAAGAACAAGAATTACAGGAAAAGATGCAAGGAATTGGGGTGGTGGTTGATGTAGTTGGTGAGCTGGACAAGGCCGCGGTGCTCACATGCGAAGGAAGTAGGAAGTATGGGGCAGTCTCACCATTGTGACTGGTTTCCTCAAAGTGTCATGACAAAGTGCGTATGGCGAAGGCTGGAAGGTTCAATGTCTGTACGACCCGTGGGATCGCGTGCGACTGTCCGCTGCGCTGGGCTGCTCAGTCGGGTCGTGGTTGACGACGATTTTGTTGGTCGGCGGGGTCGGATGACGCTTTTTTTGTAACTGACAGAAAGGCAAGAGCTTCCTTTCTGCTACTGCCTACCGTAAACTGCGGCGGCGGCGGCGGTTTTCCCCAGAGTGTTAGTAGGTACAGTACCTAGATGTGGGAAATCTCAAAGCACTGGTGGGTAAATAGGTAGGTGCTGGCGACGAGAGTAAAGATGGACCTCGAAGCAAAATAAGAATGCGAGGAATAAACAAACCGCCTCCGCGTCTGATGATGGAGGGGGAAGTTACAATTCTGGACAACGGGTTAGGTTGGTGTAGGTGATGTCGTCAGGTGCAGGTGTACGAAAGAGAGCTTTCTTCGTTTTTTGGGGGAAACACACAGGCTGCGCGCTGTGCTCTGTGCAGGTGCTAGGCTTTGGAGCGATTCACAGCCAAGGTGGGCTGTCCCAGACCTTGGCGCAAGGTCTAGCAGGCAAGCACTTGAGGTCGAAGGAGAGGCTTGAGTACTAGTGCGGGCAGGGGTGAGCACAGCCGCGGAGACTGTTGCCAGCCATGATTCAATGTGTGCGTGCTGCTTACCTTGTACATGCTAGATCAATAAGGTGCCTACACATTTACTTGCCGGTCCGACTTACTGCACATAGCATTCAGTTCTTGCCCTCCTCACTAAAGGTTTCCACCAAGTCCCAATGCTGACTTAGAGTGCAGACGCCTCAGAGGCAACACTGTTGTGCGTACCTTGTTGCAATCGCGCGCCGAGGCTTCAACATCACCGCCAGAAAGGCACATGGAACAGTGATGAAGAGCAAGCTGTTGCAGAACTCGGCATGAACGGCTTACTGCAAGTTCTCTTTGGTTCTCCAGGTGGGGAATTATTGGAAAAGCTCCGGGCTGTGTATTAAAATATGATACTTGTACATTGCTTGTCGTATGTACATGATGAAGGTCTTGATTTCGACACTTGTCCCAATAGTCAAGATTTATCCAAAATATCACTTTAAATATCCTTCGGGGACTATTCGACCGTTATCGTACATGTATGGAGCCCCGATTGAGGCAGTAAGTTTCCTGATAAAGCCGTGAGATGGGCGTACACAGTATCTGCATCCGGCCAAAACTACACGTCCAAGTAGGTACCCGCCTAGAACGCAAATATCTGTCGGCCTATACTTACTGTACTCGCAGCCACTAGGGCCCCACCAGACTGCCAGGGCCCTATGTGCTACTGAATGACGTCTGTATAAAGTCATCTCGGTAGGTAGGGCTTGGTCAACTATAACCATCCTCACATACCATTTGTTGCAGAGCTGACGGGCGATGTTTATTCCCATGAACTGTCCTGGACCTTTATACGAATGGATCCTCTTTATTGTTCGTCTTGTGCGATGCCACAAGCTTCTTCCACCCTTTACTCCCAAGTTATAGGGAATATTCATGACTCTGAGCACTCCATAATATTGAACTCGTCCATAGAATCAGCGTCATATGCGCAGCACGCGTAGTGTAGATCAAGGTAGCTATCCCTGTTTGCATGGATGGTTTGGCCATATAAATGTAATCTTTTGGGATTCAGCTTCAAATGTGTAGGTTGCATCGTCTCCAATGCCGCATGTCGTAGGGCATCTTCGACCAAAGCCACATTGAAAAAGGCGAGAGACTTTTATTCTTTTACGATGTGATGGTATTGCTTTGGTCCGCTTTCAATTCATCATGAAGGCCCTGGGGTGCCCACAGTTGGACCTCGCCGTCTTTGGCCATGTTTTATAAAGAAGCTTTTCAATCTACCCAAACCTAGAGATCGCCTTGGCGTTGCTGGTGTCCAGACAGGTAGTAGTAGTAGTAGCTAGGCCAAGCCCAGTTGTTCCGCTGCGAGCATATCAGCCATTGGACAAGCGCGCCAATACACCCATCCCCACGTTCGACGCGTCCGATAATATATATTATATATCTAAATGGGTTGGCCTTTACACGTGAAGGGTTCGCTTCGAGTCTATACTGTACTTTCAGAGATTCCTGTCCACGCAGTACGGATCTCTTAAAGCTCCTGCGACCGCAGGTTGTTACTCGCTACTGTTCAGCCCGAAGGTGCGAATAGCAATTTGCCAGGTGCTCTATTGTATTATGCTGCCGAGTCCATCGACTTGCCGTTGCAATCACCCCCCATTTGTATGCAGAGCTGCAGAGTCGCAACCCACTAGAGGTAGAGAGGCGCCAGTCAATGTGGGGTAAAATTCCTCAGACCTCGCTCCAGTCCCCTCCTCACTTGCCCACTCATTCATTCACTCACTCACATGTCGCTGCGCTAGGGACCATCCGGTCTGCCTTTTCTTTTTGAGTCCTGGTCTGGTGCCACACCGGTCCAAAATCCCAGAGCTACAACTCTCGAGCTCTCTTACGATTCATATATGCAGAGAGTCATACGTTGCGACACCGGCAGTAACCAATACCTTTCTCCGGCTGGTTCACTTGCAGCTAAATGCGAATTCACTCCCGCCCCAATCTTCAACTTTTAACGTAGTGACTCTTATTCATAAACATCAGCAACTGGGCAGTTTCCATCTCTTCGAATCTACCGGTGGGGAAAGTCGTGCGCACATATGGACTTGTCACAATGCTGTCGTCACTCGCGGTGCAAAATGCCACCAGGGCCTTGCGGTTGACAGCCAGGCCCGCAAACATTGCCGCCAAACAGTTTCACACAGGACAAACCAGCAGCACCAGCAATAATAGCAATAGCACCACCGCTGTCGGCAGCACTACGACGACTACAACGACGAATGACTGGCAAGCTCGTGGTATACAAACCACCACGAAATGGCGCCCCGTTCAAGTGCTCGACGAGTGCGTATACCCAGCTCCTCCAGCTATATACACATATATACCAGGCTTAACCAAAATACTTTGTTATTATTCCTGGCTTGATTCAGATTGCTAATATTCATGTTTTCATTGCAGTTGGGTTGCAAAAGAGGCACGCCCAATATCATTGCGTCAGCTCATGGTGTTTGGCCGCTCGTTAACCGAGTCGCGCCTAATCTCCTCGGCCAACTACGTGCGAACTGAGCTTCCCACCCGCATAGCACATCGGATTCGGGACATGCAGCGCCTGCCCTATGTCGTAGTCACGAACCCCCACATTAGCGACGTCTACGAGCTTTACTACAATGCATTCGATACGTTTCGGCGAGTCAAGGAGATCAAGACTCTCGAGGATAATGAGGCCTTCTGCCAAGACATTGCCAGGATGCTGCGGGCGCATCTGTCCGTCATTCCCAAGCTGGCAATGGGAATCCTGCAGTGCAATGGACTGATGGAGAAGGAGGAGCTGGACACCTTTATGAACACTATATTAAGATCGGTACGTCCAAATCATTGCTGCGTCCCGTCGATTAGGAGACTGACATGTATCATCTCTGCAGCGCATATCCCGCCGCGTAATAGCAGAGCAACACCTTGCCCTGACCGAGACCTTCAACTCCCCCTGGTTCTCACCTGGTGCTAAACTCTCAGAGTCCGACTTTATTGGCGAAGTCTTCATTAAATGTGTGGCCAATGACGTAGTGCAGCGTTGCGGAGAGGCCGTTCAGGCCCTGGCCAGGGTTGCCAATGGCCCTGATGTGCAAATTCCAGAAATCAAGATCACGGGGCATCTCGAGTCGACATTCCCCTACATTCTCTCACATTTGGAGTACATTATCGGGGAGCTGCTGAGGAACAGCGTCCAGGCAGTAATTGATCACCACGCCAAAAGCAAAAACAAACACCTACCTCCGCCGCCAATAGAAGTTACACTCTGCGAAGCACAGCAACACGTCATTATTCGTGTTTCGGATCAGGGCGGCGGGATACCGCGTGATATCTTACCGTATCTATGGTCCTTTAGCAAAGGGCCACGGAGCAGACAACGCCTCGAGAACCTGACCAAGGTTCCGCTCATGGCAGCGACTCTACAGGAACTGCGCGTCGATGGCAACTTCAGCGGCCTCCAGGACGGTCAAGTTGGCCAGCCCGCCCACGACGGATCTCTGACTTCGCTCTCGGCACGGCCACCGCACCTAAGACTGGGTGTCGGTCTGCCGCTCAGTAGAGTGTATGCCGAGTACTGGGCCGGCAAGCTGGAGATGCACAGCCTCGAGGGCTACGGCGTCGATGCGTTTCTCCAGATATCCAAGCTCGGCAATAAGAACGAGCAGCTATCAACACGGGCAGCGATGGATTCTCTATAGGTGGACTGAATCTAAATCACCAGCAGCCAAGTTTTGCATGGCATGAGCTGTCAATCATCAGTGTAACAGAAATCATGGGGGCGATATATATTTTGTCATGAAGACAGCGGCAAAGAGCATTTACATGGGAGTAGGATGCCAAATTTTTTGGGAACGGATTAGGGCAGGAAAATACGCTGGGTATGGGCTTGTTATTTGCTCAAGAGGCAATGTACTTTTGGGGTATTTCGTCAATTGTAGGACCGGAGGATTCAGGTTCCATCAGTTCTCATCATAGCGTCTGTTTATAGGAAAGAGAACATGAGCGTCTCGTGTTGTTTTGTTTGTACCACACACGCGCGCGCGTCACACATGATAGAAAGGATATGAAATGTAGGAGTAATAGAATCAGTCTTGGCTGGTATCATAAGAAACTCGAAATTACATCGTTCACTAAAAGGCCTAACTTGTCGCATGAAAGGTGAAAGAAGTGGGTGTGACTGATAAGCACACCCTATAAAAGCAAGAAATATTTTGGTCCCTCGTCATCGTCTCCATTCAGATCCACGAGCTGCTCTGCTCTGCTCTTTGCTGCACAGGACAGTGTTTTCGTCCACGTCTACGCAGTTTCGTGCATCAAACAAGTCGGATGCTGCCACTGACCCGCGTAAAAAGAGATTATCAGCTTGGAAGCATGTCTAACCATACCGAACCCCGCTGGACAGAAAGGGTGGCGCTTTTTTCAATCAGTACGCCGTAATTTTGATTGTAATCGAAAAACCCGGGCTTCGTGGATTTTGGTGCTCTAAAGAAAATGCCCGGTGTGAAAAGGCTCGAGGGGGACACGAAATGCAAAGAGCGCTGATTAACGACGACCGCTGCGAGCAGCGCTGCCCTGCATTTGCTCGAGCTCGCCCTCGAGCTGCTTGATCTGGGCGTGAGTCTGCTCGAGATCCTTGTTGAGACGGTCTCTCTCGGCGATGAGCTTCTGTTCCCACTGGCGGAAACGCTGCTCTTCGACCTTGACCTGCTCGGTGAAACGCTTGCGCAGCGCCTCCTCTTCCTCCTTGTACTTGGGGTTGTCGAGCTTGCGTGGCCTGGCCTCGCCGAACTTGCGGGTCTCCATTTGCTGGGCACGGTAGGCCTCGTAGTGCAGCTCCTCGGTGGTGTGGATGAGATCCAGCATGTGGGTTCGGATCAGGATCGATCGGAGCTTCTTGAAGTCGCAGTGATCCTCGTTCTCAACCTCGGCCACACCCCACGAGTACTGACGGCCCTTGACGATTCTTCCGTCGCCAGTCTTGACATCTCTCTCGGAACCGATGACAGCAAATGGCATGGCAGCCATCAGGGCGCGGGCGTGTTGAGCGGCAGCCTCATCATCCTCCTCAACTGGGGGCTGGTAGATCTTGATGTTCTGGGCCTCGATGACAGCTTGGATCTGTAGTCTTGTGAGTTTTACATGCCTGGATGTGCGCTCTGGTTGGTTGCTCATACCGTGGCCTTGAACTTGGCAAGGTCGGCCGGGCTCATGGTGTCGGCCTTGGCGATAACGGGAATGAGGTTGACTCTCGAGCACAGCCTCTTCATGACCTCAATGTCGAGAGGCTTCAGGGTGTGACCGGTGGGTCTGATAAAGTACAAGCATGCGTGTACACGAAGATCGATCTTGTCATTTCGGCGGGGTTGTTGCTCCTGGAGCATGTACGACTCGTGCTGGTCATCAAGGAACTCGATAATGGGCATCCATGAATCTCTGTTGTTGACATAGTCGCCGAAACCCGGGGTGTCGATGACGGTCAACCGGACTAGTAATCTTGAAGTTAGGGGGCCAATTCTGCTTCAACACGGTATGTGCCGCCAAGTCTGGCGGTTTGAATAATTTATGCGTACCCTTGAAGAACTTCTCCTCCAGCTCGGCCTTTGTGATCTCAATCTCGACGGTCTTGTCGACCTGCTTCTGGTGTCGTCGCTTGTGGTCGGCGTAGTTCTTGATGGTGGTGGAGAAGAGGGTGTTGATAAAGGTGGTCTTGCCCAGACCGGACTCGCCAGCCACCTGGAAATCACGAATCGTCAGCAAGTGCAATGAATTGGGCGGTAATACTGGGCGCAAAAGCATACCATAATGGTGAAGGCAGCACCTCTCTTCGCGACAATCTTGTGGCGCTCTATTATAGGAGGTTAGCCAAGGGGGGAAGGCCCAGCTCTCGGAGGGGAGGTAGACGTGCGGTTAGGCAGATTGGCAATGCCAATCGCGGTTGCGGTTCCTTGCTGAGCAGACGCCATTGTGTCGATCGAGCCGTCGGTGGGTGAGATGGGAATTCGGACGCTGGAAATGGTCGTGATGCGTAAGGGAAAAAAGAAAGACTGACGACGATGCAAAGAGTCTATGGGATGTTGTCCAATGTCCAACGTGTTTGGGGAAATGGGCTTGCCAGAGTTTAGGGGATCAAAGTGGACCCTCGATATGGGCGTCCAGTCCAAGAGACGCAAGATGGGCCGCTAGGAAACACTGCTGGAGTGGGCGCCTCTGATGGGCCCGAGCTCCATGGGGAAATTTGGCTTGAGATTCTGCCAACCGCGACCGCCTCTTGTTCAAAACCCCCTGGCTGGAACTTGTTATTAGCCGTTGCAGCAACAGCCAGCAGCCAGCAGCCAGCAAACCTAGTACTGTGTAGGTAATGTAAGCACCTTTCCGTGCTAGTAATAAAATGTAGAGGCCCAATGGCACAGTCGGGGCCACTCAACTGTCAGGATGAACACTAACAAGGGCAACCCCTGAAAGCAGCCAATGATAGCCCGAATGTACCTACATTCATGGGTCTCCGTTGGTACATAGGTACGTTAAATAGGTAAGATAATGTACATATTCAGGCACGGTCATGAGTATCACACAATTCGGCAGCTACCTCTTTACATAACCTACCCTATTTCCGTAACTTGTGTTGTCCAAGATACATAGAGCGTCAATTTGACATGCCTCAACTCGCCCAAGTACCATTGTCGCAGCAGTCTTTACTTTTAGTTGGCCATGTTCGACTCTCTTCTCTGGACCAGACATGAGGAAATCGATGTCTGGTGTCCTTTGTACTTGAATCTAGATCTAGGTATCAGGACATCCCAGCAAGGTCTGCACCAAGAGATCTGGGCCTGTCTCTTTCTCTCCGTAAAGGTTCCTTCTTCAGAATTGACCTCTTTGGCTATATTACATCAACAGCGCCTTCACATAGCGAGACGAGTGCTCCGATGTTCTGATCATGGTAGGCTTTCAATGACTCCCGAGGCTGACCTCTCGACAGAGTACCTCGCAAGCCACTTGGGTCAGCGCCGTCATCTTCATACCACAGTTCATCTTTTCGACCTGAAATGAATGGATGCTTCCACTAGCGCAACACATGGAGGTACATCTTTACGGAATCATGCTAAGATATATATGTTATTTTCATGTCCCGGCAGACCCTTGAGCTTGCTACTGTAGTACGACCGGTTCACCAAGTTGATACCTACATAGACTGCCCTTGGTATGATGAACACCAGATGCCGATGAACCTACACCATTGTATCCTTCGGACAACGCCCAAACCGTACTCAAGCAGAGATATATACATTCTTGCCACCCGCAAACAATATTGAACTATCGCGACTGCGTACCACCTTATTTCAAAGGCAGTCAGCTGTACAGAGCCAAGCCCATTCGCCTTTGTCCGAAAGTCAAACGCGAATGTTTCTTTTTCATTCGTTACAGATCGAGCCATACTAACGGCCTTCGAACATGACTTCGGAGTTCAGCGAACCATGATCATGGTGTACAGTCAAACTAGCCTGTGAAAAGCCATATCGGCCCGTTGCTGTGTAAAGGTTTGGATAACATCAGTTCGAGTTTAGGTATTAGATAGCTTCTGCCAATGGAACCAGACGACGACCTACCTGGATGGCTGTCTGGCAACGTATAAATGTTCTTCTGCCCCCAAGAACGGCAGCAGAAAGCTCCCATATCCTACCCTAAGTCTTGACCTTAGTCGCCTCCTGGTATCATTGCACCGTTTCGTCCTTTATAGTCACTCAACCCATCATCTTCCTACACAACGATCACAGCAATGGCATCAATACACAGTATTCCGATTGAGGTTCTCGACTTAATTTACAGGAAACTCGACGTCAAGGACAGCGTCAGACTTGGGCGCTGCTGCAAGTCTCTCTATGCGTCTTTGATTCCTGAGATTTACAAGAGCGTCAAAGACGACGTGAGGGTCATGCTCTGGGCTGCCCACTGGGGAGAATTGGGCACACTCAAGAAACTCGAGGGCGCCAACTTCGAGAAGACCTGGAATAAAGAATTGGTGCATGACCATACTGGGCTGACGAATATTTCCAGCCATTATTCCCAGTCTAGTGAGCCCACTGTTCAAAACAGCGTACAAGTAAGAAGACTACAAGATTCAATCGCCGTACTGCTGACTCAACATTCACAGCAGGTTGCCCGAGTAACACGCCCGCGTATCTTTCCCGAAAAGGTATACGCAGAAATCACTTGCACCACGCTCCATGTGGCTGCTAGCAAGGGCCATCTTGAAGTCATCAACTTTCTTTTAGACAAGCATATTGATATCAATGCATTGGGCGAGGACTCTAATTGGGCCAATAGTCAGATTGACATTGTGCACAGCAGTCTATTGCCACACAATCTCAGCGAATACAATAAGACTGGTAAATGGACACCGCTTCACTTTGCCATCTGTAATCGCCATCTGGAGCCGGCGAAGCAGCTCATGTCTCAGGGGTCTTCAATTCGCGTCGGTAAACGATCTATCACTTCCGATAGACGACGATATCCAACAGCTCTGCACAGCGCTGCGGCGGCTGGCTGTCGATTAGTTCTTTCTGCAGTAGTTGGCCACTTCTTGCCCGAGATTGGGGACATTGACCTGGTTGATGACAAGGGGTATACAGCCCTTATTTGGGCGTTCAAGTACAGAAATTGGGACGCATTTGAATTCCTGCTTGGCTACGGCGCCAACATGGCTCGTGCTGTTGATATGGGGACATCAATGATTCAAATCTCATGCAAATCATTAGATGTCGATGCAGTTCTCTTGTAAGTAACTACACATTTCTGGTCATCATTCTTGGAGTTGCACAGATGGGCAAGAACAGAGGAGGAAGGGCGAGGAAGAACGATAGAGGCTACCGCTCATTCTGGTCCACTATCCCTAACAACCAAGTACTGACTCGAATATACACATTAGCTTGCTTAGAGTAGGTAAGGGTGAGGCCCTACCAATCCGACATATCACGCTGGCTTTGCATAACCTCATCCGCTCGTTTTGCGCAGTGTGGCATCCAGGCGGGGGAGATCTCATCCCAGAGCGCGAGGCGAAGGTTGAATCCATTATCAGGATCCTCTTGACACGAGGAGCCCAGATCCAGCCTCCAATGGATCCTTTCACCTCTTTCCAACTTCCCTTGGTTGCCATGGCGAGGTGCTGTCGGTCTGGTATTATCAGGATATTGCTCAATCACGGTGCAAACATTAACGCCCATCAGATTGATGGTTTGACGGCACTCCACGCGGCGTGTTCTGCAATCGCCCAGGAGCCAATGTCACGAGTGTTGGCGACTGTCAAATTTCTCCTGCAGCGAGGAGCCTCGCTCCAAAACACAAGTCCCGGCCCAACAGTATTTGATCATCTCTTTCAAGCCCTATACTGGTGCTACTCTAATCAACGCGATCCTGGTGGGGGTGTTGCATACTTGCTCCATATATTGTTGGATTACGGTCTCAAACGTGGTACTGTACGGCCCAGCTGTCTGGATCAATTTTTGGACTACTTTCGAATCAATCGGTTCGATTGTTGTAGAATCCTGGCCAGGCACGGGGCTATAGTACCCAAGCCGACACTCGAATTCATGATTATGCACGCCATCCAGGATGGTGATGCCGGGGTATTAAGGTTCGTCTTTTCCCTGGATGGCGCCGACGGTAGTCTCGTAACGGACGCCGTGATGAACGCCGTGATGGAGCAGGCTTCCAGCTGGAGGAGAAACGAGATGATTGCCTTCTTGCGAGGCATTGACACAAGACGTGCTAGGTAGTGGCTCTGCCGCTGCTCTATGTACCTCGGAGTCATGATCTTGGGGACAAAACATGGAGACTAAAAATGGAGACTACACGTTCCATACTCAAGGGCACGTCATATAAAAATATGTTGGATGCAATCCGTGGAGCCAACGCTCGGCCTTGCGGCTTGAGATCAAAACCTCCCACACTCTTGGATCAAAGGCGAATAACGAGACACCAAAGCATGTTACTCTATGGAGGACTTTAGGATGGTGAGATTGGTATAAGTAGGTATATTGCTAGATATTCATCAACAGCCGGGTTTGATGTGCTAGTTCTTTGCGATCTGGGAGTGGTTTTCGCGGAGATTAAACCAGGTTCGACGGTCGTTGAGTCGCTTTCCACACGTCTCTTGGACTTTGTGCGATGGAAGCAGACCATGCGTGACATGGACGAAGAAAATATGGACGAGGTCTCGAGTCCGGTCGATCTCAACGAGCGGAAAGGGAAACGATGTTGTCGGAGTAATAATGATGATTGTTGCTGGTGAATGTGAATGAGAAGGGCTCTTTACATGAATATATATATAGCACAATTTACTTACAAATTGTCATACTCTAATGTTTAATCCTTCTTATGAATCACTGTTTACTCCCCTCCCTCTCACAATCCCATGTCCCACCCCCCCTACTGCTTTTTGTAGTGTTTGATCTCCCTCATGCTGTGAATAAATGTATAATGTTCCCTATGTCAAGTATCTTCTAATAGCTCATCAGGGGAAAATATGAATCATTGCACATTGTCAACTTGTGGCTCAAGATGCAGGGTCTCTTGCAAATGTCTTTAGTAAGACTCCGATTGAAACGATCGGTTGCCTTTGTAATTATGAGATCAAATAAGAGATAGCAGGTGCCTGGTGATTATGCGCATTACACGCACAAGGCTATGAACAGCTCACGTCTGGCGACTGACAGCATAGGCTTAGGAAGCAGTGCAATTCCTGCGCACTCTAGTCATCCGAGATCAACATTGGGGAGGCTGTGCCGAGTGCACACGTTCACGACTCCATAGACACATTGTCGTAATAATCATTGCGTTTCAGGCGTCGCAAGAGCAGATGAGACTCTTGAGGCGGACAAGAATCCACTGATTGCGACAACCGACCCCTGAAGAAGCACCGCCGCAGACTTGTGCGCATCGTCGATGCCGATCCGCAAACCCACACCCACTCGCGCGCGGTAAGAGGAGCTGGGTAGTGTACATAGTCCATCCAGCCAGTAGGGGAAACGATTCATGGCAGCAACGAAACAATGGCCAACTGTAAAATAAAATACCACAGGCACAAGATAAGAATAAATTAGGAAGAGCGCATGCAAATACCAACGACTTGCATGTATAGCCGTCGCCCAACGCTTTTGCACATCGCAATCTCCCTCTTTCCCCCCTCTTTCTGGCGGAGTTGTGGTCTGAAAGGTCGCCCGCCTTCTTGTTCGGGCTTGGGGCCGGCTCTTGCTCTTTTTTCTTTCTGTGCTCCTCTCTGCGGCTCCATCGTCGCGCGCCCGTCGATCCGTCTTGGCATTTCTCTATTTCGACCTCATACGGTCTTGGCATTTTCCATATCAACGTGACCCTTTTGAAATGTTTCTTTTGCTGTTCTCTTATTTGGTTGTATTTGAAATGGATTGGGACAAAATTATTCGCAAGCCAAATGATTACACTTTAGAAATATGCAATGCACAAATTAGTTGGATTGCACAATTGAGCAACTTTTTTCCCCTTCTCAGTTTCCCTTGACGTGTCAGAATCAAACAGTCCACGCACCTCTCCCTGTCGCGAAATGTCTTTGAACATAAACTTGTATACAAAAAGGGTTTGAAACAATAAAAAACTCTAGAACCATCCAGACAGACCATTTTCATCCGTTCATACGGCCCGGAGCGTCTAGCCCACCCGCCATCAGAAAAAGACCCTTAAACCCGCCCGCCCTTCCCGTTGTTTGGGTGAAACCACCAAAAAGTTGAGACGATCTAGTACATTCCTTGCACACCCTGTGCACGCATTCGACAATGTCACCTTGAATGACCAGGGGAAAAACGGATGAGTCTCAGACAGTACAAGCTTATTTCAATGCTCGTCCTGCTATTCAGGGTGATCACCTAGGCGCCAACGATGTGAAAGACCAAGAATTTGTAAATGACTGTTTGTCTAGTATGTCACGATGCAACTCAAGTTTTCTAGCAGAGCAGGGTCAAGAATATTGTAGGTGATAAGTGTGTATTGTGTTGCCAAGTATATACAAAAAGATTAAGAAGATAACTAAGGGTTCCTTAATGATAGTCAAGAATATGGTATGAAAAGTCCCCGTAGGGAAAAAGACAAAAGGCCACACTTGTTTGAACGCCGAGAGGCCTTTTTGGGCTCTCATCTTCCCTTCTCTTGCCAAAGCAATATTGCTTTGCCTGGAACACCGATATTCCCTCCCAGTTCTATGTTGTAATGATTTTTAATTTGTTCCGTAAACACCGTACCATGGTATAAAGACCGTGCCCAGGCGCACTAGGCGGGGTGATGAATGGATGATACGGGGGGGTATCTTTTTTGTTTTGTTCGCTCAGGAAACCAGAATTGTTCGTCATAATCGTCATCGTTTGCAGCGCTCTGCGCGCAGTACGTCAAAAGCCAGGACGAGAGCTCGATGATTGGTTGGTACCTTAGAACTTGCCGAGCACAAAGTTGCGGCCGACGACCTTGGCAACATCACGCTTGGAGGTCGAGTTGGTCTGGCTGCCCAGGGAGCAGTACAGCTCGGTCTCCGTGGTGGCAACGGTCTGGACATCGTCGGCGAGGTAGTAGGCAGTGTTGCAAGGGAAGATGGAGCAGCCAGACATCAGAGTCTTGATGGCGATTGTGTTCTCGCTGGCAGGCCACATCTCGTGGACACCATCGTGGTCATCAGCGTTGACAATGGCCGAGACATCAAAGTAGGTAATGTCGTCCCAGCCTTGGAAGGTAACCTCACCCAGCATACCGCTGGTGTTGTCAGCGCCCTCGGAAACAGAGTACCAGTTGCCAACCCAGCCATCAGGGAAAGAGACAGTCTCGGTGGCGAGGCCGGCGACTTCGATCGAGTCGATTTCGGAGTAGCCAGAGCTAGGGGTGAAGATGACCTTGCGGGTGGTGCTGTCCTGGCTCACAAAGGTGACGGTGTTGGTAGCACTGGCAACGGCACTGGCAGCAGCGACCATGGCGGCGATCTTGGCGAAGAAACCCATCTTGACTATTTGTTGTGTTTATGGATAAGTGAGAGATAGGGAAGTCGGTATGTCTAAGTGAGACGGGAAGTGTCCAAGTATGTATGGCTTAAAGTATCGATATGCTTGTTGTTTGAGATGGGCTGCTGAATAGCTTGTGTGACTGAGTGGCACCAGGCTGACAGTTTTTTGAGTGTATACTCGTGGTATTGAAAGATTGTGTGAAGCAAAAAATATGCTTTTGTTCAAGGAATGAATCACTTAGTCAAATGAGGGAGACTATAGTGAGTAGTGGTGTCAAGGAAGGACTGGATACGTAGAAACGATTGCAAGAAACTACACTCGTAGAACAAGGAGGGCAACACGCAAGATTTATACAGACGAGTGAACAAAAAAGGAAAGACGAACGAGAGGAAAACACAAGCCCACCTGGCTAGCCAAGGAACAGGATCCATCCCAGCAGTCTCGAATAACCAAGATGTGGATGGTATAGTGGACACGCCGGCAGGGACCACATACCGCAAAGGTAGCACGAGCATGTGGTCCATGTGGACGGCGGTGCCCAACAATGATTACTATGGATGTACCATAGTGTGTGTACAAGGAGGGAGGCGTTGCTGACTGACTGGAATGACTATGGCCCGACTCAGGGCAGCGGGTAGGTAGTCAGGGGTTGGTGTTGAATCAGAGCTGAAGCCACTACGGCCCTCCTCCCAAACCTCCTCACTCACCTACCTACACTAATACGTACACGCACGACACGACACCACCGGGCACTACACAGGTCCCACACCTTCCGCTCTGGCCCACGACCAAGGATGGCGCTGGAAGGTCTGGAAGCTATCCGATCCGGAAATGGAAAGTTGATGCACTGCCTCGCTGTCTAATGTTTCCCCTCACCAGGATGACTTGCAAGAAACTTGCCAGGAACCATAAAAACCGATGACATATAGTGCTGCAACGCTAGACGGGTCAATTTAGTCGAGCAAGTTTGGGCCAGGCTCCAGCTGCTGCAAAGAGGATGGAAACAATGTACATAATGGCCGAAGCGTGCATCGGAGATCGATCGATTGTGCTTCAAGGCTGAAGGTTATTGGAAAAAGGGCAGCCAGCCCTGTTGCGATTATGGAGGAGGAGAATATTTCCGCAAGCCAGAGGGCCGGGACAGGATAGGTCAGGTACATTACCGGCAGTGGGCACATCACACAGGTTTCTGCTGGGCCTAGATTTAGAAGGGCTCGTGGCCAAGAAACGCCCGCCCCTCAACTTGGCCCAGGGGCCCACACAACCCAAAATGACCGGTCGGGATCTAATGGGTAAAGGAACTTCTAGCGGCAGCCAGGGAGGCGTGCGTATAGGTCAGGGCAGTGACCTCATTGGCCAAACAAACTTGTTCCTGACATACCTAGCGGTCCGGGTACCTGATCAGACAATTCCGCAGGCCTGGGTTTGCCCCTCCAGCAGCAGCCCATTTGATGGCAGTTGTGGCCTGGCGCTGGCGCCTGCGGAGGCCCGGCGAGCAGCGCAAAATGTCGTTGCGGGCCAATGGCACACTGACACCCTCACAAAAGCGTCCCGCCGCTGAAGCAATACGCGCGTCCGCAAAGGCGCAAAGGGCACAAAGGGGGGCCCTAGCTGACGCTGCCTGCTGTCGTCGTCCGGCCTGTCCGCTATTATTATTCGCTTCTCGCTGACCGTCGTTGAGCTTTCGACACGTATCACCGACAACCAAATTGCACAATAAAATGATTGATGAGGTTTTTGCTATTCCTGACAGGGATCATGTGCGGTGAACATTAGAAGGAATGCGAGTTGTTTGTAATTTCATCAGTCGCTTTCGTTTTTTTTTTTTTTTTTTTTTTTTTTTTTTTTTGACGATGATGGAATCCTGCCGTGAGATCAGGTCTGTATGTTAGGGTCGCTGAGAGGGAGAAAAGTCGCTGCAACAATAAGCTCACGTCAGGCAAGAAGCTCCCGCTGTTCAGTCCTTCTGTCAGTCCAAGTGGCGTTGGCGCCCCCCTCCCTGGTTTCAATCTGCATCAAGGAATCAAAAACTGGATTTTCTTAGTTTCGTTTCTTCTTTTGTTTTCTGTTTCTTCTTGCTGCAGGTGAGGGAAAATTCTCTCAAGCAGCAGCAATGTGGTACCAAAGGTAACATCCTGCAGCTCAGTGCGACACGTAACTAGTCGATTCTTGGAAAGACCTTGGCAATCACCTGCGGCGCTTGTGCAAAAATGTACACTTATGAACAAATCAAGTAGCAGTGAGATGGATGCAGGAGCATAAAAGCAGCGACAACCAGGAGCCACTCTGGTATGTACTTATGACAATGTTGTGCGACTTGTAGTGTATGTGCGTGTGTTGCTGTTCAATGAGAACACAGAGGATGGGATGAAGAGGGGTTTTTTACTGGGATGAAAGCTGTGCAGAATTTTTTTTTTTTTTTTTTTTCCCTCCCACCTTTACAATTACTAGTGTTGTTCAGGCACAACGTTACCCGACTGGTCCGGTTTTGCTGGCAAGTTGAGCCGGCGCAACGCCAATGCGGGAGAAGTCACCGGCGTCAGCAACTTCAGGCCCTCGAACACTGGTTCCAGGTCACAGGCAGAGATCGACAGGCACAATCGCCTTAGCACCCGACAGAGCGTGTCAATGTGTGCCAGCGCAGCAGCTTGGCAGCCAGCAGTCGCTCTTGTGCCTGACATATCGACCAGACAAACCACCAATAGAGAACGGCTCCTGCTTTCTGGTATGCCCCTTTTGATAGCTTGCACGCATGTACGATTTGATGCACTATAGTAATGTTTGACTCGAGCCAAGGCCACATGAGCAGCTGTCAAACACCGAACAGCGCAACGTTATTTCAGGCTGAGAATTGGAATCAGTTGACCTACCAGTGGCTGCCCCATATTGCGTGAATATACTATGTACACTAGACACCGGCTATGATACAGAGTATAAGATGGAGTAGTGGTGGGGGGCTCCGACATCCAGTGTCCGGAGTCCCGGGTCATATTTCAGAGTCCCACAGCCAGGATCTGAAATGGTCAGCATACTTTTTCTTTACTTCCACAAATGGATCGTGTAAAAAAGACTCAACACAGAGTCTAGAACTGGTCGCTTCAGGTGTAAGCGTCAGTGCCAAGTCAATGTGTGCCTCAGAATTTTGAAGAAATTTTTTTCTCTTACAGCCTGCTCAGGCTGATGCATCGGTCCGAACGTCATTCTTCCCCGCCTCTCGGATGTCGATCGGTGGTACATGGCAAGTGGACAGGCCTGAGACTTGGCACACAGAGTATTTCATGTGAATAAGTAGTATTTCCAAGGCACCCTATCATAGGTTGAACCAGAGAATATGCCATGGTACATTGTCAATAGTGTCTGCTGTGGAACTAGCATGCATATATGATTTGGCCAGATGGCAGTGATGGCTGATGGCAGCATCATAATCCCTGTGTGCGGTTTTTTTCCTTGTCCCTTTCACCGTTACTATGATTCATCGCCTTCATCGGCTCTATGGATTGACGGTAGCTTCGGCTATAAAATATACTGCGTGGTGTAATGGTAGTGTAGTAGCAAACAATCGCTGACGAACCACTCTGGCAGACCGGTCGTTACTGGCATATGTAATCCGGCACTTCCAGTCAAATTAAACTCATATCTAATCCGTACTCTTCAAGATCTTCGAGACTATATATAAGGTTATCTTATCAAAATCGCCATCATGGGTTGTACGAATGGTAATACGTGTAGTACATCAACTATAGTCAGTAGTCATTGATTCGGTAGGTACACTTGTACATTACCTTGGACAAGCGGCGGATGAAGGAATACTTTGCCCGACCAAAGAGCGGCAAGCGGTTCGAGGCCTTTTCTTTCGGCTGAACTTCCATGAAAACCATTCCAAGTACACCAGCCATGCAGTAGTGTATGAAGTATTTTGCGGCGTTTTCCTCGGCGGCTGCTGGTTGCGGAATGTCTCCCAGCAGCTCAGCAGCGTGAGTGGCAAAATTGTCAAATCTGTGGACTACGCTAATAGAGAAGACGTTAAGCACTTGACAAGCTTGAGGTAGTCGTGAACCATCAATAGCCGTAGTACTCTGTGGGATACGCCACAGGCAAAGATGCAGGCTGAAGCCCCTCTCAATGTGCTGTTCAATTGGCGAACCGAGGCTGTTGGTCAACAACAAATTTGTCAAATATGGAATCCATCACGAATTGCTCGGTGCCTAATCGGACTGAAATTTTCAGATGCATGGTAGTACGCCGACTTTGGTTGCTACGAGACGAGTCTTCTAGTGTTTTTCCGGCCGATGCAATTTTTAGCCCACGGACTGACTCCTTGGCTCGCCCATGCCGTAGACCCACACCTCCATCACAGCTTACCTACTCTCTGGCAATCTGGGTGCCTACTCCCAACTGGCCCGTCAAACCCGTTCGGCTGGCCTCGCGATGTGGGATTTCCTGTCAAAGAAGCACAAATTTTCTTTTTTAGAGTTGTTTGAGTTTGGGCGAACACAAGACCGTCGTGCCTAATCTGCTCAATTAGATGGATCTCATGGTCCCTATCGTCTATGCTTGGAATCTTCTATGCGCAAAGCTGCTCCAGGAGGTTTAGAGTTTGGGGTTCCCGTTGTTAGTAAGGAGTAGTACCAACAACTCTTTTTCGAGTCCGCATCCTAGATTCATGGCCCCTTAATGATAGACTTGGTAAACACATCCGCGATCCCCTTGTTCTTTTTCTTGGCATCGGGGCCGCAGAAATGACCAAAGTTTCCGCCGTTTCCATTGAATACGAGCGACAAGGTGTGGTCTAAGCGGCCTATAGGTGGTCTCTGCTTCTTTCCTCCGCCTGTTTGTTCTAGATGGTATTGCCATAAATATCATGTGAATGAAGCAGTCGACCGTTCTATCGGATTAACTGTATTGTTCGTCCATCTTGAAGGATTGGGTACCTGCACGTTAGAGACATAACGTGGTAGGTGAAGCAGACAAGATCAAGTCAGCGTCAGCAACAAAAAGCTCAACCATGATTCGCAGAAAACAGAGGCCAGTATAAAACCCGTATTACGAGGCCACAATGCCCAAGATAAATCTTACGTCACCAGGCAGCGAGGAAACTTTCATAGGCACTGCCCATCGATGGCTGACAAAGCCTTTCTATATCCCGTTCATTTGAGGCTCAACTATTCAAAGTGGACTTAAGTCAACTCCAGACACGAACGGAGATATCCAGAGTGACTAAGATACAACATTTCCGGCAATGAGCCATATGTCACGTCGCATTTGGAGTCAAGCGGCCCAAAGCTCACCCCATTTGTCATGTTTCTGGGACTGAATATGGAATTGTGGTTGGCATCATGGCCATGATGGGAGGGAAGTCGCTTCTCAATCGCGCCTTCCCAGGCTTCTTATTGGAAAGTCACCGCCTTGAGAGCGCACAAACCTCAAGAATAAAAAGTGCTCAGCCTGCTGGTCTATCCTCTCCACTACAACAATCTCGTCTTGACATCAACTCGAAAAGGTCCTTCGCTCACTCGTTCGCGTAGTGATCCATCATAGCGCAAAACCCTTCACGAATCAATCAACTCATCAGCCATCAATCAAGAGAACCATCTTGAAATTTGATACCATGCAACTGATCCAGACTCTGCTGCCTATCGCCGGCCTGCTCGCCATGGCCAGTGCATGGGGTGAGACAGGCACTTACTGGACTACTGTCGTCACGACTGCATACACTACATATTGTCCGGTAAGTGACTGGCTGGTATTGAAATGAATATGGAACTTGATATTAATCACATTCTAGTCTCCTACAACCTTTGCACTTTCTAATGTGACGTACACTGCCACTGAGGAGACGACCCTGACCATTACCAGTAAGAAGCAGTCCACTGGGAGCACTGCATACCTTGCTAGCAAGGGTAACCAACTGACCAATTCTATAGATTGTCCTTGCACCATCTCTGTCTCGCAGCCGGCTCCCGTAACTACCACCGAGTATTGTGACGAGGACCCCATCGACTACTATACTGGCACGGGCGGAAGTGGATCGACCCTCCCGAGCACGGGTACTAAGGCGTTCCCGACTCACGGTAACTCCAGCACCGTCATTACCTACACACCTCCGGCCACAACCTATATCTCCGGTACCACACCCATTACCCCCAATCACTCGCCCACTTTCTTTGGCACTGGGTCGTACTCGAGCCGCTCTCCAACCAAGACCCCGATCGGACCCAGCACCTCGCACCCAGTCACCGTTCCCACTGCTGCTGCCGCCAGGGTTGGACCGGTTGGTTTTGTTCTGGCTGCTGGCATCGCTGCGATGGCTCTGTAGGTCAGGACCTTGGCTGCCTAGTCTTTGCGGATACGATAGCCACGATGCATACCAGGGCGGTGTGCTCCAAGTCAATGACCTGTAATATTTTGAGGAGAGAACAATCTTTGGGCGGACATGTTTTACAGCCAATTTTGCACGATCATTTGGAGTTCTGGCGGAAGGCGCTATATTACGACACTCTTTTTTACTGACTGAACGAGGCTGATGAGAATGTTACAAGATGGACTTATATGATTGCAAGTCGGAAAGCATAATGTTATCAAATTAATCAATCCGACCTTGGTCGGTACACACACTCCTTTTTCATGGCATATATAGAAACCCAAACGCCTAGATAATATATTAATACCTACTCGGCATCTGATATCTGAAAGAAATAACTGTGACCCTTCGTTTACAGTTGTTCTAGTATATGATCAATCCCCGCTGCCCTCGGGAAAGCATCAACATGGTATGTACTATGGTTTACCAGGGACAAAATTCTTACACAGTATGATAATTTGGTATATCAAAAATTGACATCACTAAAACCATCCTAAAAATAAGCTTCACGTTGCCTCGCTCAAATTATGTATTGTCACAATGTCACGCAAACGGACCCTTGTCCTGGCATCTCGTATTTTGTTTTCATTCATGCGGCGGGGCCGTGACCAGGATCTTGTTACCTATACACAGTAACGAGATTTTTCTCTCCCTTTTCGATTACGAGCCGTAAGTGTCGATCTCAATTGAGCGCTGTAAACGAGGCGTTTACTTGACCATTGATGTCATACAAACATGAAAATGTGAGGAGTAATTGCTACCTAATACCATGTCCGATGTACACTAATAACCATACACACGTTGCCGAGCGGCGCTGGGTGACGATATGTGTCCTGCCATGTTACAAAAGCCGTCACACTGTTACTCAACGCCAGTGGATCATGTGTGGGTCTCAACTCTTTTTACCTGCTTTTTCAACGCTCGATGGAATCGGGGCACAATTCATGGTTCAAGACGTTCAGGAACCTGAAACCCCTGATTGAGGGTATTCAAAGGTGGACTTGAGTAGGTGAGCAACCCCCATTGTAATGGCTGTCAATGTTCATGGCATTTATGCGTGATTTACAATGTCACTTTCTCTTTGCATTGGCTGTTTCTAGGAGCACTCAAGACCAGTGGACACCAAGACTGCCCATCATGAGACAAATGCAGCACTCTTGCCACCAGAGAAACAGATACACGTTGTCTCTCTTTTCATTGGTGAAATTTCCCAACTGTGGCGTGGTGATGGGATACCAAGACGCCACGCGCCGATGCCATGCTTATGCTTCTCTATACGAAACGCCATACTGTAAACCCTCGTGTTGCACTATGTGCAGCCGACCCGTAACACTCCATAACCTATACTTGTATCCCATAGACATCATGATCTCGTCCATTCACATTGCCAGACTATCCGGAATGGTCATTTATTCATTCGGATCGAGCAGCAATCCTCGCGTAGTCCTGCCAGCCTCCAGTGTCGACCGCACATCTCTTATCAGTGCCTTGGCCTCTTCCACTTCGACGCCGTCTTGACAAAGTTCGTTGAGCAACCTGTTGGCGGTATCGTAATCCTCGTTGCGCATCGCAAATTTCGCAAGCCACATGCGCGCCTTGCTGGTGGCTTGAGTGACGCCTGTTCCTTCTCTGCTGCCTCCATTCGCTGATGGTCCTGCATGATCTCCACCATCGTCGGAGCCGTCGTCATTATGTATCGCAATACTCTCACCAACATTGCTGCTAGCAGTCCCCTCCTCTTGTGCCACACATAGTTCCATGTATGCCTTTGCCTCCTCCTCCTCCTCCAGATCTTGGTACATTTGCGCAATTTGTAAAAGTATATCTGGGTCCATATGTGCACCACGCAGCCCGCCCGCCATGCTGCCTGCGCTTCCAAAACTGCTTCCAGTGTCATAATAACTCTCGGCTAGAATAGCGCGTTTCAATGCTTTAATGCCGTCCAGGTTCCGGTTCATTTTTTGCAAGCACGAGCCCACAGCCATCCACATCTTGCCGTCCCATGGTCTTAGACCTGCCGCCTTCTTGTAGTACCACAGAGCATAAGCGTGCATTTCCAGCACTTCATATGTTTGTCCAAGACCATACCATGCTCTGTAATCGCGACGGTTAACGTCGACGGCACGGCGGTAGGATTCGATAGCCGCGTGTGTATTCTTGAGCTCGACATACTCGTGACCCATCAGAGTCCAGGCAGAGAGACAGGATCGATCGAGCGTCAAGGCACGTCGGAAATATTGCACTGCCTTTTCGTGCAGTGAGATTAGGGAGTAGTAATTTCCTATCACCACGCATGATTCTGGTCGGAATTTGTCAATGCTCGAGCAGACATGCGCGAGAAATGCGAGCTTTGGTCGTGAATTGATCACGTATAAGATGTTGGAGTAATGGTCCAAGGAATCTAGACGATGAGGGTGCAGAGACAATAACTGGCTGAAAGCTTGCTCTGCCGCCACAAAGTCTTTGGCATGGTATGAGAGAAGTGCATCGCATGTCATCAAGAACGAAGAACCCGGGAATATTGTCAACAACTGGTTCAGCGAGCTCGCAAGGTTGCCATCATGCTGATACAGCTCTAGACTTGCATGTATGTGGAACATGAAGGAAACGATATTCTGTGGCAGCCGTTGCATCAAACGGTTCAGCTAAGTCAATGTCAGTGATGTGATGTTTGAGAGCTAGGCCTTGGTAACTTACATCCTCAACACGCGAGATCAAGGAGGTGATCTCCAGCCAACATCCCCAGTTCATTGGAAATAGGTGAACACTCCGGACTAACCAATAAATGGCCAAGTCTTCGTTCTTTTGCTTTGCGAGCACGATTCCGTACCTGGTGGTTGATTAGCCCAGTTGAAGAAGACTTACGGCAGCCTGGGGTCGTCTTACAGATATTCCAGCCATCCTTGGCCGTCTACGTCCTCGCCGTGCTCATCTCTTCTTTGCTCAAACCAGGCTTCGAGGTAACGGCTAATGGTGAGCAGTTGTTTGTTCACGCACAACCCGAGGTCTTGTGGGCCCATGACCATTTCCGACTCTTCATCCTTGTGCTTCTCGCCAGACAGGTACTTGGCATACAGGGCCAGGAACAAGCTTCTTTGGCTGATATCTGGTAGTTTGGGCGCACTGGAGGCACTAAAGCTGGCGGCTGTTGCTTTGGCTTTGCCTTTGCCCTTGGGATTCTGGCTTGGCTCTGTTGCATTAACAATGCCTGACAGCAAAGTTTCGGGAAGGAAAACGGCAGCACATCGGTCGAATTCGCGACATTCGAAGAACGATTTGGCCATGAGGTATTTGTTAAACTCTTTGGCCTCGAGGAGCGCCTCCTGAGGCTCGGAATTTTGAGCAATGATGGTTGGAGGAAAGATGCTAGAATCTGACAGCAGTGAGCTGTCCGGGTCTGTTTCGGGCTCTGGAATCGCATTGAGGAGCTCGGCAGCCCTGGGATCAATCTTAGCATTGGATATCAGCAATTTCTTTGTTCAATTCAGTCCCTACCACTTGGCTGATTGGTAAAGACATCTTTCGGAGCACTTGATGACGGCCTCTTGGAGCGCGCCCCGAAGCTGTGATGTCTCTCTATTGTTCAGTGCCATCTTGAACCATGGACTTTACCAGAACAGGACCTTGACCGCTGCTCCGATCAATCATCTAAGCCAGTTTGCGCAAATGCAAGTCGTACACGGCTTCTGGGACAAGGCTGTTGGTGGCGCATACGCCATACAAGTGAGGTTGTAGACGTGGGATCGGTGAACAACCACTTGGGCCAATCGGCAGTCTGATTCAGTGGCAATCGAGAATCGAACTGTCCAGCAGTAACGAGGATGGATTTGATGAGTAACACGCTTAGCAAATTTGACAGATGCGTTTGGGCTGTTGTCGTCGTCGATGTTGCGACATGATCGACTTGCAGATAGCCACTATTAGGTATGCAAGCACCAGACGAAGCTCTCGTCGCAGTCGCGACAAACAGCTTGCTTGTTAGCTCAAAACCCCGCCAAAAATGTACCAGCAAGCAAAGTAAACAAGATGGGCCAGGCACGTCTACCAAGGGGACCCCTAGAAAAACGCGCTAGCCGGACATGTCCCGCTTTACCGTCCAGTAAACGCGCCAGAAAATGGCAAAGTGAACGACTGATTCCCCCAAACCCCCGCCAAAAAAGCGCTTGGAAGCGTGGACCCCTGGCTGGTACGTAGATCGGGCCGGCGCTGGCCTCGTAGCAAACAATTCCCGTTGATTGCTTTTTGTAGCTCATCTCAAATCTCAGGAGAAGTCCCATCCATTCACTCACTCTGCCGCCTTCCTCGAGTGATTCACTTGCGTAGCAGACAGACTATCGGCATACAAAGAAAAGCCAATTGCTCCTTCTTTAAAAGCTGCCTTGCTTCTCGTCTCTGTGCATTTTTTTTTAATACCGATAAAACTCTAATTTGGCTATCATCTACCCGCCGTTAGCAATTCATCATGTCTGCCACCACACAGGAAGAAAAGTCGCCCAAGCAGCTGGCTTACGAAAAGTTTGAGAATGTCTTCAAGGACACCCTGGTCGAGCAGATTCTTGGTCACGCCAAGAAGTACAAGCTGCCTGCTGAATACCTGACATACTTTGAAAAGGTCAGTGCTATAATTTTCATGTTTCATCAATCCTTTGCTGGGTATTGCCCCCGGCCCCAACAACTACTGATCGACCATTTGGACACTATACGTATTCCTCTGACATGATTTATAGTCTCTGAGAGCAAACACTCTGGGTGGAAAATGCAACCGTGGTATGTCAGTGCCCGACTCGACTGAGCAGCTGCTGGGCAGGGAACTCACTGCTGAGGAGTACGAGTCAACTGCCATTCTCGGCTGGTTGATTGAGCTGCTCCAGGCCTTCTTCCTCGTCTCGGATGACATCATGGACAGCAGCATCTCCCGCAGAGGTGAGCCCTGCTGGTACCGCCAAAAGGATGTCGGCATGGTGGCCATCAACGATGCTTTCATGCTCGAGTCTGCCATCTACATGCTGCTGAAGCAGTATTTCAAGGCTCACCCCGCATACGTTGACATGGTTGAACTTTTCCACGAGACCGCCTGGCAAACAGAGATTGGCCAGCTGTGTGACCTGCTCACGGCCCCCGAGGGACGCCCCAACCTCCACAACTACAGCTTGGAGAAGTACACGCATATTGTGGTCTACAAGACCGCCTACTACAGCTTCTACCTGCCAGTTGCCCTGGCCCTGCACTACCTTGACATTGCCACGCCCAAGAACCTGAAGCAGGCCGAGGACATTCTGATTGCCATGGGAGAATATTTCCAAGTCCAGGACGACTTCCTTGACTGCTTCTTTGGCACCAAGGACGTTATTGGCAAGGACGGAACCGACATTCAGGACAACAAGTGCTCGTGGCTCGTCAACCAGGCCCTCAAGATTGCTACCCCCGAGCAGCTCAAGGTCCTCGAGGACCACTACGGCAAGAAGGATGATGCCGATGTCGCCAAGGTCAAGGAGCTCTACAACGAGCTGGACCTGAAGAACAAGTACTACGCCTACGAGGAAAAGGTCGTTGGCGAGATCAAGGAGCGCATCGCCCAGATCGACGAGAACGAGGGACTTAAGAAGTCCGTCTTTGAGACTTTCCTCAACAAGATCTACAAGCGCAGCAAATAAGCGAAGAGATATACATTATTATTTATTCTGCGATAGAAATTACATAGAGATAGTTGCTAATACCCTTGTCCGCTAAGATGGGCCAGAACAATTTCCTGCAATAGTCCTATTGAGCTCCTACACTATGTCGACAATTTGTGATCGCACAGCGTGTCGGCGCACACCCCATCTCCACAATAAGTCATTCATCGTGAACACTTCAAGAGAAAAGCCCATCTTCGTTACTGTCTCTGGTGTGTACTTTTCTGCCCATACATCTTCGGCATGACAAATCCAAGCTTCGGCTGGTTCATTCTTGAGGTGCTTCGAGTATTCCTTTCGCAGTGAGGCTATAATATCTGACATTGACGGGAAGTTTTTATGTCTTGACAGATGGAGGAAATTACGGCCAGATGACTGAAGGCAGCTATATCAAGAATTAGTCGTTGCTCATGATTTCTGGAGGAATGAGTGAAGTTTGCTCACGGTACCAGCATGCGTGGGCCCATAGGCGCGAAAAATCCTTGTTCAATGGGTATGTGAACCATTTCTTTTTCTTCTGAAAAAACTGCTTTGTATAAAATATTGCGAGAGCCGTCTGGCGACTTATGTAGTGTCAAACGAAGTCGCTGATGCTTCGAATAATAATCAGAACTTGGGTGCAGGAGCCCTGACCAAAATCGATCCTGAGGGATTAATATGTAGGTTCCGATGCTGCCATTCTGCAAGTCCGGCACGATCCATTCAGACCCCTTAGTGTCATATGGAATCAGACCAAGGCGAAGCCTATCTTTAAATGGAAGTGAGCTTTGGCTGCTCTGCGCTGTAGGGGGTGGAGGAGCATAATATTCAGTAAGCTTTGTGGGCGCACAGGTCCAATCTGGTACCCAGGAGGGCAAGGAGCTGAGAGACTGATATTTCGACCCAGCTCGCGCCAATACGGCCGGCCATCCATGGATCTTGGCGAGTTGGACCGCCACTTCTGTGTACAACTGCTGTGCTGATATTGTGTAGTCAGCGACAACAGTGCCGATGCGTCGACTGGGTAAAAGTCCTAGTAATCCATAGACTTTATCTCTAGGGTCTTTGGCGCAAGCTGGTCTCCCGCCATCGAGAAGATGCAGCTCCATACCAGGCCTCGTATATATTGACCGGTTGAATCCGAGAACTAACTGTTGATTTGGCGCCAATTCGAACTTATCTGCGAAACAATCGGTGATGTCTTTCCATGGAAAGGAGCTGGTGCCGCAGAGTACGATGGCTTGTCTGGCAAGAGCAATTTCCTGGAGAATCCATAAACGAGTAAAATACTTCCGTCCTTCCAGTGCAGCCCAAATCACTCTTCCATGCTTAGAAGAGAAAAACGAGTCATCTTTCGATCCGTATTTTGAGCGCTTCTGTGCTCTGGGAATATCCAGGTACTTCAACATGTCGAGACTAAGATCATCGTGCTCACCGACATAGATGAAGACTTTTTGCGCCTGATGGTATATCTGGGGCATGAGCTTGACTTGGTGGCCACGCTCAATATCATTTTCCTGATCAATGCAAATGGCATCAATCCATATGTAGGCGACGATGTCCGTTTGTTGCAGTCTCCGTAAAGCAGCATGACAATTTCTGGTGACACTGATTGCTTTGCCATCTATGAATATTTCCGCGAGCTTTCGATCATCTCCTTTTTCGTCTGCCCAAGTATAGGAGATGGCGTTGAAGATAGGTTCATCTTTCAGATCTTTGACATGAATTTTGCATCGTAGAGAATCCTCTGGCCAACCAGGTAGAAGCCTGAGCAATCGAAAGGACGATTCTGTTGCGAGGGTAGGCGGAGAATAGGGCATCAGGCCCGATGAGCCGCAACTCAGGCATGTTGCCCAGTGATCGTCGA
Source organism: Pestalotiopsis fici W106-1 (assembly GCF_000516985.1). Lineage (NCBI taxonomy): Eukaryota > Fungi > Ascomycota > Sordariomycetes > Amphisphaeriales > Sporocadaceae > Pestalotiopsis > Pestalotiopsis fici. The sequence goes on along the minus strand of NW_006917095.1, from coordinate 3,310,023 downwards.
TAGGAGCACAATCAAGCTGGCGACATGTCGCATCATGCCAGTCTACTTTGAGTGATTGAGACAAAGACATGGCTGTTGCATCCGTTACGGAAGACTCAAGTTGATGACAAGCCTCCGAGAATGATGTTTGTAGATTGAATTAGCTTTGTGCTGTTGAAGGCGAGGCAGCATCTTGGCGGTGCACGACCTGAAATTGTGTGACGATGTGTGTGCGACCAATAGAAATACTCGCAGATTCCACATGCATGTGCTTCACTGTTGAGATAGTGGCTGTGCCAAATGCAAGTCTGCCTTGCCTATGTAGAAGACCGAGCTAGGTAAATGATCGAGAATGGGTCATGATTGGCCACAACAACCAGGATCATTATTGGCTGCGCAGTGGATGATTCTGGATGAGCATAGCTTTTGATTGCATGTTCATCGTGTATGCAATCCCACAAACATGTTTCTGGATGCGTACCGCCTGCTACAACATATCAACACCGTCATGATCAAAGGTGCCACTGCGCATCATTGCTTCTTGATTACAACTGGGGCTTTTGTTGTACTGGGAGCTCTAGATAAACATTGGAAGGCGGGAAATCTATACTAATGCGTTTCTGAAATATTTGCAACACCGTTCCAGAGGTGCAATTACGTTCTCAATCATCTCTTTCCTCCAGTTGCCAACGGGAGCGGACTTGCAGCAAGTGAGACACCATTTGACCGCGTCAGCATAGTCATCGCCGGCTTCATCGTTTACTTCTCTATGCCAAGTCCAGGCGACAACGAAATCTAGCGCGGCCCTTGCCTGGCCATCGCCAAGCGTAATACCTTTCCTACTCCTATGATCTTCTATAGGGCGACCAAAGCAGAGCTCTAGAAGAAGGATCGCAAGTGAATCTAACCCCTGTATTTCAACTGGCGGTTCCAATGCCGGAGACTCCTGTGTATCACCATTTATTGGACTACTAGAGAACCCTCGAGCAAGTGACACGTGGTCAAGCAGAATGGAATTCAGAGACTCGGGTTCTCGTGGGAAATAGATGCTAGACTTGCCCCAAGGCACCACCATCCATGGCGATCCATGGAGCTGTAGGAACGAGGATGCCAAGATCAATGCGAGACTGTAACGCTGCCTTCGTGTGGGCATCTGACCGACTTTGCCCGAGAGCAGGTCACTCAACGTCACCGGCGATGGGCTGTAGTTGTTACAGCTGTCATCGCTTGGATAAAGGTAATATCGTCGCTCGTTGTCTTGGAGGTAGCTAGCACAAATCGAATCAGCCTCTTCTGCCATTGTTTTGCAGAGACTTGCAATCGGCTTCTTCTCGCCTCCAGAGATATCGGCGCAGAGACTATCACTTGTCGAGTCAAATTGTGTAATTCGCAGTTGGAGATCATTTCTGTTGGCGCCACGTGAGATGTAAGTACGAAATATGTTCGGATAAGCCCTGGTTCAACGTACCTCTGATGTGCGACAGTGATAGGAACGACCAAAGTGCTTTTACCTTTGCCTTTGACGTCGTCCAGCACTCTCGAGCCGTCGGAACGGTCGTTGTCGTGGATGTGCATGGCCGGGCTGATGAAATTGGCGTTGCTCGTGTCTGGGATTCTTGTGCTAGACTTGTCCCTCACTTCTATATTTAATTGTCGGCTTGGCCACTGTCCTCTCTCACTTGATAAAAGTGGCATGAGAACTACTTTGATGTCTTTAGTGGCTGAGGTTCTGTGCTGTAGGAGAAAATGGGCGTAATGTTGTTCAAGGCAGTTGCAGTTCCATGCCATCAGTAATGTTTGATAGAATTGGGAGGCGAAATGCCAGAACTTGCAAATAGCGGACTGGGTGACAGAGGCAGTGGCGCTTTTCATAGCCACGTTTCGTGCTTTTTGGAGATCGGAGTCTACGTCACTTATAGACAGCAACATCTCCAGTTGATCGTTGAATTTGCCAAGTTGCTCAAATAGCCGTTCACGATTTCTTTTGCCATTGCTGAACTTAAGTTTGTACATTTGGTACTCTCGATTTGCTTTGCTGAGTGGATTCTTCGACTTGGTAGGGATGCTGCCAGGTGCTCCGTCTTTGGTCTATTTGCGCGTGTGAAAATGGAGTCTAGTTATTGGCGATCCGTGTATGACATACCTCATTTTGGTCCATCACAGCGTAGAACGCCTTATGTATTGCCAGTTCGCGATTGACTTCTTCCATTGTGAGATGTATGCTGTGAACTGTATTCAAATATAGAGAACACGAATCCTGTAGTCTGGCTTGGAGTACAACTGCTATGCGAGGATTTCTCCACAAGTCGATCCCTGGATCATGCAGGAGAAAATGAATCTCATCGTCGGGGATGGCTAATGGTAGGAGTAACTGTTTCAGACTGCCTATAAAGCGGACTTTATTAAAGTTCAGTTTAATGATGCTCCTCTGGTATTCTGCTCCAAATTCAAGAAAGAGCTTTCTCTTCGTGGCAAGCTTGCGATATCCCTCGAATGCTGATATAGCTAGTGGGAAGGCACCGAGCACGACACCAACAACTTCGAATCCGGACATTGTAGCAGTAAATTACAACGGGTATTACCCAAGGATTAGCTTGAAGGCGGAGACTCTGAGGAAAAGATCATGTACGAGTAGCTCGAATACGAAAGCAACAACTCGTACGTTACGTATTCTATATAAGGAAAATCAAAGAGGGGTAAGTGAGGAGGTGTCATCTGCAGGCTGGCAGATACAAAAGATGATTGGCCCTGACAAATTGAAGAAAGTAGATATCTCAGCCTTGTTTTACTGATACTGTATTCAATTCTTTTCGAACATACTCATGCAACTGCATTGTTCTCATGAGATCAATGTCGTATTCAAAGATGACAATAGCCGACAAGGTAAGGGACTCAGATCGACTGTTCCACAACATCCTCAAGGAGCTCGAGGTTTCCAAGACAGATCCAGCCTATGGCATCGATCACAGTATAGCAGTCGACACTTGGGACCGCTTCCAACTTTGGGTCGGCAACATTGGGGCCGATCGTCAGGATGCCTCAATGCTATCTTTAGAATCTCGTATGACAAGTTCCAGCGAAGTCCTTCAAGAGATTTCAAATTTGCTTGGAAGCTTGATTGATACTTTGAGAGACTGTATGTATCGACCTCATGCATTCCATTTAAAATTTACTGACGAGTATATCTGCTTCTAGTACTCGACATTCTAACCAGCCAGCGCAAGAACGCGGACAACATGCCAGAGCAATCGAGAGAGGACGGAATTGATGATAGCGACAACGATAGCGAAGTGGCAACGAGAGATTACAGAGCGGACAATCCGAGTGAAGCTCAAGCTTTTCTCGGAATAGTCAGCGAGTGCATCACAGGACTCTTTCGACTGTCCACCTTGGTCATCAAGGCAACACCGCAGGATCGATTTTCTAAGGCTCAAGAGGGTAGAGACTCATTCTCCATCCATCATGCCGACATCCAAGATGTGACAGATCTTTTCCCAAAACTTTTGCGGACAGAATATGCTTGGCTTCGGGAGAGACTCGGTCAAGCAAATGCGAAAAGACGTAATTTCGTAGAATGCTGCCGCGAGCATCAAGCCACAATCACCGAGGAGTCACCCAAGAGGAGTGGCCCTCAAGGTCTCCGATTTCTCGCAATCTCAGTGGACATAGAGCCTACTGTTGCCAAGCAAGAGCCGATATCAACAGAAGCTTCCGGTTCAAACATTGATCTGTTACAGGAGGACGATGATACAAGTGAGAGTGGTGATACCAGAACGCTCATCTCGGCGGCGTCTTCGACAGATCTAGAGGTGGAGCAATTTCCCCAGATACTACGACTTTCAGAGGTCAATAATGGAAATGACACCTTTGAATGCCCTCTGTGTTGCGTTACTGGCAGATTTGCGGACGAAAGTTCATGGCAAAGACATTTGTATCAAGACCTCCGAATTTACGTATGCACAGCCGACGAGCCTGAGTGCAGCAACAGGCTTTTTAGCGACCGAAAAACTTGGTTCGACCATGAATTGCAGCATCACAGGTGTCAATGGACTTGCATCATTTGCCAGGAAGGACCATTCCACGCGGCTTCAATCTTACGAGATCATGCAACCACTCATCACGCAGAGTTGGAGCCAGAGCTTGTCGAAGGACTCATCGCCGCGAGCCAGCGGCCCCTTCAAGTCATTGCTGCCTCGGAATGTCCGTTCTGCGACGAATGGGAGGAATTACTCCAGTCTGACGCCAGAAACAAATCGACCAACACCAGTGGAAGTGTCGTGGTCGAGCTCAAAGAATTCCAAAACCACATCGCCAGTCATTTGCAAAACGTAGCGTTGTTATCACTTGCAAAAACTTCCGATGATTATGCAACGAAGGATGTTTCCGGCAGAGATGAGGCGTCAAGCCAGCTATTACACACTGCTACCATAAGAGAGCAAGCCGTGACTGTGACCGCAGAATCCAGCCAGGCGCGCTCGGCCAAACCAGAGGGTTCTGTAGATGCAGCGATGCAAGAGGCCACAACTATTATACCAGATTCACTCCAACGGCAGAAGCAGCCGGCGCCAAGCATTGCATCTCTTAAGCAGCGATCCGTGTCCGACTTTGTCGATTTGTTCCTCTTCCACAAACAGGTGAAACAGTGTACTCGAATCTCGGTGTTTCGAAAACATCGCAGCTTTCTACTTATGGATCGCCTCCGTAGTTGGATGCAAGAGCCGGTCGAATCACATGGTCACATACAGATCTCGAGAGCTAGTTCTCTTCTTGAAAAGCTCTACCCCGAACGCGAACCTTTTGAGGGCGCATACCAAGATTATGGCAAGCATCTTGTGTCTGGCAGCAAGCAATCCTTGATTGACATCCTCGTCATTCTCTTGCAAATCAGTACAGACGCACTTCTTTTGATCGACCGGTTTTACCAGCGTCAAGTATTTGACTCAGACATACCAAACATAATTCGTTACCCCAGTAACCTTGACGATATTGTTCAAGGAAGCATCTACTACAAGTCCCACGACTTAAAAAATGTCATAGGCAAATTCATGACGCTCGCGCACAAGATTACAGCTTCCCAAAACCTCAACCTAGGTCATGGACAAGACGTGCCACTAGGCATGATTTTGCCTTTCACTGTCCAGCAAAGCATCGGACATGAGGGAAAGAGTGACGTCTTCAGAGTCGAGGTACCGGCTGAATCGATGCCAGGCTATATTATCGAATACATCAGTTATGGACCATCATTGGATACCTTGCATGCAAGAAAGAAAAGGTTTGACAAAGAGGTATGGAATCTTGTCTATCTATCAAGAACGAGCTAACACGGATTTTAATAGCCATTGACTTATGAGCTCGTTCTCAAAAGAATGGAGCACGAAGAGGACTGGAAGCGAGAAGTTGAATTTCACCGTGCTGCTGACGGAGCCAAAGGAATTGTCAAGTGTTTTGGCTCCTGGAAGACTGCCAGGAGAAACGACCATGAATATTACTTGCTACTCGAATCAGGCTGGGAAAATCTGGAATATTACTTTCTAACATATTCACCTCCAACGGCGACAACCGAGATCCTTGACTTCTGGACCAACTTCCGCGATATAGCGATGACGTTGAAGTGTATGCACACGTTGGAGATCTCATCTGCAGGCACGAAGAAGACATATTTTGGGTTCGTGCTCTGCAATCAAAGTCTTTCCACAAATGCTGATCGAAACATAGCTGGCATGGCGATATCAAGCTATCAAACTTTCTGCTATGCCCTTATTCAGAGGGTGATGAAATGACCTATGTCATCAAGCTTACTGGCTTTGGGTTCGCCAAGCTCGAGGAGGCAATAGCAGGAGATCAGATGGAAGCGACGACTCCACTTCATGGTGGAACTGAGGAATACGGTACAAGTCCTTGCTCTGGCTGCTTTCGTCTCTCTCTGACATACATACTAGGGGGGCCAGAAAGGATTGATCCTACCACTGGCAAGATTGACGACAATAAACGCGTAACACGCAGATTTGACGTATGGTCCCTCGGATGCGCTATCTACGAGGCTGCTACATGGATAGCACTCGGCGCTGAAGGCATCGAACAGTTCAGGCTTCTCCGAAAGATAAAGGACAATCACGCTCAAGATTTGAACTACGAGGACATCAGAGGTAACGAGGAGTTTCACCTGCGTGCTAAAGTCGCAAGCGTTGTCGATATTTGGCATGGGTATCTGCTCAGTGTCTTACGCAACCAGGACTGCATCACCGGTCCAGTCCTGGAAATAGCCAAGAGATATATGCTCCAGGCCGACCCAGCCCACCGGGCGTCTGCCGAAGAATTGGTCAACCTGCTCGATAATGCTCTCGCTCAAGCTCATTCCGATGCGCCCAAATATTCGAAACAACCTGGGTTACTACAGACGGCCTTGCGCTTGCATCACCAGCGGTCTCAACAAAACAGTGATGCCAGAGCCTCAATGAGTGCAACACTCCAATTCGCCAGGTTCGCAAAACCAGCGAACAGACTTTCTCCCCCAGAGCAGCAGACAGTCCCTGAACTCCAGGAAAGTTATCATCACAGTTCAAGCCGACCACTGACACCAACCGGCCTATCAAAACGACCGCTGACTGACAACACAAAATGATCAGCTCGTCCATTAGAGCATTCACAGACCATGCCGGGAGAAACACTTACGATATCTCGCAGAAATGTAGACCGGACTAGCGAAGAGGCAGTTGACACGAGCCAGCTTCCATCTTTCGAGTATTGGGATGCGGTCAGATTCTTGAATGGCATAGGATTGACGCATTCCACACATATCAAGATTCCAAGACCGACGGGAGCTCTACCAGACTCAGAGGCACAGAGAACTGGCCCCTCAAGAAAAGTTATAAGACCAATGACATCACTTTCTGATGACAGAGGCCAGGACAATCCACATAATTTAACATGGTCGCAATACATTGAAAGTGTTTCCAACGTGTCTCAAGGAAACCATGAGACTTTCAGGTCGTCAGCCGAGCCCCACAAAGAACAAACGTTACAAGAGGCTACGTTCGGAGACATGTTCAATGATAGAGATATCGTGAGTTACTTCTTGTCCAATTTCGCAACATCAACCTACAACGTTACTATTACAATTCTCCTCTCTTCGAGGCAACGTTTTATGGAAACTGATGAGCAGTCAGATCTTCCTTTTTGACGACAGGCAGAGAATGTATGTACACTGGCCGCAAGTCCAGGCTGTCGCAACGGTCCTGATGGTCATCCTTCCTGGCCAAGGCCAGGACGGGTTCGATACATACTTTTCTTCCCACCGACGGCGACCCACCACGAAGCCTGGTGGCAGGGAGCTTGACTGGGACTTCCTCAACCAAGGGTACGACCAATAGGGCCCAAACGACTCCAGCATCTACTACACACTGAAACATATCCTGGACGTCATCAGAAAAGGCAAAACATACAGCCACAAAGTCACTTTGATCATCTTCACTGATGGTGTTTGGCGCGATCAACAAAGACAACTCATCGAGTTGGCTATTGAGAAATGGCTGCGGTACAACAAGATGAAAGGGGCTATCGATATGGATCCACGACAATACAGTATCCAGTTCATCCATTTCGGCAACGAATCGGGATCTTTTAAAGCGCTCGAGTCCATGGGAGATGGCCTTTGTAAAGGCATTGACGTGACGTGAATGGCTCCTCGATTGGAAACTTGCCATAATTGACATGTGCTAACGATATGCAGCGATGTTATCGACGTCGAACGTGCGGATGGCAATATTCACAAGATGATCATGGGGAGCCTCTATGATACCTGGCACAGGTCCAGGACTCCTACCACCATCAGCACCACCACCACGATGACCGATATTGCGCCTCCAATACCTCGCCATTTAGACTAGATTCCGGCATCAACAGTGTCACGAGCCTACGCGCCGCTCGGGCGCTTGAGGCCTTTCAGCAGAACGTCGACGATGCAGAGCGCCGCTACTGTTTAACCAGAAGGATTCAAACGTAGGAGTTCGTCTGTCCCAGAGATCATGATTGAACTCGCCATAAATACAAATCATCGACGCCTCGACATGTGTTTGTGGAACACATGATCTCAGGCATACAGACACTTATCAATGATAACCTTGTGTACATTGGTCGCTTCGAATGCACGAAGAGTCTCGATATGGTCCGGAC
>NW_006917095.1:3283205-3301772 GCF_000516985.1 Pestalotiopsis fici W106-1 | reverse complement strand
GGGGTTGGAATTACTACCATTGCGCTTGGAACGTTTTCTTCACTTTGATGCCTGTTGGTTGGAAATAATCTATCATCGTTTGAGGGGTGAGAGGATCAGGACCTTAGGCTCCGTACTCCTAGCTAGCGGCTTCATCTGGTGCAGCGCAAATGGAATGTAGATTTTGTTTTCAAGATCCATGATCATATATTCTGGGTTGTTTCAAATTTCAATCTTGTAGAGACAGCAGTCATGATCCACAGTCTAGTTCTCATCACTTTATATGTATGATGTCACGATTCTCTTCTCTGGGTTTCGCCAAATTTTTCTAAATGCAAAATCTGTTGAATAAGAACAGAAGTTGTCCTAGATACAGGGTAATGCCAATAGGTTTAGGTTGACAGTACGCAACGGAATTGCAAATGACAGATTGCTAAAATGGATGACCATTGATACTGGAAGATTTGGACATTTTCAGTCTCATATCAATGATCTGTCAGCTTCCCAACATTCACCGTATTCCGCCAGGTTACTCTCATGATGAGCAAAGATCCCGGCTGTCTAGCATGCTAGGCTAATTATTATTTCAAAATGACTCAAATCACCGACATGGCATCCGACAGAAATGAATACTTCTTTGGTGCAGACTGGTACTTTTCAACATATCATATAGCATAGATCGCGCTACGTATGCCCTTCCATACGATATTCATGGCAACAAGGATAATATCACATGCACAGGCTCTTGATAAAACGACACTCTACTGCATGCGTGATTTTCCCAATATTTTTCAGCTGGGGTGGGTGCGCTTACGGTGCATCTGGTGCTGACTTGCTATTGTTGGTGACTCGTGTGATACGAAAGCCTTGGGGAACTTGCGGTCAGGAAACCAAGTCAATGAGTGTGCCATAACATTGAGTAGAATCACAGCAGCTGAACTTTTTTTTCTCACCATCGAACATGAATTTAAGGCAACATGTCCTCGTGTCAATAATTGGTACGTCGGCCGTAGGAGGCAAAACATTGACCCGAGCCTCGTTTGGCTGGTAGTGCATGCAGCTCCAAATGTATTGTTGCCCAATAGTGTGGTATACATCTATATTTATCCCCTTTGGGTCACAAGATTGCCTATGGACTGAGCCAAATGGACATACCGGAGCTCATACGTGTCTCCTATCGTTGTCAATATCGGGGAATTTCGGATAAATACAGTCAGTGAAGTATGAAAAGCGCGCCGCAAGATACGAGCAAAGACGTATAACTGAATCCTTGCAGAAATATCGTATGGTCAATGATATCTGCCCTCGCGTTGAGCCTCATGAGGATAGACGTGGCTCCTTCACCCATGGCTGGATCTTCAAGATTGCTTAGACATGATACCTTGCTGTTGTATCTTGACAGATTACTGATTGACCATGTTGGGCAGTGAGTACTCAATAACTTAGGAGTTCAAATCATGCTCCTCGAATGCTTGGGGATTTTTTTAATTAGACAGGAATAACCATGTAAAGTCAAGCCCATGGTTTGTAACGGACTTGGGATATCAATTGGGATCTCGAGTATGACCATCCTCCTTGAAAGGTATAAGAAATTACCTGCACGGTCAAACCACCCAAGCAAGTATACAAGGCCGCCATTTATTGTGCATATCTGTCTTCTTTCTGCCATCATATTCTGAGATCATTCTCACGGCCGAGTAACTTCTTCGTCTCTCAAATCGAATTGTAGATCGTCAGAGTCAGTGTGACATGGCAGAAAAAAAAGACGGTGTTGGTGGAGTCACGTTTCAGACTGGAACCCCCCGAGGGGAAAAGTCGGTCTCAACAAGATTGAGAAGAAAAGAGCAGGATTGTTTTTATATTGCAGCAGTGGGCAAGCAGAACAAAGCGGTTTATGCATGAAATTGCAAGCCATTTCGCATATATCTGAGCTGCAACGGGATTGATCATGCGGCTGTCCCGTTTTGTCGTTGCTACTGCTGCAGGTGTGTTGTGGTCTGCTGACTTGACCATGTGAGTCAAATCCATCCCACTGTTGCATGCTCTGCAGGCAGTCCAATCCTTTATGATCGACTTTCCCCTTTTACATGGCCTTTTGCCAATGGGCATTGTTTCGCTGTCCGAAGGGCATTAAAAGAAAACAACAGTGTCCAGCAACGGAAAGAGACCGAGCCGGGAACAGCAATCCAAAACTACGTTTACCTACATGCCGTCATGGAGGGCCTGCCGCCGATCGCTTCATGTTCATGGATGTCGAGCCCGGGATTGACGCGGGTTCAGAAAATGCCATGCTCTGAACGACAACTTTTCGGTAGATTTCAAGCATCACTCGAATCCGCAGGAATACCTACACATACACACACATATGGGCAACATGTCCTTCCTCTTGGTAGCATAACCGAGGCCTACCCACCATAGTCACACAAGCCAAATCTCTCTAGGATGTCGGTAGTTCTAATGGCCAGTGCTCCTCTCGCTACACAGTTACGATACTACCACAGATGGCTATTCAGCGCACCTTGTCCCTCACCACCCCAGGTTGTTGAGCCGCACAACCCGTTTTGCGGGCTTCTCTACTTGCCGTCCATTGACTAGAGCTACGCTCGGTTAGATGGAGCGGGAGACGTTGCAAGTTGGGATGAAAGGATCGTGGATAGGCCAGGGCTTTCTTAGAGCCAGGAGCACACACTCTCTAAAAGTCAAGCTCGCCGCCGCAGAGTGGATATCTTTTTCTCTCTCTCTGTTTTGGTTGATGCTTTTTCACACTTTCTCGGTCGCTTACCGAAGAGGGTCGTAGCGGTGAATATCCTTCCGTTCAAGTGTAGCAGTCCGACGCACGCTCACAGAAGTCCTAGGTTGTTAGTGCTAGGGGGCAGGAGGGGGGCGGAAGACGGGGTGGCGGCGCAAAAAAGAATCAGGACACACAGACATATTCACAGTAGACGCAGAGGAAAACAGAAGAGAATTGAGTAGCAGTCTGAAAAACTATGGAATACTACTGGTTGACTGGACTGCTTGGCTGGCAGGGGGAGAAAGAGGCAAGGGGGGGCGTCTATCCAACCAGGGAACGGGCAAATTGTGGGTCGTGGCTGTTTCAGATTTTTGCACCAAGTCGCAAGTCTGCGGCCTAAAATAGCAGGAGCCGACTAGGGGCCCCGGAGAACTGTGCGCTTATGCTGTTTTCGCTTTCGTTTCCTCCATCCAAGTCGCCGGACGCAGACAGAAGGGAAAAAACGACTACCTTAGCCCCACTGTGTGCACCAGCACAAATGGGACAATTCAGTGCCGAGTCCAGCAGACAGACTAGTCAGCGTACTATGTAAAATACACACAGTACATGGTTGTTAGTAGCTGCTTGGCCCAGAGACTCAAAACTTTGCACCCTAAATATTATTATTACTGTTATTTTAATGACCGGGAGACATGAACAAAGTTTATGAATGCTATGTTAGAGTTTGATATGGTCACAAAAACTTGTCGGGGGTTTGCGAGATTGCACAGTCCTCGAAGCGTCCACGGCGGCAGCAGAATGATTGCATGCATGTGTGTGTATTCTCTCCATGTTGATGGCACAGTAGAACGACAGCAACAATCCACGTATTATCGGCCAAGCAATGCATGGAATATGTAACCTACCTACCAAGCCCACCTATTCATTTCATTTTGAATTGGGTTCCATACCCTCCGTTTGTATTACTCTATACACCACGTACTATGAGTACGTACGAAAAGGTAATTATCCTCACATGGAGCCAGTTCAGTCTTACCAGTGTCCCGAACGGTAACCTCCGTGCATTGGAAATCTCTTGGCATTTATTACACCGAAACTCTCAAACATTCCGAATCATCAGGTCAGCAAGACTAGAGACGGGAAGGAGGGGGGGGGGGAAAACGGGTTGTTTGTTGACAGCCTCGTGCAATGTTGGACGTTGGTGCAATCCCTGGATTATCTTCAGATGCGGCTCTCCTCATCTAAAAACATGAGACAGGGAGTTCAAGGTAAAACTGGCTTGACTTTTTTTGTTGTGACAAATGTCAGAATGTGACGTTGACGGCTGAGAAAACCACACAAGACTTTCTTTGGTACGGACGAAGGTCATATCCATGCCTGGACCGGAATCTGGAGATCTGGGGTTTCGTTGTTGATGGAGCTCGCTCCGCCCGTTGCCCCGTCCGTATGTCCGTCCGTCCAGTCTCCTCGTCGTTGTTGTCGTTTTCGTTGTCCAGCAACGAAACAAAAATACAGAACCACTGTCAACTATGTCCTGGGTTCGCGCTTGTTGTGACCGTCAGACTGGGCTGAGCGGTGCAGACGTCAGTTCATTGCGTGGCCCGAGCCTGAGTCGTAGGTGGACCGAATTGCGCATACTATGACTTATTTTCGGCGTCCAAGCATCAAAATCCCATCTAATTTGTCTTTTTTTGGGTTCATTATGCTGAGGATTCATGGAACGAAATGGAATATTCTCGTGGTTCCCCATCAATAGTTGAATCCTTTGGGATCTAGATCTGGATCCTGATAGATCTCGACAGCTGCTTTCATCTCCTGGGTAAGATGCATGTGATGTATGTAATATAAGCCAGTATCCAAGAGCGACTTGCTCAATGTGGCTGGTCCGATGTTTTTTTTTTTTTTCGAAACGCCCGAAAAACATCCAACCGCAATGACAAGCAGAGCGCTGGCGAAATCTGTGTTGGCGATTTGAGTTCCTGAGTTTCTCCGAATATTCTATACAGGCTATCATGCTTTTTGTCCGTCGTTAGAGAGAGACCAAACAGAGCCCGAGAGGCGCGCCCCCCGTTGGATTGATTCAGCCATGGGCCACGCGACGAATGAGGCGCCCTGGGAACTAATTGCACACAGACCATCAGCAGGACAGTGACAACCAAGAAGAGCCTGGGGAGACCCAGCAGACTCATGTTTTTCTGTGACGCAACGAGGACGACCAACACGTGTAGCATACGGAAGAGGAAATATGCTACATTCTTGGCTGTAATATGTGAACAAGCATTGCATGGACCAAGAGAGAAAAACGACGACATTATCTCTGTGAGTGTATAATCATAAGATGGAATGTATAGTTAGTTTTTTTAATGGTGGCATATTGGTCACAAGCAGACAAGTACGTGTGTAGTCGTAACAAGGTAATTTCGGACCACAATTAATGTACAGACTAGACCGACCAGCTGGTGCAATGTAGGTTAGCAACTTTGCAGGCCTGGAAGGTACCTGAGAGTAATAAGGTAGGTAGGTAGGTAGGCAATGGTCTTCTTGCCAGGCATTTGTCTTATTTTCTGGAGACCCAGTCGACAGTGGACGATGATGATCTATCTGGGTTATACTTCACCCAGCGGAATGGGTGCACAGTATAAGGATCTGCTCCATTGATTTACACGAACCGTACTTTTTCTTCGGGGGCCGTATGACGCTGCATATAGGCAAGTCGCAATTTCGCTGATCTGCTAGATTTTGTCTACTTCCGAACTCCGCCACCTGAAGGCGGTTCGGTCATCAAGCGGCCTAGTGCCCGCATTCTCGTTTCTGCCAGCTGAAAGCTCATTTTTATTTTTTAATTTAGTCGCAATGACTCGAGACACTGGGAGAAGAAAGGGAACAAAGAATGAAAAGGGCAAGAAGAAGAAAAAAAAAGCAAAGATGCTTTGTTTCGAAGCCTTCTCGTTTGTCGTAGTTGACACGACAGTTCGAGACCCCTAGAATTTTCATTAAATTAAAAGAGAGATCCGAGGCAGATCCCCAAGAGCCGACGCGGCGAGCGCCCCAAGCAACCAAGCCAAAGGCCCCAAGGCTCGCCAAGGCTCGAGGGTTGCCCACCCCAGTTATCCAATCTGCAGGCCCAGGGCTCGCTCCAACCATGGGCGTTGATGAGGGCCCTACTGAAGTGGAGACCCCTCATGAGTGGGATGGCTGATTGGTGACTCGAAATTATCAGCTGCAGAAGCCAGGCCGAGGCGAGAGCCCGTGATTGGCCGACTTCGCGCTGGCGGACATCTATTCTTAGAAAAACAACCAAGTCTTCCCAGAATCCACGTTCGCTCCGTTTCGCAAACACCAACCCGCAAGGGGAGGGGGGAGGGGGGCGTGTCGCCAGTCACAAAGGACTTTATGGAGAGACAGTGAGTGAGTGAGAGAGAGAGGCTCGTCCGCAGCAGCACCAGCACCAGCGAACAGGCTTCGGGGAGAGCGCTGAACTGGGGGGGGGAAACAAGTAGAGGAAAATAGCCAAAAAGAGTGAGTGGGCGCTTGCCGCTTGTTCTATTGCATTCATTTCGACGAATCTCGTTCGCCTCTTTGGCGTCTGGAAAGAGGCGGGCGCATATGTTCTATCCACACAGCTTTTCTGCCAGCTCTGCATACTCCTCTTTTCCAGGCCGCTTCGGCGCATCAATAATTGTAGTCTAGAGAGGAATGTATGGGAACCAGTCACTCGTCCTCTTCATGATGCATTTGGAGGCCCGCCCAAATGTCTCTGGTCTCGATACCCGCCGTTCTCGTCTCGCACAGACTTGAGGTTCCGTTCCGTGCTCATCAATGGTGAAGGAAGTACCTCATTACCTACAAACAATACATACATACCTTGGTCTCTAAGTGGTCACGCAGGATACCCAGCCAGTTGAACCCAGCCCGCCAGTAACTGACTGAATGACTGACTGAGCCCAGCCCAGAACCAACCAGCCCAGCAGGCAGGCTCGGCTCCTCCCTCAGCGTGAGGTAGCATTGCTAGCGTTCCAAGGCTCGAGTGGGTACCCGCAAGTCTCTAACACTGCCATTGATCGCAGTGGCTGTACCCCAGCTGTACCAGGTAGTGTCGCAGACGCTACCTCGGTTGGCGAGTTCCATTCCCTCTTTTTTCATTGTTCCCCTCTGACTGACTTGGTCACTATTGTCAAAACTGCAAGTCATGATTGATTCATGAAACAGCTGATTATTAGAATTAAGACGAAGTTGTCAGTGATTGTCATTATAGGAACAATCAACTTACTCACATGCATAGGTACATGGAATTTACCTACCTATTCAGAACAAACAATAATCCACTTGCCATGTGCTCTGTTTTTTGTGCCAATGCTGTGCTGTGCCTGTCTTCGCCGCTCACACGCACTCCCTTTCTCTTCTCTCACCTGAATGGTGATTGTTCGTGACCGTTTACAGCCCGCCCGTACCTGTCCCGCAGCCCGCGCCGCCTACCTCCCAAACCAGCCAGACCATACCAGACCAAGGACTTGACCCTCTCTAGGGTATGTAGTAAGTGAGGAACCCGCCCAGCGAGTAGAGTGAGCGAAACGAAGCCAACCTACTACTGCTACCACTACTACCCAGGCGCACTTTACCTTGCGGCGCCGCTCCAGGCACCCCACTCCCCTTGTCCACCTACAATACACAATTGCCTTCCCACCTGTGCACCTACGCACACGCCCCCCCTCCCCCCTCCCCCGGTCCGGTCTGGATTGGGAACCTTGAACCACTTTCTCCAGGCTCCTTCGTCTTTTCCAGTCAAGACCCAACCGCTTCCTTCTCCCTCCCCTCAACCATTGTACACACTCTCGCCGGGTGTTCAGTATCGCGAACCGCCGCACCGCCTGACTCTGCCTCCCGCCAAACATCCACCTTTTCCCTTGTATCTATTATGGGAATTGCCACTTAAGAGCAAAGAGACAACAACAACCAGACAGAGCGAGCGAGAGCGTGTGTCCACACCCAATGGCAGTCTGTCCGTAATCCTAGGATCACCTGGAAACCAAAAGACTGATAGTCGACCAAACCCTCGCACCGCAAATTAGCCGATACCATACATTTCCATTCTTCATTTCTACATTCATTCGCCCTGTTTCTCATTGCCTTTTCTAGTTCTTCGGATACGTCAATCCCTCATTGGATCCTTTTCTTTAAAGCATAAGAACCAGGCGCTCATTTGCCCGCACCAAAACCTGTAGCATCGACATCACACCTGGACGTCGCCTACCGACCCTGTCGTGCGTGGAACCGGCTCTTTGGAGAGGAGGGACCAAGCGACTTTGAACACTGGTCGCATATTTCGAACAAGACTTGATTTTAGGGAAAGAGCGAGAAAAGAGAAAGAGCGAGAAAAGAGAAGGAGAGAGGGCAGCGAGAAAGAGACAAAACGAGAGGATTCAGCAGCGCTGTCCCCAATTCCAGGCTTTGACTGCCAACCAATACAACAAACCACAGAGTTTTGTGGTATCCTTTTCTTTACTTTTTACCGAACAACAATTCGACAACGAGGTTAGAGGAGCTGCGGACTGCCGAAATCACCAAATTCGTGATCCAAGCAGGCTATCCACGCACACGCCACAAACCTTGTTGTAATCGCCGAGGAAGATCAGAGAGGTCTAATTATTTAACATGCCGTCAGCAGCTGCCCGGCGACTGTATGAGGACCAAATACCCTCATTCATGTCCATTATAGATTCAGAGGTGGAACCCATGGTCGACGATTCTGGAGTGGTCACAATGGTAGATTCAAAGTTCATGGGCATGGAGCCCACATACCCGTCGCATTTCTCTGGGCCCAACCAGATGACCCAGCAACTACAACAGCAGCATTTGCACTCGTTACCAGCAGATGCGCTGCACCGACACCATGACAGCACCTCTACACAGAACTCTGCCGATTCATCGCCAACGACTACACTCACGACAGATACATCTTCATTGTCAGATCCTTCACCTTCATCGTCGCCCGATTCACCCGTCAACCTGATTCCGTTGAACAACTTCCCGGGCACTTCTTTTGGCGCATTGCCGTCAACAATGGATACGCTTAGGGTCAAGGACCAGCCACCTACAATCAACACGCACTTCCAGCGGCCCATGACTTCCCCTTCGCCGAGAAGACGTAACATGAAGGGTCTTTCTATCCAACCGCCATTTGCGTCAAACGCCTCCAACAGCAGCTTGGTTTCTGAGCCTTCTTCGCCGTCTTTCATCAAGCCTCAGATTCCCGCCATGAAGCGCAAACCGAGTCAACTGAGCCTGAAGACGGACGGTCCTGGACTCAGCCTGCGTGCCAGCAATGTTGAAGTGCCGCCATCGCCCGCCATGGGTCCCATCTTGCAGAGACGTGCCCTGAAGCACTCGACCTCATCACCGCACATGCTTTCTGCGATGAAGTCGGCCACCTTTGGACCAGCTGGTGGCATGTCATTCCCCACCATTTCAGACAGAGGAGAATCTGGCCTATCTGAGATACTTCGCCCTTCGAGACTGAACAGCACCAGCTCGGGTAACCAGCGAGCCTCAATCATCATGGAGGAAGACTCGCCCATCCGAACTCAGCAGGCCAGTTGTGCAGCCATGGATTTTGAGCCATTCCGCGACGAGAGCGAGGCCAATGAGGATCAAAAGTCTCCTGGCTATCCTGATGGCCCAATTGCCATCTATGGAGAGGAAGTCTACTTGTACTTGGAGCCGTCTGCGGACGAGGCGGCCAAATTTGATGTTGTCATCAATGTTGCTCGTGAGGTGTCCAACCCCTTTGATAGCAAGTTTGGCAGTCTTAGGGATTTCCCAAGAGGAAATGGTGCAGAGTCACCGATTCCGGATACTGCTGTCACATCTGACAGCTTCTCTACTGCTTTTGAGTACCCTACAACTGACCGCCAAGAGACCCCCACGACACCCAAAGCAACGAATGCTCTCCAAGAACCAGAGTATATCCACATGCCGTGGGACCACAACACCGATATTGCTACGGATCTCATGACGCTCTGCGAGACAATCGAGAAGCGAACGAAAGAGCGCAAAAAGGTCTTGGTACACTGCCAGCAGGGTGCCAGTCGATCTGCTAGTCTGATCATTGCTTACGGTATTTACCAAAACCCAGGCATGAGCGTCAACGACGCCTACTACGCCGCCCAGGCCAAGAGTAAATGGATCAGCCCCAACATGAAGCTCATGTACTGCCTGCAAGATTTCCAGAAGGAAATGGCCAAGCGGAAGGCGCCTCGGTCTGCTGTGGGAACCCGTACTGGACGCAGCCCGACCAAGCATCGGCTTACTCTATCTGCAGACGGCATTGATGTGAAGCCCAAGGAACCTCTGTCAGCTCCCCTACCGGATGAGAGCCCGAAGCAGGCAGAGATCAGAACCCCTGAACGAAGCCCTCAGCACCTGCGTGGCAAGTCAACACCCAATTTGGAGTCGATCTCTCCTGGACCCTCCTCCGCACCGTCAAGCTTCTCGTGGCCACAGAGAGAGGTCGAGATGGGCTCGGAATCTTTCGGTCGCTTCAAGTCTGATAAATTGCTTGACCCGCCCATGCTTATTGAACCAGAGTCTTCGAATGCTTTCCCACCTCCAGGCTCCTCGTTCTTTAAGCCGCCACCTTCGCCTGGTTTCAAGCCACCCAAGACTTCACTTGGCTTCACCCACCAGGAGCCAAAAGTGAGCTGGAAGAACGCACCGTCTCTTGGGCCGTCTCTGAGTTTCCAGCCTCCTCCCTCGCCCGGATTCTTCCCAACCCGCGAAGCATATCGGCCTCCCCCGTCTCCCGGATTCGGGCCTAGGCTGGAGCAGGGTGCCTCGTTCATGGGGTTCTCAAGCTTGAATCTAGGCAGCAGGGATCCAACTTTTGGGTCGTTCCCGTCTTTCCAAGACCACGTTCAGGAGTCTGTCAACCACACTGTTCACGTTACTCGGGAACTTCCGGAAGATGACGCTTTGATGTCACCCAGAGCCGAGACAATGACAAGTAACCCAATTCACGACTCCTTTGGCGAGATGGCAGGCATGAAGTTTGTTGAGCACCCGCCGACCCCGAATGAAGAACTCTTTTCGCCTAGGCAGTCGGTATTTCCTAGGGATCCATTGCAGCCATTTGGCCGGCCAACTCAGGTCGCCGATCCGAGAAGTCCGCCGACAAAAGGCGAGACACCCATTGTTAGATCCATCGATGAGCTGCTATAAGCTATCGGCAAGATCATAACATCCACGAACATACGACGTCTATGAAATCTTACGACGCCCACACTCCAAGAGTGCGGCATTGTATCTTCACTATCTACCATTTGATCTGGCATATGCTTTGCTGGACAGTTGTGGCACACTAGACGTTTCTCTGTTTGACGTGATTGGAAAGAAACCTTTTCAGGATTTCACCAAACATGAGTACGTCTATCTTTAGTGCGATTCCATCATGGTCCCTTGTACAAGGACAGTTCATAGGAGAACCGATCATGAGGATTAGCAAATATTCTTTTTGTCATCTCTACAACGAAATACAATCGTTATAATATTTCCTTGCATTCACCTTTCCGCATAGCGCAGCACGGCGAAACCGGCATTAACATCCGGAACTGGACTGGCTCTGAGTGTTTTCCTCGATACACTGCGCACGGCACTACCATTGCACGATACATTCACAAAAGGGACATTTGTTTTTCAAGGAAAGGAAGGGTCTGATGCTTTTTTTCTGTCACCTCATCAGGAGACTCAAATGTGTAATCTATGACACGAAAAGGAGCTACGGCCGAAGGAGTTGAAATGACTTTGAGGGAGGGAGGAGTTGATTAGGGTGGTTTTCACGTTCTGGCGTTGAATAACGAATGCTTGAACGAAGCAAAACCCCAATGTAAAACCCGACATCTCTTTTGCAGAGTCGAGGCTCAGGGAAACGTAAAGGGATGAGAGATACTCGAGGTTGCAAATGTACATAATACAGGGAGATAGGTAAAGGAGAAACATGAAAAAGCGGCCGTATCATGCGGCACGCTAATCAACATATAACTATAGTGTCTTTGGTGCTTGCTCTGAATATTTGTGATTTGATTCTTGAGATTGATATCATGTTTCTACTGTTAAAAGTATCTGTCCTTGTGATGCTTCCATGGTCTTGAAGAATTATGAGGATATCATTCGATCTAAGAAACAATACAGGTCTATATATACAGTACTCCTCGACTATGTACAGGATGGTCCAACAACACTTTTTTACTTTTAACGACTTGACCGGCCCCCGCTCGTATTCTAGTCTATTTACCCAAGGACGTGTTTAATCTCACAAAGGGGTAAAGAAAACATCTCGTCTTGAGGACTTTATTGACTCTTGCCCTCGAGCGCCTTCTTCTTGGCCGCGTCCTTGGCCATCTTCTCCTGGCGAGCAATGGCGGCCTCGACGCCAATGCCGCCAAAGACGAGGCCGACGCCTAGGACCTGCATCTGGCTGAGCTTGTGGCCAAACGCCACGACGGACAGAATCATGGTGAACATTTTGCGCGTGACTGTTACCGTCACGAGGAGGACAGAGGAAAAGGTTGAGAGGGTGTAGACTAGAGTTTTGGGAAAATAATGGAATTAGTACTCTGCAATGCAATGGGGAAAGGGAAAGGGGGAAAGATGAATCTACTCACAGATAAAGACTTGTCCCACGGCGCCAAAGGCCGCGAAACCCAAGACATCGGTCCAGACGGAAGGGTGACGGGCCATGAAAGCCAGAGCCTCGGTCAGCTCGCCCGCCGAGCCGGCCACGTCCATGCCGAGCCACTCGCCGGCGCCCGTGTGCACGAGGTAGGGGCTCAGCACCAGGTAGGCGGCCGTGACGGCGGTGCTCATGAGGTTGTTGGCGCACATCATCTGGGGGCCCGAGTAGGGTTGAAAGGCGCCAAAGATGTAGTCCTGGGTGCTGTTGGTCAAGCCGTCAAAGAGCAGGTTGATGGAGAGCAGGAGCATGCCCCAGGGCACGTTGCGCTCCTCGTCGGGGGTGGCGTGCTTCTTCGCCTTCTTGCCAGAGTGCAGCGTAAAGACGGCGACGCCCGCCGTCACGGCCGCCACGACCAGGTACTTGTACAGCGGGTAGCGCTTGCGGAAAATGGTGATGTGCAAAAACATGACGGGTAGCAGCTTGCACGACTTGGCCAGCAGAAACGTTATGTAGTCGATATGCGCCAGGCTGGCGTAGCCAAAGGGCGACGCGAGCGACTGTGTCAGGGCCACGAGCACGAGAGGCGCCAGGATGCGCCGCGACGGGAAAATGGGCGGGATCGGCGCGTTGCGCGGCGAGCTGAGGTACAAGTAGAGGGCACCCGTGGTGGCCGCAAAGAGGGACTGGATCGTGTTGAGGAAGACGGGATACTTGAACACCTCGGTGCTGCCTTCGGGGCCGTGGGGTGTCGTCGTGAGGCGCTCTTGGAGAAAGGCCCAGGTCAAGCTGTGCGGCAAGCAACAAGTCAGTATGTGTGATTGGAATCGTGAGATCGTCGCCAGTCCGGGTCATATCGCAACGTACAAGGAGCCGTAGATGCCTGCAACGGCAATGACCAGCTGTACCAAGCCAGCTTCCTTCTTCTCCGGCTCGGGCAGCATGATGGCGCTCTTGCCGGCGAGCGCAACGCCGTTGGCCGGAGTCTCTTTGGGTATTACATAGCTGCTTGTCCTCTTGACTGGTGTGCCATTCTGCTTTGACACAAACTCGGAGGAAGGCGTGCGCTCGACAGGCTTGGCCTGCTTCGTTCTCGCCATTGCGCCGCTTGGGGGGTTTGGGAAATGCTTCGTTCTGTGCACGCCTCGACTATTTCGTATTTGACTGGCGAAAGACGAGTGCTACTTGGATTGGAGAACGTCGAGTCCGAACAGAGAGGGAAAGAGTCCGAGGGAGAAAAACGAATGAAGTGAATATACCAAAGGAGCGTTAGAAGAAGAAATGCGAAATGACTAGACACAATACTTGTGGTTAGAGAAAAGACAGTTTGTCAATTGGCGCCCCCTAGACTAGGTAAGCAACTGAGTTACTTGCGCCGACGCCAGAAACGGGACCCTTGAAACAATAAGCTTCCGCCGATGATGACAGATTGGCGATTGGCCGCATGGCAGAATATTACCACGCCTTTTCCCCCTCCCGAATGCCCATTAAGGCAAGCACTAAAACTAGGCGGTGACAAGGGAGCGGATGGATATGCGACCCCACTATGATCGAGTCCATGGAATACCTAGCCAAGCACGCGAGTATCATACATACTACAGTACCACAGTTCTAGTACTTTGCAGTCGAATTCAATGCTTATGGAGGGCACGGCAAATGCGTTTCTGATGAATCATCTGAAGCCACTGGCATGGCTTTACTTGCTTCGATGCACTATTCATTCTCCCAGTTCTAATTCAACTAGGCTAACTGACTGCCCATAGGCCCTCGAATGTTCTCAATGTGAGCCGAGAACTCGGGTGTGCCTGTAAAACTCACTGCCGACGCTTGTCCAGCTACAACAAAATACACAACTTCCATTCAGCTTTGGCAATAGTCTTGACAGTGCAGACGCTAGAGCAGAATTGAGATCAAAAATAGTTGCATGGCACAACTTCGAATAATGAGGTCGTTTGGATGGGCAGAGGCAGTAGTACAATGCAGGCCAGCAATTGTCGTCCTACCCTGGCAGCTTATCGCAAACCGAGTATGACAAGAGAGAAGGCTGGACCAAGGTGTCGTCGAGAGGCGCGTGATTAATGTCGATAGGAAAATATGTGGGGGGGCTGAGAGATGGATTGTTGCGCAGGAAAGGCGCACAAACGAGATTGGGTCGTTTCTCGTCCAGATTAGTACACTGTGAGAGCGAGTTGTTGTCATTCTTGACGATCAGGCAGTCGATGTATGTGCATCCTTCCTGGCAATACCAGGCCAAGCGGATGTCGCCTTCGATACACAAGGTATCGTCGTGAGAACTTGTCCGTCATGATTGGAGGGGAATTGATGGTGGTGATTAAGAAAAGTTGGCTCGTTGTTATTTTGAGTAGTGAGTAGTGAGAGGAAGAAGAGAAGCCACCAAGGGCTACTGCTGAAAGAGAAGAAAGAGTTCAATAGTCATAACGTCATGTCATTCGAGACCCCACCCGAGGTCGTTGAGCCTTGCGGCAGGTTCAGATCTGGAGTTTCGACGCCAAATCCGACAACATTAGGAAATATTCCTGACAGATGTACCAAAATCTACCCTGGCAGCGCCGCAAGGGCGATTCAGGCCAAAATAATACCCTGGTTTACTCTGCTGGTTGGTTCTGGCTGCGGCGCATCTTTTCAGCCTCGAGGTTCTCGTACAGGAGAAACAAGGCTGTCTCGTTTGCCTTGGCAGAGCCCATAATGGTGAACATGCGCTCACCCGTTTCGTCATGAGGAGCCTATTATGAAATACGGATTAGTCGTCTATTTACTGCTTGAAAGCTTCATTGGGGAGAGCATTATACCTTGGCAATGGAGATGCGGGCACCCGAAGTCTTGCGAATCTCCGTGATCTTGCTTCCGGCGCGGCCAATGATACATCCCACCATGTCAGCAGGGATGCTAATGTTTTGGGTCTGAATCTCTTCGCCGTTCTCGTCGTGGGTCGGAGGGCCTTGGCGGTCTCGATTGCCCGCATCCGAGTCAGAGCGGCGGTAAGGTCGCGAAGAACCGCCATTGCTAAAGTCGGCGCCATTGCCGGTGCGTGTCACACGAGAGCTTCCATAGTCACCTCTGGAATACCCGTATCCTCCTCCTACCCCGCCCCCAGCACCAGCGGCAGAGCCAGTACCGGCAGAGACAGGACCGCCACCAAGAGACCCCGCACCGCCAGGTTGTGTGCGAACAACAGGATTGTACAGCACTGTGCCGGTGCCTCGCTGCCAATCATCCACAAGGCATTTTGAGATTTCCCACACGGCGCGCTGGATGCCTTCGGGTGTGCCTTGAACCTCGACGATGCGCTCGGTGGACTGGGGTAGCATTTCCTTTTGCGCGACCATGCGCACACCAGACGAGTCCTGGATGTGCTTGATCTTGAGGCCCTGGCGACCGATGATTGTGCCCATCTGGTTGTGCGAAATCAGGAGCTTGATAGCTATATTGGACGTATTAGAAGCAGCGCTTGCACAAAGAAGGTTCAAGTATAAAATCAGGCCAAAGATAAAATCAAAAGAGGAGTATGCCTACGGTGTGTGCCATTGTTTTGGACGACTCCGCCCATGCCCACGGCGGGCGCGCCTTCGAGTAGAGCTTTGGCGACAATTGCGTAAGCCCTCGAGATGGCGTCGCAACCTCCAGTGATGGTAAGGACGCGATCGTGTACACCTTGGACGACCTTGCTGACGCCGGCTTTAACACCTGTCTCATCGCGCAAGTCTGCGACGTTCTTGCCACCCTTGCCAATAATGACGCCGGCCTCCTTTGAAGAGACGATAGCTCGGAGGGTCAGGTTGGCGACAGCGTATTCATCGTCCGTCTTTGGAGCAGGCTGACCGTCAGGACCAAGACCAGATTCGTCGTCCAGTCTTAGGTTCGCGACAGCTGGGTCGAGGTCATTATCGACAATCGATGATGCGATATCCTGGGTTGCGGACATGGTGGGCAAGCAGGTAGGTGGGTGGGCAGGTGGGTGGGTTTAGTGGAACGCGCGGAATTGAGCGAGGGTACGAGGAGGTTGGATTCTTTCAGAAGAGTGCCGGATTCGACAGGGAGGAGAGTAGTAGTAGAAGAAGAAGAAGAGGAAGGGAGAGGGAAGAGGGTTGTTTGGATGTTTCCGGTCGCCTTCAATTCATGGAATGTCTGAACGATGCAGTTGGATCGCGGGGTGGAGGATGGAGGGAGGTGTGGATGTTAGGCGGGGGCGCGAAGATGGTGGTAGTAGTAGTTGAGTTGAGTACGTAGCAGTCGATAGCAGCAGCAACAGCAGCAGTAGCAGCAGCAGTCGCAGTCGCAGTTACTGTGGGTTTTACTTGGGGGTGGATTCAAATGGGAGGAGCAGCGCGAAGGCGGGTGTAAGAGGTAAGTAATGTGGGCGGATTTTGGAGGCGGGACGGTTTTGGGGCCCTCCAAACTACTACGTACTCACTGACTGCCCAATTGACTCGACTGCATGGAGGGGAAAGAACAACGGGAGTGGCGGTTTGAGAACTGTCATTTTTCTCGGGGGGAAACATCGATTCGAAGTTTGCCCAGCCTCTCTCTTCTTCCCCTTCTGCCTACATATTGAATGATGAATTTGACAGGCACAGAATACGCCAGCACCCATATTGATGACCTACATCTGCAGCTATTCAATGGCCCGTTCCTCAACTCACCACTCTTTATAGAAACAGATCTGACGGATGGTCACAAACACATTTGCGATTCTTGTTCTTCCTCCCTGCGCTTTTGCTTGAGTTTACACTTACCTATACATCTTGGAGGCCAAGATTGCCGATGAACGTTTCAAGGTGCATATAAACTGCCGAATGCACATTGTATTTTGCAGCCCTGTAATTCTATAAACTCTTTATACTAACACCACTATATTGTATTCTTGCCTGCCTAGTAACTCCAAAATAGAATTAACAACGCCTTGAAGGCAGACCAAGTCCCAAGTCAGCCTTTCTGTTTGTTCGCGGCCGTAGGCCTAGCGATTAAACCCCACCAAGTGTTTCGCATAGAAGAGCCTTCAAGAGAATATTTGTGACCAAAATAATTGAAGTTTCTACTGTGCTGTGCCTCACGCGCCACTTGAATGCCGCGTCTGGGCGTGCACTGACAATCCATGGAACACCTATGCTATGAGCTACGCGTTTAACATGGCTTACTGCCACTAGCTACTTCGTGCTAACGTGGATTCAAGTTTAATACATACCAACCTCAAGAAGCACTCCAAGATTTCACTTACTTTTGCTAAACGAAATGATGACCTCGATGCGCAGGAGGGAAACATTTCGATAAATATTGGGTGCCGTTCATCTATTTCGTTCATCTCTTGTCCGCGCTTTGGGCCTTTAGATTGGGTCGCACAAGAGTGCCTCCTACTGAATCATTATCCGCATCGCATCTGCAAGAAGGGATTCCCAGCCACGGGCCCACGAGGTAATAAGTGGGACTACACTGTCAATCAGCGTCACCTTTCCCAGCCAAGAAGGCCGTTGTGGGGGCCGAGCGAGCTGGGCAGGAGCTGGAAATCAATGTCCTTCTTAGACCCCAAGGAATTTTCTTGTACGAGTATCTAGTTCCTAGAGAAAGGAGAAAATTTAGGAGAGACATACACACCTGTATTATCACACTACATATGAAAAGCTTTTATTCCCGCATAAGCCAAGTGTTGTGAATAGAATTGCCCTGAAAAGTTGGAACATTCGCTCGGAGCTGGCATGCAAGCTAGGTAGGTCGGTACCTGGAGCACGGTTAACATTGCATAAGAGCTCGTGTGGGCCCCCTAGTGGAGCTCCCTAGTCTCTCTCTCATTCTCTCCGTCCGTTTTCAGCCTCTTGACTGGGCTATTCATCAGTGGCCTCGCCCCCAGCCTTTCGATTATTTACCACAGGTGATACAGAGTGCCATCCATTGCCAGAAGATTTCTTCTCCCCGGAGCCCCATGGAGTAATAGAAACAAAATGGCTGACCAGAGACGCGTGTTACTGACTGCATGCTTGTTCCAATGAGCACCAACCAATGTTCGTGATGAATGTTTGTGCTTTGTTGGTACGAAAATGTACTGAGCCGCATCTGGAATATAACCCACACAGTCTAAATCCTCCGTGAATGTCTCATCCGGTTCAAAAATAGATTACTTTGTTTTTTTTTTTTTTTTTTTTATTTTTTAACTTCTATTTAGTTTAACTTGTTGTCTGTG
>NW_006917095.1:3236941-3283105 GCF_000516985.1 Pestalotiopsis fici W106-1 | reverse complement strand
TCTCTACGTTCCGGTTAAACTAAAAATAAGTTTATTTACTTTTGTTTTTTTTTTTTTTTTTTTTTTTTAACTTTCCATTGTTTAAACTGTTGTCTGTGATCCAATAACTCTCGTTCCATCGCCTAACAACAGGGATACATGCCATGATATGATCAAGAGTGAACTTCATCTGGTTTAGGTGGGCGACTCTCGACAACGTGCTGCGCCAAAACCTCCTTGCTCCGCTGACTGGTTCTAGATACCTAACTTGTCACATTCCCAACTAACATATGTGATCTATGCTCTATATTCTAAGCCCTGTTTGATGAAATTGTCATGTACTGAGGCGGATGTTCGCTCATCAATGGGATATACCGGACACCCTCCCCCTTCCCTTTACCGTTGGCGCAGGGCACTCTCATGTTTGAGCCAAAACCTTTTGCATGCAGTATGCCCCCAATGTTCCGTCCACCATTCTCCAAAACTATCTTCAACATCAAAGTCAACCCGCGCTAGCCGTTCATCTCGTTTGATGCCACAAATAACACAGGCTTTGGGGGCAGTCAGCACACCCTTGGCCGTCTGAGCCTGCATGTTGTCGCGAAGTTCAGGTATCTTGAGCTGCTGTGATGCATCCTTGATTGACTGGTTGGCCGCCGCTACTGCTGAGCGCAGACGACCCACGTGCTCTTTCCAAAGGTCCAGAACATCGGCTGCTTCTCGATCCTCTCGAATTGCTTGTGTCTTGTCCACTCCAGCTAATTTCATTCCCTTACTTCCCGCAGCTGAAATGGACATGCTTTGTGACAGGAATTTGTCTCGATGCCACCGCTGCTTCCGGCCAGCTATAATTCGGGCGGCTACAGTGGCAAGAAGTAGATAACCTCGCAGGAAATCAACGGTTTTAGGATCGGACAAGATGCGGTTTTTGATAGATGTCGACTTTCCACTGACCGGCTTGAATAGCGAATCGTTTGCTTGAGCGAGTAATTGCGGAAAGATGGATAATAACACTGAAGGTGGCGGAATATTTATCGGTGGTGCTGAGTCTGCCTTCGTATCGACCGACTTGTCATTTGGGTTATCTATTGCGTTCCAAGCCCATGTCGATACATCATCTCTTTCCGTGCTGCCGGTAGCTTGAGCCTTGACGGGCTCTGACTTTTGGTTATCAAATGCGTCCCATTCGCCCCAGTCGTCATTGGCTGTGTCTGCCTCCTTGCTGGCGGCAGGCTCCTCGGCCAAGCTATCAAACGCGTCCCAACCATCATTGATTTTCTGGGTCTTTCGGGCCGTTTGGGTTTTTGTAGAATCATTATCGAAGCTCGGCCACGCTGTCAGAGGAGTCGCGGTTTTAGCATCCTCATTCTTTGGCACAGGTTCCGGTTCTGTAGGTGTTTTCAGACCCAATCCCGGGAAAGGATTTCTGTCTCGGAAAGCAGGGGATTTTGGTGCTTGGGGATATGGAGATGCTGGCGCGTCCAGTGTCAAAGAGGAGAGCAAATCAGCAGTGTTCATTCTCTTGGTTGTGGATGTCGGTCTAGCCGTTGGAGGTGGGCTGAACAGGTCATCGGATAATAGATCACTAGATGCAGCCGGCGCAGGCGCAGGCGAGGCGACTGTCTCAAAGTCCCCAAAGTCGTCATCATCATCTTCCGCGACCTTTCCATCAAACTCATCAGCATCAAATAAAACATTGGGGTCGGCCCTCTGGGGCTGCTGCACGGGCTGTATTGGTTTCGCTGCTGGCGGCGGTGTGGATTTTTGCCCTCGGTCAAAAGACTGGCGCATCCATGGTGGCGATCTGACTTCTTCAGGCAAAACATTTGTGCCTGGAATATCAATGAGACTGTTGGTCATCAACTCAATGGTTGGGGCCCTTATAATTCTCGTCCGTTGTATGGCAGGGTTCTGAGGCGGCGGTTTCGTCGAGGCCGGAATAGGGGTAGCAGCCGTGGCCAGCTTTGGGGCCGGCGGTGCTATGGGGTCTGCAGTCTCAAAATCACCCCATCCATCATCGTCGTCGTCGTTGTCGTCGTTGTCGTCGTTTACTTCAGCCTTTGCCGGCTGGCGAATGCCTTGGCCGCCTGCGAAACTTCCCCACGGATCATTGTTGGTTGACGGAAAGGACGGGAATGGTTGAGTCTGCGAGACTACCGGGCTCTGAGCGGCAGAGCTCAAAAACGCGAATGGATCGGATGAGAAAGCGTTTGCCTGCGTCTTTGCTTGCGCTGCATTCTGCTGTTGCTTTTGCCCTTGATTGGGAGGTTGCGAAGGGCCATCGAAGGCCGCGAAGAGATCGGCAGACATGGTAACCCCTCTACTCGGGCGACATGATCGGCGAGAAGGGTGCAAGTTGAGATTGCTCTCACGCTAGAACGGGAAATTTGCGTGGTCGAGGTGGACAAGCAGCGAGAAGGTTCGTGCGTTGGGCGCGGTAATACAGAGAAAGGGGGCAATCAATCGAGGTTATCGTGTTTGTATGGAACTTGTTTATCAGAAAATTGATCTGCGTCCACTACGCCCGGTCGTACGGTCCGGTAAGGATTCCAGTTATCCCCGACGAATGCGGCGCTGGCCACCAGGGCACTGAGTTTTGGGACCGGTAGGCGGGAAACAATGACAGCCAACCAAAGCTACCCCGCGAAAAGGGCCCCGTGGCTGCAGGGATCTAAAGGCCTGTGGGGACTTGCTAGGGGGCTACGGTCCTTCAATAGCCAAGCTAGCGCGTCATCGCTCGTCATTTTTTTCTCCCAGGGCGAGGGCATGGGGCCGGTGATCGGTCGTCCATGACCATGATTGTACGTACCATGCGAGCCAGGCTAGGAAAATCAGAGTTGTGCTGGTGGAAGAGATTTCACGACTTGCTAACACCTTTGACTCTTTTTCTCTTCTGGTCGTAGAAACCATTCTGCTGTTTCAATGCGGATGCTTGGGCGATAATTTGCATTCCATATTCCCTCTTTTTAGTCTCGAAAAGACCACCATCTGAGTGCCGTCCTGGAACATCACCAGAAAGCACAAATCCTTGCATGACTCTTGCCAAGCCATGGCGCCCCCTACTGGTCCTCTCAACTTGGATGTTGAAGCCATCTCCGGAATTTGCGGGTAAGTCGAAACTTATCATGGCAAGATCTCAGACGGTGCTGACAATCACCTGCTTCCAGCTCCATATCCATAGCAGCATGGGTTGTAGTCTTCAGCCCGCAGATTCTCGAAAACTTTAGGCGCAGCTCCGCTGATGGTCTCTCGCTCCAATTCATCATTGTATGGCTGCTGGGAGATGTCTTCAACATTCTGGGAGCAGTATTTCAGGGCGTATTGCCAACGATGCTCATCCTCGCCATTTACTACACCATAGCCGACATGGTACTGCTAGGACAATGCTTTTACTACAAAGGTTTCACATGGAAGGATGAGGTGGTGCCACCACCTCCAAAGAAGACACCAAGGCCAGCCACGGGCGAAGCAGACGAAAGGACAGGTCTGCTCAATGGTCCTGGACCGCTTGCTCACTCTAGGGAACGACGGGACAGTAGCCAGAGCTGGAGCCACCTGTCTCCGGCCGTACCAATGCTCTCCGAACCGCCCACACGGCCTCCTCCACCATCAACGAGACTGCAGGTTGCCTTCAGAAATGCCGTGGCGATCCTGATGGTTTGTGTTGCTGGCATCGCTGGCTGGTATCTGAGCCGTCGCTACGCACGAAGCAAGCCATCCCAGCCAGCCGACAACCTGCCTGAATTCGACGTCCTCGGTCAGGTCTTTGGTTGGCTGTGTGCCGTCCTCTACCTTGGCTCTCGTCTGCCCCAGATTCTGCTCAATTGGCGTCGCAAGTCTGTGGAGGGCGTTTCCATGTTATTCTTCCTTTTTGCGTGCCTGGGCAACCTGACGTATGTTCTGTCAATCTTTGCATATGAGCCGACTTGTGCCAGTCCAAACCATTGCCGCTCAGGTGAGGCTGGCCGGATATATGGTCGCTATATCTTGGTGAATCTGTCGTGGTTGGCCGGCAGTTTCGGCACACTCCTTCTCGATTTGGGCATTTTTGCCCAGTTCTTCATCTATAGCAAGGACGAGTCGATTTCCGGCGATGATGATGAAGAAGCTTTCGAAGAGGCCGAAAGTGAGATTGACCAAGAACGCTGGGATCAGCGTCCAGTACTCGAACGCCTTGGATCTGGTCACACCTAAGCACCGTTTCGAATTTATTTTGTTGGCATGGACCACTCAACACTCGCTTTCAATAAAACGGACTGGAGAAATTTAAAGCAGAATAAAGTTCAGTATCCTTTAGGGCAGGGTATTTGCATATCGGAAAAGGCGTTTCAGAACTTACATTACATGCGGTGCAAACTGCTCGGCTGGCTTGAGCGACTTGAGGCTTATGATGGATTAGGTTCTGGCATTGCATAAAATGGCTTGGTTACTGTATAGTCTTTTTATACATCACCGTTCAATTATCTATAGCGCTTGTGGTAGGATCCCAAGTACAAGGTGCATATTGATCCGTCTCCAGCTTTCGCATATCCTCCTCATCAAGTTCAAAATCAAACACGTTAGCATTCTCCTTGATGCGCGACGTGGTAACACTCTTTGGAAGTGGGCTATATCCCTTTTGTAAACTCCACCTAATAAGAATTTGGGCAGCTGTTTTGCCGTGTTTGGCTGCCAGATCCTTGAGAACCTGCTCGTCCCACCTCTCGCCGCGGACTAGTGGACAAAATGCTTGTACAGCAACGCCATTGTCCCGGGCCCAGCTCACGATATCCGGGCGCGGGAGCCACGGATGCACCTCCCATTGCCCAACACTGATGACGCCGCCCCGGCCGGGACCGCCGCGCTCGGCCTCGAGCTCGGCAATGTGCTCCTTGAGCTCCCGGAGGTGGTGCACGCCATAGTTGCTCACGCCAATGCTGCGCACGTGGCCCGCCTCGACGGCTTCTACGAGCGCCCGCCACGCCCCCTTGCGCGCGGCGGAGCCCCCGTACGGCGCGTGGAGGAGCATCAGGTCGATGTAGTTCAGACCCGTCTCGTCCAAGGTACTGGTGACTGTTGCTTTGGCGGACTCGTATGACATGCCTGATTGTATTTTAGCCGAAAGACATCATACATGGTAGATCAATTCAAAGAAGATGGGAGGGGTTTGTGGTGCTCAAGAGGTTGAAGTATGTTGATATACCTTTCGGCCGAACCTTGGACGTGAAGAAGACTTCAGACCTTGGAACGGTAGAGGCCATGGACCGAATGGCACTGCCGCAAGGTGCTTCGTTTCGGTATGCCGAGGCCGAGTCGATCTGCCGGTAGCCTGCATTGAGGGCTTCCACCACGCAACGCTCGGCTTCCGCTACGGGACTGCGTTTTGTGGCGTCAGCAGTAGTCTTTCTTGACGTGCTCAATGATGTCTGGAAGGGGAGCAAGCGTTAGCAGGCGCCAACTCACGTTTGATACACCTACGTACACTCGTCAGTCTGAGTGTTCGAGTAGAATGTCCATGGGACTGATGGGTAGTAAACACGAACCCCGAATCCTAGCTGTGGCAGATCATGGCCACTAGCTAGTCTGATTTTTGACTCTGGTGAGAGTTTTGACATGTTCCTTAGTTCTTGAGAGAAGCGACCGAAGATCTTTCTATTCATTGACCCTGCTTGAAAAGTCTGGTCGGAGTGGCGTTTGACACCAAGGAGAATTGGCAGATGAAGTTGGTCTCAAGAAATTGATGTGTGATATCTATCGCCAGCGTCATTTGGCAACATAGGAATGGCTCTACGTATGTGGCCCGCTAGAGTTTCCCCACCCTACCTGGCCCGCACTATATGCATACTCGCCAATTCATGGCATAATCACATATGTGACTGTGGGTTAAGATCTATCTGATCCTTATTGAACACGGCGGATTGACTTGACATTTAATACGAGGATAAGTCATCATTCGTTCGAAGCTTCATTATACGAAACAGCTTAGAAAACAACTGACAAAACGTACAGAAGACAATCGTGTGTATATAGTCGGAATGGCTTGGCTACAGTCGTTCCTAGTTACCTAAATTGGGAAACTGCGAGAAATACTCCGATGAATGCCAAGTCTCCCAAAAGGGCGATATTCATCTGCGATTGCACGAGAATGTGTCTCTCGAAGTTCTCCACATACTCTATATGCGGACATGTGAGTCGACCTTTGTGAGTGGGGGAAAGATTAAAATCGTGGGTAGAGGGAGGGGTAAAGGGATTTGACGTCGACGTATTAAAAGGTTAACTTTCCTCGAACCTGACAACTTGCATTCTGTCGCCTTCCTCCCCACAATCCTTGCTGTTTCGAAATAATCACGCTCGGCTTATCATGGATGTCACAACCGATAAATTTACGCTCGAGGCCGAGCCCGGAACCGATATATGGAAGAAGCCGCCGGCTACAGATGTATCGAATGGTAAGGCCGTGTACTATTCATGAAAGGAATGATGGGGGGTAAAGTCTTGTATAATGTCCGCTGATGCGTTTACTCAAGCCCCTATCGCCCGAGCATCGTCGGGCCTGCTGACAAAGTTCCGATCGGCCAGGACGACATTTTGGGGACCCTGGACGGAACGGTACGATCAAGCTGGGCTGGTCTTAGTACTCAAACACTCGTCCTCTACCCAGCCAGCCAAATGGGTCAAGTTGGGGCTGGAGCTATATAATGGCAAACCCCATCTCAGCACCGTGGCCTGTGACCGCTGGGCCGATTGGAGCATCGTCCCCCTTGTCGAAGATTACTCCAAGTCGGGACTGACTTTGGAGGTAGTCCGGGAGGCAGATGAGCTTGGAAAAAGTGCGTGGGTTTATCATCTTGTCCTCGACGAGAGCGGCAAAGTGAAAGAAAAGCGTCCAATGCGGGAGATCTGCTGGTTCTTTGCCGACGAGGATGAGACTGGGGGAGAGGAGTGGATCTTGGATGTTAGTCCACTGGTTGCTCGCCCGGAAAAGAATGCCAACGCATCGCTCAAGGTTGATTTCAGTGAGTTCCAAGTCAAGTGGCATACATAGGAATAACTTTGTTTCCCCAGTGCGGCTGGGAAAGCACACTGAGGAATGATTCGACTGAATGACACTGTTGCTTGTAATGCCAGGCGGGGTTCGGCTAGTACCAGCATCCGTTGTATGAGCAGTTTAGCTGCATGGTATAACTATGAGGAGTATAAGGTGCAGAAAGTGCCTAATTCGGAAGAAAGCCTTAACAATATCAAGAGGCCTCCTACTCATGATAATAAATAGCTCATGTAACCGAAGTTTACTTAGCATCAGAAATTAGTGCAACAAGGCCAGATCCAATCCCGCTTGTCAGCACATGGGGAAGCAATCATTTCGAGTATATTCCCACCTCAAATCCAACCTGTCCTGGACGCATTGGCACACAAAGCAAACTCGAAAGGACACGCGTTTCCATGGACGCATTTCCATCCGAAGTTCTGCACATTGTTTTCTCGCACCTTGAACTCAAAGACGTCGGCCAATTTCGTCTCGCATGCAAGACTTTCAACGATATTAGCGCTTACATCTTCTTTCAAAACATTACCTTTTATTTACACACGGACGATTTGCGACACCTTCGACATGTCACGCAGAAGTATCCGACATGCATACGATCTCTCGTGTATAGAGGCAGAACGATCGTGGACGAAGTGTGTGCCGACGACTTTGCCGAACAACATTCAGAGTACATGATCTTGAAGTATGGAAGGGAGCTCGAACATTCCTCAGACGACTTACAAGAACAATATGCGCGGTATAAAGACAAGCTCGCGGCTCAGCGTAGGCTGATTGATGCCAAAGATGATTTCAGATGCTTGGCTGAAGTAATAGGAAGCCTTCCACAGCTCCAGTCCATCACTGTCAATCCAGACGTGTACTTCTTCCCTGACCACAATCCACACAACCTCAAGTCCCCCTTTGATGAACTCTTTTATGAATGCAGCCAAAAGTCCGGGTTTGATTTGGTTCGTCATGTCGAGGCCGTCTTCTCCGCCTTGCAAAGAGCAGCCGCCAAGATCGAAGTTTTGCGCCTCGGCCCCGTCCACTGGCGGGTGATTGAGCACAATGTCAGTGTACTGAGCACACCTATTCAAGCACTCTCAAACTTGAGACATCTTGAGCTGGTCTTCACCCTAGGAAAATGGTCGCCGTGCCAAGCCTCGGCGTGCCGCGAGGTGGTGAGGTCAGGCGCATTGCGGAGCTTCCTGAGCACTCTCCCTCACCTCGAGGTCCTGAATGTGGATTTCTCCTCGATAGGCCACTCACGGAAGTTTGGTGCTTCCGTCGATGATATAATACCCTCGGATCGTACATGGAGGTACCTCCACAGTCTGGCCCTGAGGAATATGGAAGAGGGACAACAAGACTTTATGAGTGTGATGGAGCGACACAAGGAATCTCTTCGAGAAGTGTGTCTTTCAAATATCAGACTTGGCGAGATATCCCTGCCTGTCCTTCTGGAAGAAATACGAAACACCTTGAGCTTGAGTTATACTTGTATCTGTGGTTTCATCACCGGGTCGGCTGATGCTCAAGGCAAAACGGAGTGGCTGTTGCTGCGCTCTACGATTGGTGGGGATTGGCATCGGGTCATCAATTATGTGAGTCATTCCAATTCAATATTCCGTTGTGCACATTGCCAATGAAGTGGTGAATCTTTGCACGTATATCATGCTACACACGAACTTCCATCATCCTTTCGATACGCAGTCTGACCGTGAAATAGTGTTGTCGCGGCAGTGGCTCACCCAAAAATGGGGTTTGCCCAATATCAGAAGATTGGGACATGAATCGAACAGACGATGACAAAATCCAATATGAGGAGATATATCAATACGAGGCTCGATTTCGCCGTTCTCAACCATTTCCTGGATTTTTTGCGGCCAAGAAGAACGGTCCAGGATGCTAAGAACGTCACCACAGGTAAGAACAAATAGCATATGCCTTGGAAGGGAGATTCTATAGAAAAGAGAGCCAATTGGTCAATTCGGATAATTCTGAAACATTTTCTACTTCCAAGCAGATCAAATGTCATGCTGCTGGCTGTGTCTATGTTGCCAACATTTGGGGATTCCTGGTTTGCTCATTTATTCATAAATACATTATTGGCTTCTTTCTTTCTTTCTTTGTGACTCTAGACCTCGCTCATTGCGTCTCTATTTCTCATGCAAGAAGAAGACACAATATAGCATTGCATTTTTCAACAATCATCTCCAAATTATAGTAGCATTCAAGGTTTGTATGATCATATTGGCTGAGCGTAAATGTAGTGGTGGGGATCCGTCTAGCGGGACTTGGCTGGCGGCGGCCACCTGTCCCATGCAAGCTAAGCTACAGTACCTCGTCCTCCCATGTGAACAATCGGGCATATCACACTACAAGCACCTTACTGCAAACGCCGACACCTGTCTCTGAGGCGAGCTTTCCCTTGGAAATCGCTTGCCAATCTGCTGCCTTACTCGAATGACGGACTAGCCAGACCCCGCCAACCTCGAACTCCTCGATTGGACCTCGCGAATCGCCGCGAGCCAAAGCCCGTCATGGCGGCGCCCGATACCTCGAACCTCACCTCGTCCAGCCAGGTCTTCGAGACCTACACGCTGCCCCAGATACGCGCGATCCACAAGACGCTCCATGTGGAAATTGACGAAAAGGCTGCGCGGCTGCGCACCCAGGTCGGCAACAGCTACCGCGAGCTGCTGGGTACCGCCGACACCATTGTGCAGATGCGCCGGGACATGAGCGACGTGCAAATCGTGCTGGGGCGCATGGGCGGCAAGTGTGGCCGGACTGTCGTGGAGGGCAAGGTCGCTGGTCTCGGTGGCTTCCGCGGCCGCGACGACGTGGAGGCGGAGCTGAGCCGGGCCGCCCGAGTCAAGCTGCTGGAGGCCTGCGCCCTGACGGCCGGGCGTTTGCTCAAGGGCGGCAAGGAGGGCCGAGGCGAGAGGCTCGTCTTGGTCGCGAGGACCTTGGTTCTGATTCGGCTACTCATTGCTAGTTTCGGGGATGCGAGCACGCTCGAGGAAGCCAATCTGCGGACAGCATTGGAAACAGCAAAGAAGAGCCAGAGAAGCTTGAAGAATAGATTGCTGCGAGGGATTGGCAAGATTCTCGACAAGGTCAGCAACGACGCGGACCAGGGCGATATTCTCAAGGCGCTATGTGCATACAGTTTGGCAGAGAGCTCAGGTGCAAAGGACGTCCTGCGTCATTTCCTGAATGTAAGAGGCGAAGCCATAGTCCTCGAGTTCGACGCCGATGAGCACGAACGGGATAGAAACACTGGGAATGTACTGCGGGGGCTTGATCTCTACACAAGAACACTGCTTGATGTCCAGTCTCTGGTGCCCAACAAATTATCAGATGCTCTAGCCGACCTCAAGAGACGACCTCTGCTAGCTGATGCATCACTCAAAGCACTGGAGGGACTACGTCTAGACGTTTATGAGAGATGGTGTGGGGACGACATTCAATACTTTACTCCTTTCATACGGCACGATGATTTGGATGGGATACTAGCCAAGTCGATGCTCACAAGCTGGGCCAAGAAAGGCGGCGAAACACTACTCGACGGACTCGGCAAGACCTTGGCACACATGTCCGAGTTCAAGACAATTATCGATTTGCGGACCAAGGTCCTGCAGCATTGGGTCAGAGAAGGCGGCAAGGCAAGAGGTTTTGATCCGTCCGAATTGCTAAATGGATTGCGTGGTGTCATCAATACACGTATCTTGGCCGTGTTGGATGTCAAGGTGTCCAAACTCCGCCTCATTGGCTCTGAAGTCGCCGCGACACTTGACACTTGGCAAGCTGGCGCCGTTGATCCTCGAAAGAGCCTCTGGGATGAGGAGATGCTCAACATGGATGTAAGTATCGGCGCGAAGCACATCTCTCACGAGGTCCTCTCGCGTCTTCATGGCAGGAACGATGCCGCATCCCGAGCAGTCTCGAGTTACAGCTCATGGTACCGTTTGATTGATGACGTGGAGGAAATTGTTCAGCAGCTCCAGCGCCAACGTTGGGATAATGATGTGGATGAGATTGAGGACGAGGAAACGATTGAGACTCGACAAGAACTTTTAAGCAAGCAGGACCCGCAAAAGATTCACGAGCAATTGGACAAGACTCTTGAACAAGCATATCAGAGCCTGGACGAACAGTTGGGCAAGCTCTGGCACACGCACAAAGATGCCAGTAATGGCCAGATTGCAATGTATCTGCTTCGCATTATACGTAGCATTCGAAGCCAACTGCCCAGGCTGGACAACACCAAGTCTTTCGGGTTGGAGATGGTTCCCTCACTTCATGAACGATTGGTCGGCCATGTCATTGTCGCACCGCTAGAGGAGTTTCAGAAGACAGCTTTGACGAGGAACCGAGTGATTGGCCGCGTGCTCTGGGAAGGCGAGCCAGCTTTGCCTTCACAACCATCCCCCGACTCGTTCAAGTTACTGCGAAATTTGGTCACCTCCATGGGCGATGCTGGTTTGGACCTCTGGAGTCCTGCTGCTCTGACAAAACTCAAGAAGAGGTTTGGCACTCAGCTTACGGATGCATGGCGAGTGAAGCTGGATGAATTTTCAGAAAGCAATGCAGATGTAAAGACCGAGAAAGCCCCGGAAGCTAAAGAAATCAAGGAAAGCGAAGAAAATCAGGAGGGCACAGAGACCAAGGAAGACTCTAATGTCCAAGGAATTCTGGAACATGACGGTGATGATGATTTAGAACTCAAGGAAAAGGCAGCAAAAGAGTCCGAGACCAAAAAGGAGCTCCTCATTCAATGGGTCTACGACATGTTGTTATTGCAGACAAGCTTGGGCAGTGGCGGAGATTCAAATGAAAGCTTGGCAACATTGGCCCAAGAGGTTTTCAAGAAGACGGATTTGCCGACTGAAGCGAGAGAACGCATGGCAAAGACTTCACAAGAGTACTGGAAAAGGACAAGTCTCTTATTTGGGCTTCTTGGCTAAAATACAGCATGGACCAAGATCCATCATCAAGAAGAAAAAAAACACTTAATATCTCACTGCGCTTGCTTTCTGTGTGAATAACTTATAACTTGTGTCGCTTTTGGCCACTGGCAATCTTGGCAAACTCGGCCTGAGGAACACCACTCATGAATCTTCCCAAACCGGCAAACACTTCGCTCGTGTTTTGAATATCCAAAATGTCCTTTTCCGGCTGCCGAATCAAGGCCTTGATGCCCGTCAAGCTGTCGCCAATCAAGTGCTCGCCGAGCTTATCATCAATCTCCTGGAGGACGAGCTGGCGGAACTTTGCGTCGTCGCCCTTTTCCACGTCAAAGATCTTGTTGACAAAGCCCGTCTGGAGCAGCTCGTCGCTGGGGATGCGGCGGCTCATGATGAGGGCCTCATTGGCCTTGCTGGGGCCGAGGCGGCGGACGAGGGCGCGCGAGGCGCCGCCCTCGGCCACGAGGCCCAGGGACGAAAAGGGCGTGAGCAGAAAGGCGTGCGGCGCCGCGTAGATAAAGTCGGCGTGCGCGGCCAGGGCGGCCGACAGCCCAATGACGGGCCCGTTGAGCCCCACGACCAGGATCTTGGGGTGCGTGTAAAAGGCCTGCGTCGCGTTGAGGTTGTTGGCGACAAAGGAGCGCAGCCACTCAAAGTACGGGTCCGAGTCTGCTGGCACGCTCTTGCCAAAGGAGACGTCGGCGCCGCTGTCGAAGCATGTCAGTATATCAAAGTTGCCGCGGTTCAAGAAGGGGGGGGGGCCCAAGCAATGATGGGCGTATTGTTGCGGGAAAAGAAATCAAGACATACGCTGAAAAGTACCGGCCCTTGGCCGTCAAGAATGTTATGTAGACCTCGTCGTGCGTAGCAATCTCCCGTAGAATCTGAGACAACTCAAAGTATTGCGGGCCGCTGAGAGCATTGAGCTTCTTCTCATTCGTTATGGTGACAATGGCCACCCGACCCGTGTACTCGACTTGAAATGCTGCAGACGGCATTGTGGGCAATGTGATGATGTATGGGGGATGTCAATTTCTCCCGTTATTACTATGCGAAACTCGAGACAGCAATGGCGCACAGGTCAATGAATCGCAAACAACTTGGGATGATGACCGACGATAGTTTTCTGAATTGATCTCCTCTTGTGTCTTTCTTTTTCGCAGAATGATGCGCATCCACGCAAATAAGCACGGCAATAGGCGTCTTGTACCGAATTTATTTGGTGTTTCGTTTTCCCCGGACCCTCAAGTGCCTCGGCTCCCTTATTTACCCCACACTCTCCACAAAACTACACAGCAGCAAGCGGGGGGCCCTGTAAGGAGTCTATATCCCTGGCCCAAAATATGTATATTGCCAAGCAGGATTATAGCAAAAGCTAGATTCCTACCTAGGCATTCTTTTGCTTTATAATCTACCTAGGCAAGTCCTTTATACAGTAGCCTTGGTCATGCAAGTGAAGTCCACGAGGTACTGCACCAAGTAGTATGGTTCATGCTTATAATCAATCGACATGTCTTACCAAGTGTACATTATTGACTGTCCGTATTCATAATCGCTATCCTTCCATTTGCCAGTCATATCGAGAACCAAAATAAATCCCATTCAAATCTAAAAGTTTGGTCGAGATGGTAGTGTCTAGTCCATCTATTCGCTACTGACAAGATAAATGCAATCGAAAATTTGGACAGCCATTGCACACTGTATACGAAATTGGCTCACAGCTTTACATATCCTGTGGGCTTACCGGATTTTCCAATCTCAGATTCTGCTGGAAAGCCTTTTTAATATTACTGAAGAAGTATCCAACATGGTCATGCATTGCCTCGGGTCGCTATAAGAGACAAGAAGGAGGCACCAAGCTCGACGAGAAAACACAGCACTGGACATGTTGAGAGCAAAGGCATCCAGGCGTGCCGTGTATCCAAGTCGTGCGAATTGTGTCGAATCATCTTGAGCATGGAACAATATTTCAACAAGACCAAGTTATCGTTTCATATTGATGCATTTTTGCATCCATTTCCTCCAGATCCCCTCAGCGTTGTATATAGACACGGTAGTAGCTAAACTTGAGCTCGCCCTCCACCTGCTTCAGAACCATGTTGCCGGCCCACGAGACGCCCTGGCTCTCGCCCGTCTTTAGTTTGTACACCAGGTCGCCATACAGCATGTACTCTGTCACTTGTGCGCCCCCGTCGTCGGCAAAATTGCTCTCAAAGACCTTGAGGGGCTGATGTTTCCGTGCTGCCACCTTTTCCCACATCTTTTCTCGGATCTTTCGGATTTCTGGCTCTCTCACTTCATTAAAGATATCCCAAAAACGCCAGTGGCAGGGGAAGAAAAAAGAAAAGCAGACCTACCATTGACGCCCTCTGCCCTATCCGGACCCATGACCAGCACGGCATCAGGCAAAAAGTGCGAGACCCATTCCTCATTCTTGGTCGGGTCATCCGAGATTTGGTAGAAATTCGACACAAATGCACGAATCTTGTCCTCGGCGGCGATGCTGCGCGGGAACGCCGGGTTATAGTCGGAAGATGCCATGGCGATCCAAAGTACCAACGAAACAGTTCAAGGGCCCAGAAGGAAAGGAAAAACAACACACACACACACACACACACACACGAGGCCCGTTTACAAATCGCCTCAAAATGCTGCCCTGGATCAACTATGGACGCATGTACCCGGCGGCCAGCTATGTTCCGGATTGGCCTCGCACGGTTGGCCGAGATCTTTATCGTCTTTTTACAATTGTTGAATCGGTTGCGTCATGACGGATCAGGTCTGGACTCTTGGTTACGGGGCTGGTTTTTTGAGGCAAGCAAGTAAGTAGTGGAAAGCCCGGCTATGGCCCCGCCGAATACACTCCAACGGCCACGAACTTTGCGGGTCCCGTCGACGATGCAGTCTTTTACTATGTAGATGGATTCATCGCAAAGCTATTCACACTCATGACTTGCTTTAATGACTGATTTCGTGATGCTTGGAATGAGCATCGAGAGATTAGATATCGTTTTTTTTTTATCTGCATAAGTACATATTTGCATCTTATGTTGTTGGCTCTGATCGAGATTTGTCTTTCATGGCCGATTTGACAGCGTATCCCGGCAATCGATTCGTAGGCTAGCCCGCCCGTATGGGAAAGCTAGTCAGTACATGGGACGATTTAGCCAGGGAAATGAATACTCTGGAATTAGATAGGCCATTGAAGCCCAACCAAATGGTGAGGCTCTTTACGATACCAAGTTGGAGAAAAGTCGTGTCACTTTGACAATTTCGTATGTCATATACCGCCGTCAGAATGTAAACCTGCTTGTGAGACTATAGACCGGCTGACTAGAAG
Organism: Pestalotiopsis fici W106-1; assembly: GCF_000516985.1. Lineage (NCBI taxonomy): Eukaryota > Fungi > Ascomycota > Sordariomycetes > Amphisphaeriales > Sporocadaceae > Pestalotiopsis > Pestalotiopsis fici. The sequence goes on along the minus strand of NW_006917095.1, from coordinate 3,267,807 downwards.
TACCTGCAACTGAATCGAGATGGTAAATAGAGAAGATCGCACGATCCTTGCCATGGACGTGTATACACTGTTGTTATACCATGGCATTGAGGATTCGGACGAAGCACTTACGCTAACGGTATTGGATAGTCTTGTATGGCACGTCTACTACTCTTGACTCCCTCTTGTATTGTTGAAAATGTGGGAAACCAGCTGTTCATAATTCCCCGAGAAGGCTTAATAAAGTGTTTTTTGCCCCGAGTTGTAATGCTATCCTACAATCTACAATGGAATTTATAGTAGCTTTCGTCTGTTACACATTGCTCAAACATAGTCACCCATGCTTTGCCAAGTGTTTTAGAGTTGAACCTCGATTGCAACTCGATTTTTTATTGATTTGTCTATACTGAATTGGAGCGAGAGAATAATGTAATAAACGAAACGCCACCCAATGCCGCTATGAACCCATATAAAACAAAATCATACCTAACCTACACAAAAGGGGACTAATTTGATAACCTCCTTCCAGTATCTGTGCTCATCAAAAGGGTTCTTCCCTTGTAAATTGGAGGTTGGTGGGGTAATATAATCAAGAGCAATTCTGCTCTGGAAGTCCTGAATGTGGACGTTCTCTTCTTCTTTCATATTTTCTCTCTTAAGCAACAGCGCGGCCGAGGGCCTCGCCCATTTCTCGTTCGCCGATACTGCTTGGCTTGCGCCGCACCACCTTGAGCGGATAGCCCGCGGCCCGGAGCTGATCGTCGTCGACACCGCCGAGCAGGCCAACCACGTTGACGCCCGGACCGCTAAAGAACATGTTGCAAATGGTGTTGGGGTACAGCGGCCGGCACATGGACAGGTCGAATCCAGCGTTGGCGATCCGTTGGTGGATCCCTGCAACGGCATACGAGGGTGCCAGCGCGACAATGACGGAGCGCCGGACTGGTTCTGGTGAGGCGACGTTCTTTCGCGAGGAGGACGGAGAGGAGAGGTATTCTGAGTAGGTATTCCACGAATCCTCCTCGAATTTGCGAATCTGTTCCGTAGCCTCGAATCCGTTCATTACTGGCATGACGAGGTCTGAGAGAAAAGATCAAGAGTGAGCTCGAGTCGAAATCGGGTGTATGGCTTGGTCAGGTTGGACTCGAGACGGTGTAGCTACTTACCCATCAAGATGCATCTAAATTTGACTGGATCTCGCTTATACATTTCAACAGCCTCCTGGCCATTTTCGGCCATCTCATACGGCTGGCCCCATCTCTCGCAGATCTTTGCAAGAATCTAAGGAAAAGAGAAGCGTCAATATGATCGTTCATGTACTCACCCACGATTTCGGTTGTGCAAAAGAGTAACAAGACACAACTTGATGTGGCATACCTTTCTATCTATCGGATTGTCATTCACAATGAGTAGGGTAAAGGCACCATTTGGCTCGGCCTTTTTGGGGGGAGCGGGCAACACAGAGGGCGAAGTAGGGGCGCTGACGGGTTTCGTGATGGATGAAGGCTCCTCGGTGAGCATGGGGTTGAGATAGATGGAGCCCTTGGGAATCGGTATGGCGATGGAGGAGAATCCGGGCGGAGGTAAAAGTCCCAAGAAGGAAGCCAACGACGGGGCGCCCAACGGCGTAGTTGGTCCTGTGCTGGGTCCTTCTATGTCCGCCATGTCATGTCAAGGAGAAATGGGACAGCATCGAACAGATCTATTCTATTGTGCCAAGCGCATGGCACATGGTAAATCGATCTCTCTCAAAAGATAAAAGGGTGTACCCTCACCAAACTGTTACTTGGTCGAGGATATATACCACGAGCAAAGGCCGCATACAGGGGAGATAAGATTTAATAAAAAAGGGTTCAAAGGCCGAAGTGGATAATCTGTTAAAAGTAGATGGTGGTGGTGGTAGTAGTAGTAATAGTAGCAAAACACCTAGCAGTGGTTGGTCCCTGTGAGGGAAAAAAAAGCAGATAGCAAATAATGCAGGGTCCCGGGGGACTTCTTTAGTGAGCTTGGTGTGAGTTCGCTTCGGGTCAGCGCCTCACCCTTCAAACGGCCTGGTGGGGTTGCCGATCTCTACGTCATGTAACCCAAAATCAGCAGTTTCTGTAAATGACAGATTAGTGACGGAAGCTCGGGGACGTGGGCGGTGGGTTTGGTGAGTCGGAGGGATCACCGCAGCAAATCACAATCAGTCTACGAATACTTGCTAGTCGTAAATGGAACAATCAAAAATTGACATGGGACTTTGTCGTGTCTGTCTGTGTGGAGTGCAAAATTCTAGAATCCCCCTTCCGCAAGCAGACATGGACCAATCGAGATGATGGGGAATTTCCATTTCACTGTAGTTTTTTTTTGTTCATTAGTTCTTGAAGAAGCAAAAATGCAACTAAACTTATCCATACAGTCAAGCAAGTCTAACCGCCTATTGGTTTTTAGCCGATTCCGGACACCCTGTAACGCCGCGCATGCATGCCTTTCTGTTCTTGCTCTCTTTCGCTCTCTGACTACCGCCAGGGGCAAAATCTACCAGATCCCAATCTGATTCTGTTTGTGCCCATTCACCTGCCCACTCTATCGGGCAACGGCTGCACTCAGAACCTGGGTTCTGAAAAAGGCACCCTTGGTCCGTTCAATCACCTGCTGGTACACGCTGCTGGGCGGGTGGTTCATGACTACTGTACCCTCCTTGTAATCAATCTTGGCATCCACTCTGGTGTCGCGGATCAGGTTGACAATCCACTTCTCTCCCTCATCCTGGCCAAGACCTAGACGCGCGCTCAGATCCTTAATGTCGATACGGGCGTGGATCTTGCAGTAGCTCTCAGAGATAAGATGACGGGCAGCATCAACAAAAAGGTCAGCAGTAGAAATGAGGAAGAAGTCGGTCTTCAGAATCTCCTCGGCAAGTGAAAGCTGGCGTTGAGCCTCCTCAAAGTCAAAGTCAATGTAGAGGGCGCGGACAAAGTCGGTAATGGGGTCCGAGTACTCGTAAGCCTCCTGCTTGACAATGCGGATAATGTCCTTGAGCTGCTTCTGGTACTGGCCAGAGTTTCTCGTGCGGCCGCGGCCGGTGATGACGGTGGCGGTCAGGTATCTTAGGATCCAAGGGCAGCTAGTCTGGATGCTGTTGATAAAAGGCGGGCTAAAGAAAAGGTCGAGAATCTGGTCTCGGGTCGAGTCGTCGTTGAAGAGGGGGAACAGAGCCCAGTGAATGAGCCATGATCGGTTGTTGAGCTGTGCCAGGGGGTTGTTGAACAGCTTGCCGTCAATGGTCTCCTTGACCTTGAGCAGCTCCTCCACGGCCTCCTTCCAGTTGGTGGTGAGAATCTCGGAGGCGAGCTTTCCCCATGTCGCGGCAGCCACCTTGTCGTTATCGGTGGAGAGCACACGGAACTGGTATAGAAGCTCTGATGCAGCGGCGTAGTTGCCGCAGCTGTACTGGAAGTTACCAAAATCGTAGAGAGCGTTCACGTTGTCCACCGTGACCTGTCGCATAGCATGTCAGCATTCATGTCCAATTTATTCTTGCATCATTCAGTCAATGACATACGCCGTGCTCCTTCTTCAAGAAATCCAAGTTGGCAACCTTGTCGCTACGCAGGTTGTTGACGACCTCCTCGTTGCCCAACAGATCTGTAATCTTGCTCGTCTCGTCCTCGAACTGCTCCAGGCGCGACAGAACCTTTTGGCGCTTGTCGTTGAACTCTGCGGGCACCTCGTCCAGACCGTCCAGCTCAGCCTTCAGGCTACCGATGAAGTCGGTCATGTTGGTCGTCTTGAGCAGCTCATACTTGGCCTTGGTGAACTCGAGAGCCTTGGCGTCATCGTCCTCGGCGACCTGGTTGTTGGCGAACTCCAAAAGGGGAAAGATGAGGTGGCGGTCGAGGTGAGCCACCAGCTTGGGGAGCAGATCGTATTCGGCCATCTTGTCGCAAAGGTCCTATGTGGCGCTGCGATGGGAGTCTGGATCTGGGGGTCCTGGGTTCGGAGGTGGTGTATGACTTTACTCCCAGCGAACTCGAAGTCAAATCAATGAATGGCGGGGCAGTTCACCGAATTTGCACACAAACCCACGAAAGTGAGGGAACGAGCGCGGGTTGTGGAGAAGTGAGCCGGAGATTTGCCGCCCAGCGCGTGTGGAAATTTTAGTGACTGCTGGTGTATGGTCCAATGAATGAATGCCGCCTTGCCTCCACTGGCGCGTCTGTCTCTTTTTTAGACTCCATGGAACGCGGCCCCGGAATTATTGGTGGTCCGTCGCAGCTCTTGGAAAGCACTTGCAGCCGCCAAAAGTTTCAATCTAGCAGCCCTCAGGCATTGCATTTGGGGGAGAGGATCTCATTCAGCGCAGAGGAGTATTAGCGACGACAACGGATTGAACGAATTGGAAACTCCCAACAGAAACACATAATCTGTTCGAAAATGTTTGCAAGGACAGCAAGATCTCTCCGGGTGGCGGCTGCACCACGGCCAACACTGGCAATCCGCTTCAGCACCCCCATCTCGATCCGAAGCTTGACAATCGAGTCTACTCCATCTACTACCACAGAATCCCCTGCTCTGGCATCGCAACCGAGCGCAAATCAGTCGTCCGAGCCAAGCGCCTTCTCACAACTTAGCACGGATGCGCTTTCATCACGGCCCCCCCAGGATCTGCCTTACTTTGTTGGTCGCAACCGCATGAACAACATGGCCGTGTACGAGAGGAGATACCGTGGTGGCAACTTGAAGAAGACTTTGCTCAAGAAGGGAGAGGGAAATCTGCAGGCGCTTCGGCTCGATGTGGCCGAAGCCCTGGGTGTCACTGAAAAGGATGTCAAACTGAACAGCATCACCAATCATATTGAGATCAAGGTGAGTGCCAGCGAAACAGTCGAGGCCAGGGTTCTTGACGCTGACTAGTACACAGGGTCACAGGAAAGAAGATGTTATCGAGTTCTTGAGGAACATGGGCTTCTGAAACAGAACTCGACTGGGACACAAGTTGGCACCAATCAACCAACTAACCACCAAAGATGTATGATGTATTATACAACAAATGTATATTATGCCTCTCATGTCGATGAGGGCAACAGATCGGCCGTATAGACCCGCGTCATATACCCATGGGTAGATCGAGCCAGACTGCGGTTCAAAAAGATTCGCAAAAATGCCATAACCTGGAAGCAAAAAGTGCCTGCGTTCGAATCCGGCATCGAAAATATAAACAATGTATTACTATCACCTCGGAGGTTTCATGTCAGAGAGTCACCAGGAAGCCGCGCATTTAGACATGATCTTGCAGCATTTCTTGCTCTGATGATAGTCACCTACGAATGAGGCAGGCTTGAATATGCATCAACTAATTCAATGAAAAGACAATACTCTAAATCTATCGTTCTTGCATCTCAATCAATCGTCACAACTACTTCTCAGAGTATCGAGTTATTTACAGGCACGCTTAACATTTTTACATCATGATTCTCTGTCTATATGCCAAGGAACCACGGCAACGGCGAGGTTATGACAAGACTAGACAAGGGTCGAATATCCTCGCCGGCGTCCGTTATTGACATTGAATAGGCAATCATCATAGAACAGGTATAGATTGTTCACAGTGGTATGCACTCGAAAGCCTCGCTAGTGACATTCTATAGAAACGTGGAGACGACCAAGATATGTTGCAACTATATACCTCCTCAGGGATTAGAAATGTTAGTGCGATACAAGCCCACATAACAGGCTGTTTTTAACGTAAACTGCTCCGCATATATTTTCCCATATAAATTGGCTGTAATAATACATCGATTCCAAAAGTTGAAAATGAAGTCATACGGCAATTTGCCATTGCATCATATATAAATTCCCTTTTTTTGACCGTACAACAGGCTGTTCCCGTTAACTCTCGTTTCCTCCAGTAACCAACAGTTATCGTCGATTAATACGAAATGCCACATTACACCAGATACCACTCTCCCGACTGGACAATAGACATAAAACAGCTTGTCAACCACCAGCCGATCCACGATTCCCCTTCTGCCGAACGTTTTTACCGGATCCAGATACAACGGGAGGAAAAGCCGGTATAATAGCGTAATGCTAGAGCAGCCGAGCTGACCCGGGACGATCGTTTAAAAATCAAAACTCTTCGTAAAAAAACTGGATGGGAATACGACGTTTTAAAGGACAAATTCGACGATAAATACACGTATCGTCAAATTTAATACGCAGTGGAGAATCCCCTCACACCACGTAAAGCATTAAAGGCACCACGCCGTACAATTATTACAGCTGCCGAACGCGATCGACTTAAATAGTACCTTAATAACGATCGCTTCCTCCGCAAAGTTCCATAGCGTAATCTCAGGTTCTTAATCCTTAGTTTCTAAAATTACGGCGAAAACGCCGTCGCATTTGCAATAAGGAAGCTCGGATTCTAACGTTGTATACGCAAACGCAAACTTCGATTAACTATCGCAACGAAAAAGAAAAAAGTTAAATTCGCTAAATAGGCGCTTAAGCAGTGGCCGGACGAAGAAAATTGGGTTAATCCGTCCCCGAATATCCTGTGGTCCGACGAAACCTAGGCAACGAACTAACTTACGGGAAAGCAATAGATTACGATTTACGACGTGGAAGACGACGATGTCTGGGCTGTTTTTCGTGAAAAGGGCTACGGCTGGATGTTCTGGGCATCGTTTACGGGACGCCGCAAAGGCCCTTGCTTCTTCTGGGAAAAAGAAATGGGTGGCATCGGCGCCGAGAAGTACATCCGGTACATTCTCCCTAGAGTTTAACGGTACTAGCGCCCGTTTCTACGTGATTTCTACTTTTAATACGATAATGCACCCTCCCATAGGGCAAAATTAACTTAAGCTGCGATGGAAAAAATGGATATCCCCGTTGTACCGTGGCCACCTAGTAGTCCGGATCTCAACCCAATCGAAAACGTATAGGGTTAGATAAAAGGCTAGATTAACTTACATTACGATATCCAGACCCTAAATAGCGTATATTTGCGTGCTGCGATCTAGGCTGCGTAGGAGGCTGTTCCCGAAAAACTCTTAAATACACTCTCACGATCGATGCCGCGTCGACTACGTCAAATCATCGAAACTGGTGGTGCTGAAGTCCAGTTGTAAAATATATATAAAATATACTGTTCTTAACAAATTATATAGGAAATTACATTATGTGACATGCGGAGCACATACGTAAGAACTCCTCGTATTATGGGGCTTGTATAACGCTAACATTTCTAATCCCTGAGGAGGTATAGGTGCGGGAAAAAGGCGGACTAAAGATGCAAAATAGATGAGAACTTCCCATTTAGGTTAGCAGCTGCGAGTTCCACACTGACAGTTATCTGCTCAGCTTAATCTACCTGCTGCAGGTGCGTCGATGAGGTTTGACTATTGCTATACCGAGTACAAATCAGGACAACGTGAGAAAAATGTATATGCAGCCTGTGGCATCAAACAAAATCTCTTGACAACTAATATTTGTCTCAAAAAAAAAAAAAAAAACACGTATGGTTGGTGAATTAAGATCGAGATCAAGTATAAGGCGCTAAGAATCCGGGCCATAACTTATATGGACCCCCGTATCCATCCAAGACATCGAAAAGGGTCGAGACTCGGAACTGAATCATTCCTGTGCGATGCGCTGTATTGGATCTGATCAGAGCAATCCAAACACAAGTCAGAGGTCGCGAGCTTGAATCGTGATCAACGTGCTTGGGAAAGCGGAGCAATTTTTTTTCCAAGTTTATAACACCGATTAACTGCCCCCGGGTAGGGGAGCTAACGGGTCAAACGCCGATCCCTGTTCTCTGCTCTTTCGCATTTATATTGGGTCTTGATCAGGATCGTCGCCGGCCAGGCACGGAATAGACCATGGCTCAGGTGGCGGAAATGTCGCCAAGAAAACCTTGGAACACCCCGGATGATATTTTGCAATGTCAAGATGCCACACGTGTATCAGAGCAATGCATGCCCCAGAAACTCCAAAGAAATTGTCTTGACCCGGCCCGATCACGGTTTGTCTGTGGACCAAGGACCGGCTCTCGCGAGACGACGAAGTGGGTGGCGATATCCCCCAAACCACGTTGCGCGGATTACTAGCCACTTTCAGATCCAACTGCCATGTGAAACCGAGCCTAAATTCAATGATAAGCTCGTGGATGTGCTAGATGATTCTGTATATCCAATGTGGAGTCTCTATAGTAACCATCTCTTTCAGCATCCATGTCAATATATGTGCTGAATGTGTCAGAGAGGCTTGGCCAATGAGTGTTCATCGACAACGGCATGGATCAGGCTTCGTACAATACGGGCTCGCAATTGGAGCAGGATTGGTATCGGGAACGGTCTCTCTGCTGTACAATCAATCATACTTGGATGGCAGCATAATAGTAGATTGTTTCCGGCAACTAGGCTGTATATAAGGGCTTGTGTATTGCAATGACGTGGGCAACATCATCGATCACAAGGAACAATTTTTCACTTGGGTTCCAACATTTGATACAGATTGAGCTCTACTGTAAACAATCATCAGTTTTTAAGTGGCCAACTCATATTCGAGCATCAGGGATCACTTTTTCACCTGCAAGTTATGTTTCTTGATTTCTCGGTGAGTATATACGGGTCCTAGTGACCACTGACGGAAACAAATGACGATATAAAGCCCAGAAGTACAATCATATCGGTTTTCATTTGGAAACCTCAGCGGAGGCTTATATCTGTCACCCTGATGAGCTTTGGATATGAAAACCGTAGCTACACGCGCAGGATACATGAATGTATATGATATCAAAAGCCATTGAATCAAATAAGTTCAATAAATCTTTGTTGAAGACAGTAAATTATCTCTATGATTTCTGCTTGCTAGCCACGAATGCATTGAATACCCCAAAGAGACGAGTGGCTTCACTGTTGGCCACAGCATCAAACGTGTGCGTAGAGTTGATTGGATGGTATGGGAACGGGCTATTTGAAAAAGTGGTCATGTCAGCATGGAGCCAAGGATAAAGAAATGGGATCTTTGAGCTGGACAGACACCGAGCCAATGCCTCTATAGCCCTTTAAACAGATTGAAAGGTCACTTACCCGTATTCAGGCACAAATGTCACGGTACTGAGGTCGTTCTTCTGTAGCCGCAGCTCTAGGATGCGCAGCCACGCGCGCTCAAAGAATTCCCTCTCTTCCTTGAAGACGGGGTTCGTCGGGTCAGGACACTGCGAGGCCTGAGTAGTGCCAATGCGGGCGTGAATATGATCGACCTGGGATTATATCAGCATGTGGAAGGGCAATCAGAGTCATTTGTTCCATCAAATGACAGAATCACCAGGATTGCAACCCCAAGAGGCTCCAGACTCGGCAATGTGAAATCAAGGAGATGTCACGTACATTGGGGTATACTCTCTCTAAAAGGTCACGGTCTTCCTCATTGGCATCTAGTAGACGTTCAGACAGCACGACCCAGTGCGAGATATCCGCCGTGATGCGCAAACTGTAGCGGAAATGGTCAGCGTTGGGCACCCTCGACGTTGCAAATACTTTCCATAGAAACATGAGGGGAGAGCTGTCAACGAGGTAGACATACTTTGGTACTCGGCTGAGGATGTAATCGGTTGCTTGTGGGCTGTAGAGGGATCTGTTCCTGTGCGTCTCGTGGCACACTTTTCCGGCGAAACCGAGCTCCTCATCAATAGCAAAGGTTGCCTTGTAGAACTCCACGGACTGGTCATAGGTCCAAACGTCACTTTTCAAAAGTCAGTTTTGTCTCAATCTTTTCCCATTGCATCCCCCCACACTGGATCGGCATTGCCTTGAGAGAAAAAGGCTCTGGGATTACTCACGAGCCGGAGTGTACGTTTACCTTGATGGGCTTGAGAATTGCCACATCTTGGAGTGTCTTGCGGTAAAACTTGAGGTGGTCTGCCACCGTGAGACCCTTTGGACGTGGCCCGGCAGTTTGTGGCCATTCACTAAACATACTGTTTCCGATCTTAGCCCACTGAGGTGGCCAACCATGTTGAGGTCACAACTCACAGTGCCGTGATGACTAGCCCATGCTTGTCGGCGAGTGTCCGAAGAGCCTGATATTCGGAAGTACTCTTCAGGTTTGCAACATCAATTTCGATACCCTCTAACACACGATTAGCCTAGCTCGGTTATATGGTGACTGACACGTACCAAAACCTATTTGCTTGAGCTCAGGAAAGAGCTTATCCCAGTTTTCCATGTTCTCTCCGGGTTCAACACCCCATAGCGTGCGGATGGGTTGAAACTTCATTTTGATATTTTTCTCGTAGTCCAAATTCGTGTCTGATGCTCTCGAGTAAAAAGTGCGATTCAGCGTCACAAGATGGTAGGAATATAATTGTAAATGCAGCAGAATCCAGTCAATGGTTTCAAGTGCGAACAAACATTGACCCAAGGACCGAGAATGTCGAAATATATCTCTATCCAAGTACCCAAACTTAACTATTCATGTCATTGATCCTCTTTCTACAACTGCTCCGCCTTATTGCGTGACATGTGGACTATTCAGTCATTTTGGACTAATCAAGTCGTCCGCCGAAGAATTTCCCGATACGGCCAAAGTGGTAGGCCGTCCCGCATGTGCTTGGCGGGTTCGATCGCCGCCCCCCGATACCCCAGACCCACTATACCGAAGCCCGAGTAATGCCATGACCTGCGACGGCGGGATTGTAATGTTTGCGAAACGTGTGTCGTGCAGCTGAAAATCGTCAAGATGATGTTCTTCTTACTTGACAAATGCGCTGTTGCTTCTATCGCCGGTGTTGACTTGATCCACCTCAGTGTGTTCAGCATTCTGGCAACATGTTCTGAATTACAAGCTAATATACGAAGATTGTTAACTCAATCGCAGAATTCAGGAGCCCGCATGCAAAAAGAAGCAAGACCATGCCTCAAGTGTATCCTCTGAAAGTATAATGTGTATAATGGTTGTATTTGAAATTCAGGGATAACGCTATTCATCATAATTGGGCCTTTCTCCATCTCCTCTTACATGACTGCAAACTACATGGCTTTTACTAGAATCCTCCATTGGGATGAATGAGAACCTTGGTATAACCATCAATCCGCCTGGCAAACTTGTCATAGGCCATTTCGGCGTCCTTGATATCAATCTCATGCGAGACCACAAAGCTGGGCTTGGCCTTGCCGGCAATGATCAGGTCGCGCAGATACCGGTTGTAGGCCTTGACATTGCACTGGCCAGTGCCGATAGTGAGGCCCTAGACGACAATGAGCACATGGATTGTAAAGAGTGATTACATTGCGCGCTCTGACTTACTTTCTCAAACAGTTTTCCAAAGCTCAAGCTGATCATGCCATTTTTGGAGGCAGCATCCGGAGCACCGGGGTCACTGCGTATCAAGGTTAACAATCCATCGTTCATGAAAAGATGTGACATGTTGATCCAAGGTATCGTACCTGGGAACATAGAGACCTGGGATACCCAAACCTCCACAAGCGCGCGTTACACGAATCATGTTTTCGAGGACAATGTTGGGCTGCTCGGTAGAACCGCTGGAGCTGACGGCCTGGTAGCCCACGGCGTCTATCGAGCGGTCGACCTCGCCGCCGTTGGCCGCAATGATCTGTTCTACCGCGTCGCTCTTGGTGAAATCAATGGGGATGCAGTCAATCTTCTTGGCGGCCTCGAGGCGCTCGGGCACGCGGTCTACGACGTATACTCGGCTAGCCCCGCGCAGCACGGCGGAATAGGCGGCCATTAGACCTACGGGTCCGGCGCCAAAGACTGCCACGGATTCTCCAGACTTGAAACCTGATATTTCCACTCCATGCCAACCTTTGAGAGAAATCATCAGTGGGCATGTTATACACAGTTTACTTGTCTATTAGAATGTATGCTCACCCGTTGGAAAGATATCTAGAGCTCAGGTTAGCTTCTGTACTGCCCCGCGTTGTCCAAAAACGTCATGACGTACCTGCAAGAAGGATAAAGTCTGCCTCGAATTCTTTGCCAGCCGGCAATTTCAGCGCATTGAAGTCGGCATACGGAACTCTAAGATATTGTGCTTGGCCTAGATGATTCATGTGAATATTAATGGGCAAACATGTGCGGGCATCACATCATAGACTTACCACCACGGAATGGTCCCATGGCGACGTAACCTGGCAACGAGGTATTAGTTCTAGTTGTACGCATGAAACAAGAGTGTTAAACCAATATTTGATCAAAACTCACCATAAGCACCTCCGGCGAATCCAGGGTTCACACCAGTGCAGAAAGCCGTCTTGCCCTCCTCGCAGTTGCGGCATCGTCCGTCGGCAACGTTGAACGGCATCACGACACGGTCGCCCTTCTTTAGCAGCGTCACGCCCTCGCCCAGCTCTTCCACAGTTCCCATGTTCTCATGGCCTTGACACCACGTCAATAAGGACAACAGAAAGACATATTTGGGGCTGATGGTAACATACCAAATGTGATGCCAGGCTCCGCGGCGGTCCTTCCTTCGTACATGCTGCAGAAAAAGTTAGCTTGATTGCATCAGGGACACGATCCTAGTCAGTGCACAACATACTGCAAATCTGAACCGCAAATCGCAGCCTAGATGTCCTAATTAGCATCATGATTTGTAGTTGTGTATAACAATGCAGACTCACCGTCGTTACTTTGACAATGATATCATCTGGGTGTTCTAGCTTGGGCTTCTCAACCTCCGAGACCTTGACAGAGCTTGGTCCGGCATAGTTGACGGCCTTCATAGTTGATGCCATGATGAATAGTAATCTCGGCTAGATGTCGGTGTGGTAGGATATAAAATGAGGAAATAGAGTGCAATCAGCTCGAAGAAATGGCGCAGCTCAAAGCAAATAGCAGATGATGTTGTAAATATATACTCGACAATCTACAAATCAATCATGTGAATATAGCACAAGAGTGGTATTACGCAGGGCCCATACAGTGTCGCTAGTAGCCAGCCAGGGTTGAGTTGAGAAGCGGGTTCGTGCGCAATACTAAACATGAACCCCCACCCTTTGACTTCTTCACTCTGCCACTTTTGCGATCCGTGGGACAAGACAAAAAAGTCCTATGGCATCATACGTCTCCTTCTTTCTTCCAACCCCTCTTCTCATGCCTAGATATGCCAATAGTTGCCGGTCTCAGATTGTTCATGGAGATACAGGGCTTGGCGCCATGCAAGCACGAGTCTGTCTGGGCGACTCGGGGATAACTCGCTAACCACTGGGTAAAAGACGGTGGTCATGCGCATCCTTTGCTTCTTTTTGCTTTTTAAAGAGGGCAAAATCGCCCATTCCCTTGACCAGACAAGACCATTTTCGACCGACACTAGACTAAAGAATGATCTGGGGAAAGCAGGGAACAATGTAATCATTTGAATACCGATTCTATTAGTTCTGCGGGGTAATGGAAGTGCGCCCAAAGGTCAGTCAGTAGAGAACTGACAGGATTGATTTACCGACTATAACGCTGTGGAGCCCCCGCCCGGCACAGGGTGTTGGGGTGATTCAAGCGCTGAAATGGGGGCAGTTTTTCAGCGCGCCAAGTGCTTGCTGAGATGGTGACCAATCTTGCCTCTAATGCAGCGAACATCGCCGAGTTTTATCCCTTATGGGTTAGGCAAATAATCCCCGTTGGTTTGGCAAAAGTCTAGGGAAACTCTCGTCGTTTTGCTACACAGTACATTATCAAACCAATTGCCGCGGATTCAACTTGTGTGATAAAATTGTCAATGCATTCAGCATTTCAGTGTCATTCCACCGAGGTCAGCACTGCCAAGGTCGTGCAGAGCGTCATTGGACTGCCGTCTGCAGTACATAATATCATTCGCCAAGTAACTATTCATTGAGTCGGCGAGACATCCGCCTAGGTTAGTACATCCTGCGTAACCAATACAAGAAGAAGCGCTTCAAAGGAGACAATGATGTCGACACAGATTACTGTCGTTGCAAACATGAACAACATGTTCCGGCAACTGAATCTTTCCCAAGACCATCACCAACCCAAACCACACGGCGTCCTGACCTGATCCTAAGAGTGTTCTTGTCTTGCGGATCGAGTTCTACACGAAATCGTCGCCCACAATAGCCATGGTCGCGCACTCGCAGGTGTGCTGGGAAATCTCTACTCCACCCTTGTGCTGCACAATTATCCTGGGGCCATTTGAAGGCGCGCGAGTTCCTCGGCGAACTTCCGGAGAAAGGCGCAAACGCACGCCGTCATCACCGCCACCATGACCAGCAACAGCCGCAAATTGAGCCGTCGCCCCTATCTTGACAATCGCTGTCGCTAGCAAAAGTTCACCAACATGATCAAGTCATTCGCGAGAAGACTCGGGTCAGCCCTTTTCCAATGGCCAGACCAGCTTGCGCCTTGTCCAGGCTGAACTCCAGTGACAAGGGTTTGCTGGTGATGTCGACAAGTACATCAGCGGTAGCCAAACAGCTAGATTCTGGGATCTGGAGAGCCGACAGGCAAATAGCAATGGCACAACGTTTCTGAAGACCGGCTGGATCGAAAGAACTACCAACCTGTTCATCCGGCGCCACGGATTCTCAGACCAGAAAGCCATCTATCTTGTATTGGATTTCTGCGTGGTTTTGACGAAATTTGCGAAATGGTCATCAATTTGTTGGGCAGTGCCTTGGAACGTCCTATGCCGGCCTGTTCGCCATTACTGATGAGTGCCACGGTGAGTTTCGCTCGCATAAAGAATGACCAGCTTGGGCGAGTAGTACTTTTGATCGCTGTTGCGTCACGTATCGAAAGCCTGCTAGATGCAACAAAATCGGAGAAAGAAAAACGGTAACCTACATCGCTGAGACAACTTTGCAGTGCTTCTTACTCGGACTGATCCATCACGTCGCGGTGGATAGCCAATATAAAGTTGTTACCCTATCGTTTCCGGATGTGCCCAGTGACAGCGCCACCTACAAAACACTAGGAGAATTCGCTGCTTGCCTGCACGAGATGATATGATCAGAAAAAGGGACAGAAAGTTACCATGACATGAAACGAATCGCGGATAATAGCGAGATGGCTTCATATTATCGGTGCGAGCTCAATGAACAGAAATTACAAGCCTGCCAGGTATGGGGCTTGTATTGTCCAGTTGCCCTTGACCTTTGTGATTCTCGTTTCTTTTGTATTCTTTTTTCTTTCTTTCGCAATTATTTCTGGCAACTGTGGCCTTCTCAAATCTTGAGTAAACAATGTCATTTAGTATTTCAATCTAATATGAAACATTTCTCCTTACGATACAAATAAGCTTTGAACGGTTCTGGATTGTGCGTGGTAGGACTGCCACTAATATTCATTGCCAAATACGGAAAGTTGCCCAACTGGGCAAGGGGAGATATTCTCTAAGACCTATAGTGACTTGCTCCATTTGCACATTAGGGCAAGTACTTGCGCAGGACGCTATATTTGGCCCAATCACATTCGACTTGTATTCGCAGAAGGAGTTGGCTCGAGAAGTCTATTTCTAAACTAAACCAACCGCCAGGCATCAGCTCCCCCAGACCCATCATTACCCCATGTTCCTGCTTCTCTGCATGTGGCCCCAAGCCACTCGAGGACTCCATTACTTTGTAATTGTCTCATATGGTGACTACCGAGATGCGAGTTGTGGCTTCAGGTCACGAGACAGACTTCCTATTCTTTAGGACTGTCAGTAGAGAGCAACTTTTTGTCAAGCTCAACAAGGCCTTATACGAGATGCCCACGACTATGGGGCCGTGACGTCAGGAGTTACTATAATCATGTATCACAGCAGACTTTCTTCTTGTATTGACCTATCGAGTCCGCCTGACAATACTGTGTGCCGCTATTTGAGAATGCACTGGACGATTATATCCGCATTGCGATGTAAATCTTAGCCTGAAGGATTATCGTCAAAGAGTTGGCATCACCAGGAGAGTCATCAGGATTTACGCAGTAATGATTTCTACAGCGACAGTATTGTTTGTCACTATTGAACCTCACAATACCAAACTTCAAGTCGCATGTTTGGTAGATATGCAAAGAAGCTACGGCGATTTTGGGTTCGCTCGCTGACCAGTACAAGGAGGGCGATGTTCTTCCATGGAAACGGGCGGGCGTTCCACATAGAGATGCCGTATGAACAAAACTCACTTTTCCGCATCCGCCAAGTGCGTTCATGTTCATGTCATGATCCCACTGTTGAGAACACCAGCAATGGACATGTCTGGGGTCCTGGCCCACCCCCAAGCGTTTTTCAGATCAATTTGGCTGTCTTGGATATTAGCACAGGTCAGTGGAAACAAGGGAGAACTTACGCTGCCCCTGTTGGCCATGCCAAATACTTTTCGATTTTTACCAATAGAGCGTGTAATAGCTCCTGATCTGGTCGGTCCGTAAACCGATCACCTGCCATGACAATAGCCACAGCAGCATTTCTGGACTTAAGTCAGTACGTCACAGATCAAGGCTGGGTGAAAACTGCTTACACATAGCCTGGGGCGACTTGCGGATTAGACTGCGCCTTGTTTAGCATTGGGAAGCTCCAGAAGACCTTTCACGGATTGGCAGTACTCACCTCGGCAATGCCACAGACTATACGCACTAGCCTTCTGAGCTCGCCATTAACGCCTTCGAGTGCTAGTCGTCGAGCTGGGCCCAGTCTTGGTGTCTTGGGGCTGTGTGCTTCCAATACCAGACGTGCCAAGTAGTAGTGTTGCATGCCTGTCAACACCTCGTCCGATATATAGGTCATTTCGGGAAAGAAGCTAGTATCGTCAAACTGTTCGAGCGACATTGGATTAAAGGACCATGGCTTGTTCCTTTCCCATTGATCTAAGTAGTCGCTGAGCTCGTTCCAGACCGAAGGGCGCTGCTCCTGCTCGCCAAAGCAGTATTGAATACAATATGCGCAATGAAGAATGACTTTATTGGCATAGCTGCATTCGTCATAAGCACCCTCTAAAACAGGAGCAACGTTTCGGCTGAGGAAACCAGCGTAAACTGGACGAGAGTGGATAAATGCCATGAATATTTCCTGGCGTAAAGCGATCCAGAATAATGCTAATCTGAGTTCACTAAATTCAGATATATCCTCTCTCGCGGCAAGGAAGACTCTGCTTCCAACAAGATGTGACTGAGATCCATTAATGGAGAAGGCCACATCCGTCTCCTCCATATATCGAAGAATTAGAGTCGCAGCAAGCAGATTTTCATCCTTGGCGGCTCCAGAGCTAGAGAGTAGCGGAATGAGCGTCCTCAGACATTCCTGATAATACCCATAGGCAACACTTGAATCGCCATCATTGATTCTGCTCAAGCGCTTGGCAGCAGCCGCCAGCATAGCATTGAGGAGTGGAGGGCAGAAAGGGGCCCGCTTTGGAACAACCTTTGCGAACTGGCGAGCATTATCGCACAAGTCAAACATGGGTGCGACCTCGCGTATGAAATTCTGGAATAAGAAAGCTTCCTGGCTGTCTTTCAAGGGCCATCTGGGCTGCTCGACAGGAGCATGAGATAGTGACTGAGCGTCTTCATTGGCCGAGAACGGAATGTACGCAAAGGGGGACTCGACCGTGGCGGATCCAGTAGAAGGAGACGCTAATGCGCTTGCATCGAATAACTGGTGCAAACCAAGACTGTCCAGATTGAGCGGAGATAACAGCGATGACACATCTGGGCTCTGAAGTACTGGGCCGCTGATTGACGGTTGGGCCAGCAAGTCCGTCACTACTTGAGTGCTAGGCCTCGGACTTGGTCCTATCGAGGCACTCGAGCTCATTGTGCGCTTCCTGTTTGGGCCATCTGCATTTAAAGACCTCTTAGCACGAGCAGGCAGGGAACTGTCCGTGGCTGAGAGCCTGCTGGAGTCGGCGACAAAGCCAGACATGCGTGGCGTGCATGACGGCGCTGGAAGTACTGTGCTATCGCTGTTGCCACGGGGCCGCCATGATGAAGAATTACTACTGCCATTGATTTGTAGTGAGGTCCGGGTATCTTCCAGATCAGAATCCGAGTTCTCAGCTTCATGGATGCTAATGATCTCACGAGTCTCGTCGATGAAATTGAACGACCTCGGAGCTCGAACCCATCGTTGGTCGGCCGCAAAAGTATACTCTTGCCTGGCATCCGAAGGACGTTGTGGCGGTACGCTATACACCGGAGCTGGTCAATGCAAGTGCTGTATGCTTGTGATGGGGCACGAGACAAACCTGGGGTTTAGCGTATGCCGGAAGCGAACACGATACTTGCGTTGTGGGCCTGGTATGGGAGCTGAAGTCTGTGATTGAGATACGGCTGCCGGAGATGGCTCCTTGTCAGATGCCGAGAGCCTGGAGACCGCAGATAGGGTTAGCAACTAAACGTCGCGATTCGTGTGATAAGCGCAGTGAGTGAGTGCGCTTTGCGCAAGACACCCGTACCTCAACTCTGTGGACTAGAGAATGGGTCAATGGACGTTCTCTAGGGTAATTTTGCATGACGCAAGTAGAGCAAGGATAAGAGATGGCCACTTACATGTTCATGATGAACTAGGTTCTCCAAGGTGCCGGTATTTTCGCTGTCCCCATCAGGAGGAGACATCACCCAGCATCGATCATCTGCAGGGGTTGAGCCAAGAGTAGAGCTGCCGCATCTACTTCCCTTCCGTAAGAGGAAAGTTTTTCAACTTGCTACTTTCAGCGAGGATCTTTGTCAGCAGTTGCTGTGGGGTCCAGGATCGTGGAACAGAACGGGAGCTCGGCGTCAGAAACTGTCTCGTGCTGGAGAGAGCGTGGAACAAAATCCGGGGTAAAGGGCGTAGGGCTGGAGAAATGGACTCGTATGTCGCAAGGACCGTCCTGTCCTATTCTGTCCTTTCTTTTACTGGTGCTGTGCTCAACTCAGCTCAGTGTCCTACCAGGCTGGCAGTATGTGGTGGGATCAGAGCGCGGGAGGATAAAGTGTAACAAGCGAAGCTCAAGAGAGTCGCACAAGGTGAGTTGCCAGACTTGCCCTTTTAACTCACGACAGGCAACTCAAGCCGCCTAACCTTAGTCTCTTTCTGCTTTCCCCACACCTAACATGGGGGCATGGGCACCTAGAGGGCTGCCCAGGTGGTAGCGCGACATCCCCAAGATGCCCACTAAACCCTCCCCCTGGCAAATACCCCATGGGGAAAACCACGCCGCTCACTCAGCCCAGTGGGTAATGCAAGTCCTTGCTGACCTATGCCATCGGTTGAGGTACCACCTGGGCTATCCAGAACACACCTGGTACAAGATGGCTCCAACTTGTCGTCTAGTTTACTGCTATAATAGCAGTATCCTGTTCTTGTATGCAGAATCGCCAAAACAAGGCATGGACCCCTTGTCTAGTCCAACTTTTTACGCCACGAACCACGGATAGCGTGTCTGGTCAAGATATACACGACTCAAACTTCCCCAGACCCGATGGAATGGGAACTCTCCAATTGTATGCCGGACAGGAGAGAAGAAGAAAAAAGTATAGATAGTCCCAGGCTTCCCAGTTTTCTGGTTACTTTGAAAGTGCAGATCATCCAGAAAACTGGACTCTGAGTCGTGTCATATACCTCCCATTTCATTTCAATTGAATGCTTCCTTGTTAGTACTTTACTGCCTCGTAGCACAAGTCATACAACATGTCAAGCCAAAGCCTCGAGAAACCGGCCATTGGCCATGACTCAAAGGACAGCGCCGAGCATCTCGAGTTCCAGGTTGCTGGCATCAATAACATTAGCAATGACGCACTCGACAACCTCGACACTATAGAACTCACAAAGACGGGCTTTTATTCATGGCTTGTGTCCATTACAGCTGCCATTGGCGGTTTGCTCTTTGGTTACGATACTGGCATCATTGCGGCTGCTCTACTGTACATTGGAAATGACCTCAACACGTCCCTCACGTCGCAAGACAAGGAGCTCATCACATCCATCACCTCTGGAGGTGCCTTTCTTGGCGCCATTTTTGCCGGAACAACTGCCGATAGATATGGACGAAAGATTGCCATTTACGTCGGATGCGTACTCTTCACCGTCGGGGCCATCTTGCAAGCCGCGTCGTTTTCGCTGGCCCAGATGGTCGTCGGCCGCTTGGTCGTCGGCTTTGGCGTCGGCTCCGCGGCCATGATTGTGCCCCTCTACATTGCCGAAGTCTCGCCCGCCAAGTACCGCGGCCGCATGATTGGCCTCGACAACATGTCCATCACCGGAGGTCAGCTCATCAGCTACGGCGTCGGAGCCGGTTTCGCCCCGGTCCGCGGGGGCTGGCGATACATGGTCGGCGGAGGAGCCATCCCCGCTCTGGTCCTCGGCGTCCTGCTCATGTTCTGCCCCGAGTCGCCCAGACAGCTCATCATGCACGGCAAGCAGGACGAGGCCAAAGTTGTCATTCGAAAGATCTTCCCTCATGGTTCTGAAGAGGAGGTTGAGAACAAGGTCAAGCTCATCTCCTACCACGTCGAGCAGTCCAAGCAGTTGAATGCTGGAAAGTCGCAGTGGTGGATCTTGAAGCAGCTGTATGTGGTTCCGGCAAACTTCAGGGCTCTGCTATCTGCTTGCACTCTCATGGCCATTTCTCAACTCTGCGGTTTCAACTCTCTCATGTACTATTCTCCTACAATTTTTGCTCAGGTAAGCCCACGAATACCGCCTTGACTGGATAGAAATTAGATCATGTGCTGACTCGACTCAACTAGATTGGTTTCAGTAATCCCGTTGCCGTCGGAACCATTATCGCGGGTGTCAACTTCTTCTTTACCTTTGTCAACCTCATTGCCGTCGACCGCATTGGCCGCCGCCGAATTCTGCTCTGCACCGTGCAATTCATGGGAATTTTCCTCGTTGTAGCAGCCGTCGCCTTTCACTACATTCCAATGAACAAGGACCTCACCATTGTCGAGGGGGCTTCAATCGGATGGCAGGCAAATCTGGTGTTGGCTTCCATGATCTTCTTTGTCGCCTTCTACTCGTCGGGTATCGGAAACACGGCTTGGCTCAGCAGCGAGTTTTACCCCCTGGAAGTCCGATCCATGGGAACCATGATGTTGACCATGACTTGTTGGGGCGCAAATATCATTGTGGCATCTACCTTTTTGACTCAGATGGAGAATACCACGCCTTCTGGTGCCTTTGGCTTTTATGCAGCTATATGCCTTCTTGGATAGTAAGTCTTCATGGGCCATCTTGTCAAGTCAAGCATCGCTAACGGTTGACTTCAGTGTTTGCATCTACTTTGGCTACCCCGAGGTTGCTGGAATGACTCTCGAGGATATTCGGGTCATCTTCCAACATGGATTCGGTGTCAAGAAGGCGCGAGAGATTCAGAAGCAAATGAAGGCGCAGCGTACCTCGAAAGCTTGAGTAAATCTTCGGCATGAGACTGAGTTCATTGGTCTGGCCTCTCGAGCAGTCATATATATACAGCAATGCACATTTACGAGGCACAGACATGCAATGGAGTTTTTCCATCTACCTACAATAAAGTGATATTCTGACCCTCCACATCAAAGAATCCATCCAACTCTGCATCTTCTTCTGCCTTTTCGCGGCTGCTAGTGCGAAAAAGGTCGAATAAACCCACACGTCGAAAGCTGTTGGGTGCTTCGCCAGGAACACGGGTAATGATGAGTCCAACGCACCCGTAGGATAATTGCGCACCACTCCAATGCCAACCGTCCAAATCGGCCACTGCGAGCTGGCACAAGTACAAAGAGGATGGTGTTGACAAATTGAGGGCAGAGAGAATAAGATGCCTGTCTTGTGGTGTATCAGGCACCAACCACATCCCCTCTTGATTGTGCTCGTTCATTTCCTCCCGTATATGAGGCTCGAATTTTACGCAGCTTTGCAGAGGCTGGAGTCGACAGCCAGATAGACTCAGCGTGGCACGCTCAACGCTACCATATGGGGCCGCTGCATGCATCAATTGCAGGGTGAAACCCTCGAAGCCGCATGTTATCATATCTGGCTCGTGGCGCAGTGCGAGTGCCCCGTCCACTGCCGCCCAAGACCATGACGGCGCCCGGTAGTCCAGCGGTCGGGAACAGTCTGATGTCTTCGAGGGCCGCCAAGCGAGCTGTCTTATCAGAGCTCCTGCATTTTGGGTAGATAGGAACAACCCGGCCACATAGGCGGAATCGCCTCCTAAATGTACGGGGCTGGCCCGGTATCTGGCGTGTACCCAAGAGGCGAATGACGAGATGGCGAGCAGCTTGTCACTTGCGACTCCGAGACGGCGTTTTGAGAAATCCAACACGACCGATTGCCACTGCACCTCGGGCGGGTAGTCTCGCAGGACTTGGGCTGGGAATATGCCCGGCACGAGAGACTCGGGCAGACCAAAATTTCGGTTTGGTTCCTTGGCCAGTTTGGTCAGCAGTCCTTCGCATTCTGCATTGGCGGTCGCACAGCACCAGTACAGCTGGTCAGAAAAGATCACGATGCGACGCGAAAGTAAAGATTCCTGCAGCGTCCACCCGCGCTCTGTTGTACGCTCTCTATGTTCATCCAGCTTGGAGTGCAGAATGATTTGTCCCACATCCTTGCCAACTTGGAATGCGAGAGCTGTGGGTGGCATTCGGTACAGAGACCTCGAGTCGCGGTTTCGAAGCCCCCTTGATGAGCCATCGGCAGAAGCGGCGCAGAGAGTCAGCGTGTTTGCGCCATAGTAAGCCCCCATTCGCCTAATCTCAATATGCTTATCTTCGGCATTATCTTGAAAAATACACAGCGCATCGACCCAGATATAATCGAGCGACAGCTTCTCTGAAAAATGAATCGCGTCGGAAATGGTTGCTGGTAGCGTCGAAACCGCGATGCCTTGCTTGAGTCCTTCACACGTCTCTGATCTTAGTTGTATGGGGTTACCCTCTTCACCCCAGCAGTACGAGAGAGCGGCAAAACCGGCAGCGGCAATTTGTCTCTGTCCCTCGGTTGTTAATTTCGAAACTTCGACCAGCCTCACTAGGAGTGCACCATCAACCGCGGCCTCAATCCGCAAGAGACGCGTGGGAAGATCTTTCAACGAAATTGTCTCGTCTGAGAGATTGATGCTTTCTAGTACACGGTCATGGGTCAGTCTGTCGAGGTCGGCTCTCAACCACTCGGTTCGACAATGCTCGTGGTAATTGAGACAAGTTGCTAGACAGTCTTTGCCAAACTGTATGCTTCTTTCCGAGAACAGGTCAGACTCTGGCGGGTGTTGTGCGATGAAATTGGCGGCTGGATCATCTGCTTTATTTCAGCATACATGTCGAAACTCAATGCTGTCCGTATATTCTTACCCCTGCGAACACATAGATCTAACCTCGCCCGTCGATTGCCATAATACGTGCTGATCCACGGCTCGTAGCTTCTACCATCCTTGTACAGACCGCCAATGACGGGAGCACAGCTGATCTGCTCACCTGTCTCAAACTCGAGACTAAAGACGACCTGATCAAGTGAGTCGGCAGTCGGTACGTCGTGGTTCTCCTCGTCCCCCAAAGTGTCCAGAACCCATTTGAAAAGTGCGCACCCTGCTATTGCTGCTGCAATGGCCTGCTCCAAGCCCCGACCAATCTCCTGCGAAAATGTGGTTTCACGATGAGCCGCACCTTGGCCCAAATCGACCAAGGGGTTCTCTACAAAATCCTCGACATTGAAGGAAATGTGTTGGCAATGAGCGCATGAGTGAGGGTGGTCAAAGTTGACCGTCTGGCTCTCGGAGTGGAGCGGCTTGTAGGTGGGCGATTGCTCTGCCGATCGAAACCATTGCAGTCGTTCGTTGAGAGGATTAGTGCCCATTTCAAAGTTGTCGAAAACTGGATCAAAGAATTATCTTCATGTTGCCATTATGCTGCAAAAGCGCGCCTTTTATTGCAAAAGCCCACAAACTACTTATCAGGATTCAGGATTCAGACTTGCAGATCGTGGATCCCACTCCCCATGCGAGCATGTTTGATTCCCGGCGCAAAACGAACCAATCAGACTCGTGAATTCGCAACATCCCTGAGTGATGAAATCGAAGCATGCATTAAAGATTATCAGCGAATTCTTAAAAAAAAAAAGCATTCTCAAGCTTTAAACAAGGTTATTTCCTTCTTCGTATTAAAAAGGGCCATGAAGAACAATTGAAAATCAGTTCTTGATCTCAGATGTCATGATTTTATAATCAATATCAATTAATGTGTCTAGCGAAAGCCCTTTATAAGCCTTGGCCACACAGACTTGCATAGGCTGAATAGGACTGCCATTTGGGGACTACTATATCACAGCCCTATATGACATGATCAGCCCCTGAACTCTCAGGGCGGCGACGACATAAGCGGGGCAAGATATCTCACGATCCAGATTCGCCACAACCAAGGGAAACCCGCAATCGATCCATTTTCCACTCAGTCCAAGTGGGATTGCCCCTATCACGATCATTTCGTTCTAGACCAATCCCACCAAAGTCGTCGTCAGCTTTAATTCGCTTTTGACAGGATAAGAAGCCTTTTTTCTCCCCAATTATTCTTGCCTCAATACTTGACTCTTCCTTGGCGAGGAAACCATGCCTGCTGTGAATATCCTCAAGTTTGGCGTGGGTTCGCCATCAGACGTCACACCCGTCGATGAGCTGCGCAAAGCTGGCTATGATCCATCTCAAGTCATTGGGCTGATTGGCAAATCTGAAGGTAGGATCTGCCTCTGTCGCTGTATAATTATCCTTCATCTCTGCTCACCGCATGGCCAGGCAATGGCTGCGTAAACGACTTCTCGCGGGCGCTAAGCGCCATGGTCTGGGAGCCACTACTACCCAGAGACGCCGTGACGGTCTTTTCGGGCGGGACCGAGGGGGTCCTGAGCCCACACGTGACGTTTCTCGTCAGGGAGCACGACGGCCGCAACACGGGCATGCTGGAGCCGCACGAGGTCGGCACCGTCGAGCAGGCGCGCGAGGTGTCACGGACCGTGTCGAAGCTGGTGGACGAGCTCGAGTCGTCTAGCAACGCCGTCCACCTCGTCATTGTCAAGGGCCCGCTGCTCACGGATGCCAAGATCCAGGCGATTCGCGACAGTGGTGGTACGCCGCCCACGTCTGATGTTCACCAGTCCCTCGGCATGTCGAGATATGCGAGCGCAGTAGGTGTTGCCGTGGCGCTGGGAGAGGTGGCCGAGGAAGAGGCCGAAAGTGCCATCAAATCGGGAGCGGCATGGAGTGCAGCGGCATCGTGCACATCAGGCGCGGAGCTGGAGGATTGCCATATTCTGGTCTTGGCGTCGGCTCCCGAACCCGGCAGACTCCGAGCCATCTCGACATTCATGGAAGATGCCATTGACGGCAGAGCCGTAGTAGAGGCGCTGGGAGAAGTCAACCGCGACGGTGGTCACGTCTTGCAGGTCTTTGCCAAGGCCGAGGCTGATCCACGGGGCGAGATTAGAGGCAAAAGACATACGATGAATACGGATAGCGACATACAAAGCACTCGTCACGCGCGAGCGGCAGTCGGAGGCTTGATTGCAGGGTTGGTTGGTGATACACAGATGTATGTAAGTGGCGGCGCAGAGGGTCAAGGGCCGCCAGGTGGAGGGAGTTTTTGCCTAATTTACGAATGTTCAGTGGTGGTCACAAGTGTATAGCATAAACGAGACAACTCAAACCGTTTTATAGTCAATGTGGGGAATGTTCGCTTGATAATATTGTGCTCAAAGACCCCATTGGCATATCGAACCCGCGTATGTGAACTGCAAGCGGGCAGCTGGTTACATGGCGCGAGGATCAGAGAATCTAAAAGATCCGTTGTCACAACTGGGATCGACGACTTTGCCAAGATTCCTTGACCCATTTTAAGTGCCTGATCTCGGGCTTGATCAGCTACAGGGTTTGCTTCTCCGATGATCGCCAGGACTCCACAAGCACAGCGGAATCCTGGAGGTTGTCGGTCTCTGTACCTAGATCCTTGAAAGTAGGTGCAAACACGAACCAGACCCATCTGATGTATTGAAGTGCACTGGAAACATCTACGATTTGTGCTATATAGGGGATTTAATAGCAGATAAACTTCGGAATACCCGTCCCAAGCGAGACCCGAGCAAGTTCCCAAAATAGGCAATCAGGACCACCCACCGTATACCCCTGCAGAGCTCCAGCAATCCGCTAGGGAAGGGTATGAGTCGTAGTCTTCCCAGCTCAATAATCCGTTGAGATCTTAATGACACCAGAGAACCCCTACGCTTCGACTTGTTCCGCTTCTCTCGAAAGTTCAAAGAAAGTAGTCACGCCGACTGAAGGGCGGGAGGGAGGACCTTGCATCCATCACTCGGCCACTTCTCATATGCGACTGCGGCAAATATTCATATCGCGCTCACTTCTTTTGCTTTCTAAACTATAAAACAATTACTTGCGCACCTCCTCCTCCATGACGACGTAAAGATTTTTGGGTTCGAAGCTGGAGACAATTATGCCATCAAGAAACAGGCGCTACATATCCTGTACATCTGTCTGGCCCTTTTCTACAGCTGAATAATCCAAATTATTCAAAGAAGTGAACACTAAACAGTACGTGACATACACTCTGAGGAGGCTCTCTTCGCTATGGCCACTACGATCTGTCCACAGCCTGACTGTGATCAGACCATGATCCCCGTCCGGAAAGCTTTTACTTGAAGCTCATGCTCTCGTGGTCGATTGAGTATCAGTCCATTGCCTTTGGGGTTCAATATTATCACATTTCACACTGCACATACTGAAGCTGACATTGATGATTTTATATTGAGATTTTCACCTGCACCCATGAACCATTGCTGATGAGAGCGGAGATCTAGAGAGATGAGAAAATGACGCCAAAAACGCCCAGTACGGAAGCCTGAAGAATCGTATACCTGGGTTGCCCCATGCGCGGCAACAGGAGTGGGAAAAGAAAATAAAGTAAAACAAAAGAAATCATGGTAAATCAAAAGGGCCAATAGTTGACCAGGGTTTCCCCTTCCCACCATCTCCAGTATCCTCTTCTAAGCTTGCAATTGCAAGTCGCCAGGGTTTCCCCTTCCCGACTTCTCTTCCCATGTCTTCGCCATGACCATCATGGTCGAGGTCATCACAAATGGAGGGTTTCCTTCATGTTGGCGATGTCGTCTTTTGCGAAGCGGCGGATCATCTTGGCCTCCTTGAAACGTTTGCCGCAGAATAGTCGTTGGCGCAAGCGGATGCTGAGAAACTCGGGCTCCGGCGGTGGCAGTGAGTCGGAAACGAGGCTTCCACCCTTTGCCCAGAGACGGTATTGCATTCGAGCCTTGGCAACCTTTCTGTTGTGCTCGTGGATGTGCTGGATCTCGTACCTATCATAGGTTCCGCAGATCGAACTCTTCAAGCTAGGAGTCAAGCCTTTGCCATTGCTCCAAACAACATCCTCCTCCTTTTGGTGACAGCCTCGACGGTCAATGATCTTGAAGTTCACCATGCCGTTTATAATGTCGGGTCTACAGTAGGCTGTACCACCTTTGCACTTGTATTCGGGAAGCTTGACGCTGCCCTCTTGGCCCTTGTTGTCCTTGGTGAGGTCACGAGACCAGACACCAACTGGAGTGGCACAATCTAGCTGCTTCCTCGGATTGAGCGTGACCAGGCCTGGCACGGCGGAGCTGTCCCAATTCGACAGGAAGATGGAGGCAAGGAACTCTTCGAACTTGGCCTTGTCGTCCCGGTTCTTCTTGCGGACGCACTTCGGTATCATGCGGTTCCGCTGCTTCCAGATCATGCGCGCATCCTTGATGTCTTGAGCAGTGAGATCTGCAACACAACTGACCTTTCGCACGCTCAAGGTGGCCCTACAATTGATTGTGAGTAATCAATACCAGGAAGAAAAATGCTCTGGGGCCAGAGGTATCAGTGAAGAACCTACATTGCAACCGAATGTCTTGACAATGTTGTCGTTGTTGCAGGGAGTCAATGTTTGGTGTAGGATTGCTTGAGACAAGGTGTTTGGGGGAGGTGAGTAAAGACCTCAGAGCAATGGAGTTGGAGAACGTCTGAGGGATTGGGCCGCGGCAGAGGATCCAATTTCTTTTTGTGTTATCAAAAGGAAAGGAAAGGAAAGGAAAGCTTGAGTTGGCAATAAGGCAAATGAAATTTTTTCTATGCTGCGAGAAGGGATTATCCAATGCTCTCTGTTTGATCCATTGTTCTCGAGCGAGACGATTGTTTTGCATCCAGCCCAAAAACAATCAAGATAAAGTCAACAGACCGCCGGCGTTTGTTCTGTTGTTGTGCCAATCAAGAACTACGCATCGTCCCCCTTCCTCCCACGTCGTCAAACGCCAACCCACCCATCCCCTCCGTTCAACTCACTACTCGAGGTCGTTACATTGCACCTCTACTCAATCCATCATTTCCATTCAACCACGTCGTCAAATCCCCAGTCCAACCATCAATCAATCATGTCTGAACTTCGCGATTATCACTTTCGAGGGCCCTTGCTCCGCCGCTTCGATGATTGTGGCGAGGACGCGAAGGCCTTGATTGGCGACCTGCTCAAGATTTGGGCCGAGAGGCGCGGGTCCAACACTGACATCAGTGCCGCATACCTGAAGGCGTTCACTGACAACCATGTCTTTAGTGGCTGGTCCAGCGACCAGGAGCCTTGCCGTCCCTCGAGGCAGCAGCCCAAGATCACGGACCAGTACGTCAAGATTGGCCGCTTCAACAGGGTAAGAGCACAATACACATGTTCCATCGACAAGGAGACCTAGCTAACATGCTAAGGATCTCCCTGATCCGAAGCAGGAAAACACGTTTGGCTACGAACGCACCGGACTCGCCCGGATTTCGGGGATGCTCGGAGTCAAGACGTACAAGACTCCCCTCGTTCGCAAGGCCGGACGGGACGCGTACGTGAGAGCGCGACTCGACAGGTCAGGAGAGTTGCTCATTCACGACTACGTTGATGAAAAGGGGAGATGGGCCCCTTTTGAGTACATCGACTTCGGCGGTCAGGGTATCCGGCATGGCAAGCCATCAATCGACGGGCTTGCTAAAGCCTACATCAGGGCAGATATGGTTGCTGCCCACTACGCAGATGACTGGAACAAAAAGCTAGCCATCTATCTTTCTCGGGTTATGCTGTTCAACGCAAGGTAAGTCAATTTTCACGAAATAATCCGCTTATGCTAACGTCACAGCCATCGAAACCTGTACCAACCTCGCCTGGAGGCGAATGAAGTCGCTTTGAATATCAACCATTTCTTGAGCCCGGCCAGAATTTGCGCCACCTGGGGAAAAAGACGGGAGATTATCGACCAGCTCGGACAGGCAGCCGGCACTGCCACTTACTATGGTCAAGCAGGATGCAATATCTTCAGCAACCCCCCGGCCATGGATAACCAAAGCCAGTCGCAGGCGTAGAGGACGACTTATAGTAGAAGTCGTCTCGGCGAAAGCCAGGTGAATCACCAATATTCCATGTTCTACTTGGTCGGAGGAGATACATTCAGAGGCTTTGGCGAAAGCCAGGTGATTCACCAAACATATTCCATGTCACATTGTGTGGAAAAGCATAGAAATGCCAGCGGCTTTGATAGTAATTCATATACATAAAACATTTCGGTCCTATACGATAATATTAGTTGAAAATTTTGATTTCTTCGATTTTCTAATGCATTAGGATAGATTGATTATGACTTTTAAGTACCAATTTTCTGGACCATAATCAGACTGCAGGAAAAAAAAAAGAAATAGAAAAAAAAATAGAAAAAAAAATAAGAAAAAAGAAATAAAAAATGTAAAAGAAAAAATTAGATAAAGGGAAGAGAAAAAAGAAAAGGAAAAGGTCGAGTGCTTATTATAAAATAGGGTTAGGATAACAGATTCCAGCCTATTCTTTTAATTGCCGGAATTAATAATCCTAAGAAGTCGTCCCGGTAGGTTGCCTGGGTATAAAGGCGGAAGCAAACTCCATCGGAGACACGACCAGCACGACCTTTTAGCTGGCTAGCCGAGAACTTTGCGATTTTCGAGCGCTTAAGCTCGTGCGATCACAAACGAGGGTTCCAGACCATCTCCTTGACCAGTCCAGAGTCAATGATGTAGACAATGTTTGCGATAGTCAAACTTGTCTCGGCCACGTTTGTGCTGACAATGCACCTTCGATGAGCTGAAGTGTGCCGTCTTCGAGAGCGAGGCGTGAAGAGGGATGACCTCGAGCGATGTTGCCTCAGCCATCAGCATGGCTCGGGCCCGATAGATCTCCTGCTCGCCAGACAGGAAGATCAGGATGTCGCCTGGACCCATGTGGTTGTGTATGTGCAGTGCAGTGCACACTGCAGTTTCCACCACATCAGGAGTGGCCTCCTCCTCTTCCAACACCGGGGTTTCCCCCTCACTCGTTGACGTTGCCGGAGTTTTCCCCTCTGCTGGCGATGGAAGAAAGTACTCTTCCACGTGATGCTGGCGACCCGATATGCTCAAGATCGGGGTGTCTCCGCCAAAATACTCCTGGAACTTGGCGGCCTCCACAGTTGCTGACATGAGGATGACGCGGAGATCGTTCCGCTTCTTGATGGCAGTTTTGAGCAACAACAAGAGAATGTCGGTTTGTAGGCTGCGCTCATGTACCTCGTCGATGATGATACATGAGTACCCGGCAAAAGTCTGATTGCGGTGGGCCTCAGAAAGTAGAAGGCCATCAGTACAGAACCGGAGACGAGTCCTTTCTGATTCCTTCCCCTCGAGGCTAATGGCATAGCCAACCTCTTCGCCGCACATAACATCCAGCTCTTGGGCGACGCGCTCTACCACAAAGATTGCGCATTTATATATTTAATTACTATCTTTAAATATAAAATTAGTGCTAGCTTTTTAATTTCCCTTGTTATCTTTTTATCTTTTTCTCTTTTTCTCTTTTATCTTTTTCTCTTTTTCTCTTTTATCTTTTTCTCTTTTTCTCTTTTTCTC
>NW_006917095.1:3228278-3236841 GCF_000516985.1 Pestalotiopsis fici W106-1 | reverse complement strand
TTCTCTTTTTCTCTTTTCTCTTTTTCTCTTTTTCTTTTATATAAGATTCCTCATTCTTTTCTCTATCTGGAAATTTCGAACCCAGAGAGTGTTGGCAGTGCCATCCAGGAGCTTGTTGACCTGTAAGTACTTTTGGCCATATCGGAACTCATTTTGCAAAACAGATCCCAGCTAATCATTTCCTGCCTTTTATAGCGGATTCATTCACGGTTCGGACAAGGTCGACAATAATGGCCAAGTAGTGAATCGCTGCTTTTCGCCAACGGCCAGTGGGACGATGGCGGCTCAAATTCCCCTCGAGCCTATCAACTGCAGACTCCTGGAGGCTGCAGGGAAGCTAGGGTGCTTGGAGGCGATGACGGTGATTGCTGCAGCATCACAGTTGCCGCATCCTCTCTCG
Source organism: Pestalotiopsis fici W106-1 (assembly GCF_000516985.1). Taxonomy (NCBI): domain Eukaryota; kingdom Fungi; phylum Ascomycota; class Sordariomycetes; order Amphisphaeriales; family Sporocadaceae; genus Pestalotiopsis; species Pestalotiopsis fici. The sequence continues at coordinate 3,236,441 of NW_006917095.1, read as the reverse complement.
CAGCATCCTCTGGACGTCACGGATGCTGCCACTTTGATCGGCCGGTCACAGTTCGCACATCCCTTCTCCGATCACATTACAATGATGAATGTAGCGTATGCTTACGCTCACATAATCAAGGAGGAGGAGATGGATCCTGCCCAATGGTGTCATGACCATTTCCTGTCTCAGAGCAGTTTGGACCATCTCTGGTCCATGCAATCGCGCCTTCGCCAAAAGGTCAACATGCGATGGCCGAATCGCTTGGGTGTTAGCGACGTTCGTGACCCCAACTACGAGCTAACAATTCGCAAGGCACTGGCCGTTGGCCTTGCGACACAATCTGCCGTGCTTAAGAAAGGCACCGATACTCACATCACGGTGAACTATAACCATTCGGGCCTCATCAATGCCGACAGTGCCGTGATGTAGCAAGGCTTTGACGTGTCGGGGCTCAACTTTGTGAGAAGTGGAAGTTCCTTTCCAGCTTACGAGTGGATTGTATACAACAACTTCGAAAGCTCTGGTGGCAAGGAGATGTTCACTACTGTGACTGTTGTTGAGCCGGAATGGTTTTGTGTAAGTTGAATTGCCCACTCATCTCCCATCATTGATGAGATACTAGCTTTGAGATCAGAACGAACCATTCATGTCACCTGAGCGGGCAACCAAGAAGTGGAATGGCAGGACCAAGCAGCCTGAGATCCAGGCGCGTCTTACCGCGGCCCGAAAGTCTTTACTTGAGCCATCGACTGTCACGAGCTCCAAGTCAAAAGTGACGCTGTAAAGATTCGGTTTGAGGCACTGGTGTGGGGAAATTTTCGACCGCAGACAGGTTTTCGAAGGCAAGACGAGATGTTTGTGCGGCGAAAGCCAGGTACCTTCTTTGATTTTGCTCTTTGTTAGTGGCGAAAGCTAGGTATAATACTCACAAGCTCGCCATTTAAATAAATGCGTATAGCCCATGCGTAGGAGAGCTGGGCGATATAATCTTGTTTTCCGGGGATTACGGACGGCCGGAGGTTTAATTATTATAAAAATCCCAAATTGCACGTGGAATAGCTAAAATCACCGTATTCATAATTGATAAAAAAAAAAATAAAGAAGAGAAAAGATAGAGGGAAAAAAAGAAAAAGAAGAAAATTAAAATAAGAGAGAGAGAGAAAGAGAAGAAGAAAAAAGAAAAAGAGAGGGGGAAAAAGAGAGAAAGAAAAGGAGAGCGAAAAGAGAAAGAGAAAAAAGTCGAAAGCACTGCGCGGGAGAGATATGCGCTCAACCAGGTCCCTGGCAGGCTGGGTGTACCATCTGCCTGTTCTTTTGCGCAGAGATCCGAACATGATCATGAAGATGCCCTCCAGAAGAAGCGTAAATGGTTTGTGCCGTGCATCGTTGTCAAACAGTGCCAGCACAAAGAGGTTGGGCTCCACGTCTTCGTTGCAGATCCATTTTTGGTGCTCCCCGGTTTCCCGGCATTCTTCCAAGCTCTGTCCGGATTGCTTGAGATACTGTTGCATGCGCGACCAGCCGCCTATCTTCTCTGTTGCAGAGCCAACGTACCGCCGAACTTCTCCTGTTCTCTGATGCTGAGCCAGGTCAACGTAGCAGCTAATACGTTGCTCAAAGGCCGGGAATCGCGGGAGATGTGCCAGAAATTCATCCATGCTCGTTTCCGAGTTGCCGAGAAGTTCTTGGACAGGCAGAGGGATCGCGTCCATTAGAAAATTGACCAACCAATCAGCACCGCTGATTTGTAGCAGTTGGTATACATCTGGGCACATTGTCCGGTCTTCGCGATCTATGGCGCAAAAGTCGTGGAATGGTATACGGAGTACCTTCCTGTACTCATCAATGATGGATCTTAGCTCATTCCGAAATGAGTCCCGGTATTGTCGGGCGTCGTCTTCCCCGTGGATAGACCTCTCCTGGAAGGGGTCTTGGGCTTTGATGTAGACGCTTGGGATGACATTGTGGTCGGAGAGTTCTGCATCAATGCTTTCTTCTTCCTCTTCGTCATCTTCTTCTTCTTCCACCTCCTGGTCGTTGACATATACCCCTGAATCGTCATCACCGTCCAATGTACTTGGGCAGGCATTTGTCACAGCCTCTTTCTCTTCAGTGGTGAGACCAACACCGTCCAGGACGTCTTGCAAATATTTGTCACAGCCTCTTTCTCTTCAGTGGTGAGACCAACACCGTCCAGGACGTCTTGCAAATATTCATCTGCATCATCTTCATCTTTGCCATCATCTTGGCCACGTCGTCCCCGGCCTGTTGGTCATTTTCACACTCAGAATTGGGCTGATGAGTCTGTATGTCGACCTGCTTTGCCTGTTTCTTGATATGATTGTGTCCAGCATCGAGCCCAAGAATCTTTACGTCGCGGTGGTGAAGTAGTTGCGCAAGTAATTGTTTCGTGGTTTGGAAAGCAAAAAAAGCGAGCGCGACTTGAATATTTGCCGTAGTCGCATATAAGGAATGGCCGAGTGACGGATGCAAGCCCCCCCCCCCTTCCCGCCCTTAATTCTCATTCCATCTTCCATTTCCCAGAACTTTCCACAAACGTCAGGAACTTTCACCTCTGCACGGATCTTCAATTTCCAAAAACCTCCCCGAACACCAGACATTCTCAATCAGTATTCACACAAGATCAGCAAGATGTCGAGCGGTCCTCCCAACAAGCCGAGTGCGTCCAGTGCTGGCGCCTCCAAGCCGTAAGTCCTCTCACCACTCTTCTCAGCAATACAGAACATGGCCAGACACTGATCTCGCATTGTCTTCACAGTGGGGTCGACCCCCTACCAGGCCAAGCACCGCAATCACCCAGTCGAACCCGGGCACTGCGCCCCAAGCAACTCCAAATCCCGCTCCCCAGGGCAGAGTAAGTCTTCCTGATTTTCATCCGGCATGTGCCTGTGCGGCTCTCGACAATGTGTCCCAGAACCCTAAATGACAAGCAAACGCTGACCTTGCGATAATCATAGTGGGGTCAAGCACCGAACAGGTCCGCCGCGGCAAAGGTGGAAAAGAATGCAGCCACGGCAGCTTGAGCGCTTTCAAAAGAGGATTCCCAAATGAATCCATTCAACAACAAAGCCTTCTCGTTGGAGTATCAACAAATCCTACAGGAAAGTCGTCGGCTTGTCGTTGCCGCTCAACGACAGAAGTTCCTGGACCTTTACCAAAACGAAGAGGTCATGATCGTTGTGAGTAAGACTGGCTCTGGCAAGTCAACCCAGATCCCCAAGTTTGTCTTGTACGACGAACTTGCAGGAAATGGCAAGATTCCCGTCACTCAGACTCGAAGGCTTGCTGCAATCTCTGTAGCAGAGTGAGTCGCCCATGAGCTGGATGTTGTGTGCGGTGAAGAGATTGGCTAAGCCATTAGCCCTGCCAGTGTTTGCGCGGCCATTGATGGAATAGAGCCAGCATTTGGCAGGGTCGGTGGTGCTCGCTGGTCAACTAGTCCTGTAATATGACTTGAAAATGAGAAATGGACGTCGAGTGAATGATTTAGTACACATGATTCCATGGTGCATACATATGCCTGCCTCATTCAGGCTGTATGGGACTTGTACAAGTTCATACCAGGGCCAGGCAGCCAGGGGCAAGGCCACAGTCGGATGTAAAAGCCGTCTCGGCCACCCAGTAGCCGCCATTGTTCAAATGATTGAATGAAACTCTTACTCCGGTTCAACATAGCTTGCTACGCACAAGTCGTCTGCGGATGCTAGCCGCGCGATGGTGGCTGTGATGGCATTTAAATTTTTCATTTTGCCCGATCGCCTCCAGACAGCAACTTTGTCTGTTGGAAAAGGGACTATAACATTGAAAAGATACGAAGTGTTTCCTCAAGACATTTGTAAAAAGAGATCGAGATAAGCAGATTGTCGGGCGATGGTTGTATATGCCTTGCTGACGCCATTCACAACCCACAATACTCGGAGTGACATGGTAAAGTCAGAAGAAGACCGCCACACACACTCAAAGTACTTTAATGCCACATTTGTGGTGATGGCCACGGTGTCGTGATTGTCACAAGTCTTCATAATGGCTTTGGATAGATACTTTCTTCATTTTGTTCTGCTTCTTTGCTAGTATATACCACCATGTCCGACATCAGTCGAGTCTATGTGATACAAGAACTTGGCAACTTATTTACATTTACCTGCTCTCAAGCACTCCTCCATGAGTACTACCCGCTGGTGGGGTAGATACTTCGGTGCCGGCCTCCTTTCTAATCTTATCCATCTCCTCTGGTGGAGGCGCAACCCATTTCGAGGATTTGCGAGGGTTGACGTGCTCAACATACATTGTATCGATTTCCTCCACTAGAATTTAAGTGTTAGTGACCATGAATAAAGAGAAATACAGGTCTGCTCCGCGATCATGAGAGTAATCGGCGCATTGCAGAATATTTCGAAGGGGACACTTACAGGTTCGACCTTGGGTTTCGAGAACGAAAAAGTAAACCAACAGTCCGCCCAAAACATTACAGCCAGCAAACACGTAGCCGTAGCGAAAGTCAATGGCAGACGTAATAAATGGTGTAAAAAAGGCAATCAAAAAATTCCAAATCCAGTTGCTGGCGGTGGCCAAGGCCATGGCCTTTGCTCGGTACCGCGACGGATAGATCTCAGCAACCAACGACCACACTTGCGGGCCCCATGTGGTTGAAAATCCTAGAATGAAAAGGCAGGCAAAGACGATGAGAACGATACCGGCCGTGGGGGTTTGGGTTGGGTCATCCAGGTCGAGCAGGAAGTGCCCTACCGAGGCAAAGATCATGAAGCAGATGAACATCCAGATGCTACCAATAATCAACGACTTGCGCCTGCCGTAGTGTTCAATCAAGTAGAGACCAATGAATGTAAGGCAAAAGTTGATTGCGTTCAGAATTATCTGGGTGACAAAGGAGCTGATTGATACGGATTTGAAGATAGTCTAGACTATATTAGTACTTGTTGGTATCTCAAGAGGGGAATTCGAGCTTAAATAGGGGGAATCGATCCCAAAAGAGGGAGAAATCGATGTTCAGAGGGAAAATTGGTCTTAAGGGAATCAATCTCACCGTGCCATAGTAAAAGAAATAGTTGGCGCCAGTAAGCTGCTGGAACATCTGCAACAACATTCCAATGGCTATACGGTAAGCCATACGAGGTGCCCGGAACATTTCAATCGTGTTTTTAACAACGCCTCCTTGGATCTGAGTTTCGGCGCGGAGTTTGTTGCCAATTTCCTCCATTTGCACATGGATAGCATAATGGTTGGCAGGAGCACCGTATACCTTCATCAATGTCTTCTTGGCCTCTTCGATTCTACCACGGCGGTAGTCAAATCTGGGAGTTTCGCTGAAAGCCAGCATGCCAATGCCAAGGATAAGAGTCCAGATCCAACCGAGACCAATAACGATGCGCCATGAGGCCGAGCTATGTGTTTGGTGGGTGTAGGTGCCATAGTTGAAGCAGGCAGCCAAGAAGATGCCGAGAGTAATGAATAATTGATACGCGCAGACCAGAGCACCACGAATCCACGGAGGCGCCGTCTCGGACTGATACATGGGGACCAACAGACTCAGGGCACCGACACCAAAGCCGGCCACCAGTCTCCCAATCATGATCTGTTCCCAAGCGGTTACGGCAGCGACCTGAATGACAAAGCCAACCGAGACGACGATACACCAGAGGCATATGGAAATGCGACGGCCAATCCGATCAGCAATGGGGGCAGCCACGAGAGCGCCCACCAGTGTGCCAATGGATAGCAGGCCGACAATGAGACCGGATCGAACGTTACTAAAGGTGTATTCATCTCCCTGTCGCTGACCAAAGCGTTCCAGAAAGTCGGGCATTTCCAGAAAACCAGAAATCTGACCGGTGTCATAACTACAATGGCGATGATTCAGTAATAAGTAAATTGACGACCAAAATACAAGACACGTACCCGAATATCAGTCCTCCCATAGAGACCAGAGCGCCCATACATAGTGATCGTGCAGTCAACCGCGGGAGTGGCGAGTAGTCCAGTGCTGATGGAGGACCATCTACATGTTCGGCTCCCTTTCTCGACTCGTTTGGATCATGTTCATCGAACGTGACATGGGTGCTCATTCCCAACATGATGGGCGATGTTTGCTCGTGGCTATCAGAGCGTGAGATGAACAAAGAGGCTACTATGGTGTGGATGAATAGAACAAAGTTGACTGACAGAGGGCTAGAGGGCCGTGTTTATTAGAAGGATAGGACTCAGTGGTATCGGCCAGTAAACTAGCAAAGTCCCTCATCTATAAAATCTACAGATTGACATGAAATCGAGAGACAGGATGGCGACCGTTTATCTTTATTAAAGTAAGCATAACCGCGTCAACGGTTCTGTCGTCATCATGAATTTCTTTTTTCCAAGACAGGTCCCATGGTCACTGGGGGAAATGGAGCCATGATTGAGTCTGCTTGGCAGCCAAAAGGTGAGCGCACCAATCAGCCCGGCAGTTTGTAAGCCTGGAGAAAACTTTCGCGGTTAGTGCCTTGGAGATCGCGGGCAGAGGACAGCAGAGTTTGAGGACGCGTTCATGAGATGCATTATTGGAAATGGATACTGTAGTGTAAGAAGTGACAGCCATCCTTTCCGTTGTTGGTGCAAATTCCGGTGGTGCCGGGGCAGAATTGTGCGTCTCCAGATGTATGAATCTGGGATGTGTCTCGGTGTGTATCAATACTATTGGTGCTGATCTGGGACAAAAGGATCCAGCGTCATTGGGCTTTGGAGCCTCAAAACTACGTCACTGCGCTCCGTCCGTCGTGCGTGTCCCAAAAAACTCCACCGCCCTCATCAAGCTCCAGCTGGGGATGGTTTTTAGTGTGCGGTCTCCAGGACGGGGAAAATGTCGACCCCGGTGGCCCGTTCCTATCTCCAGCGTGGTTGGGCCAAAGGAAAGGTTTCTCTGGAGTTATTCGGACCGTTTTTTATCTTTTGGACTCGACACGCGATCCGGGGAATGAGGAGAAAATGTGGTCTTTTCTAGAGGTGGGTTGACGCTGACGAACCGATTTCTTCGCCCTCGAATCATTGCCTCGAAACAAAGCAATCAGACATTAGATTTTTGGCATGATCACCCATCGAAAGATCGAGTTTATTGCGTATTCGCTCCTTGTTACCTCGAGCATGTAGACTTTCTCATTTTCGCTAAGAACAAACCAAGGCCGCGGCACTCGGCGTGGGGCCGCACTCGGGATGGCTTAAAGCCTTGATCTTGGCCGCCTCGGAGAAAAGCACCAATTCAAATAGGCGCCTTCGAGAAGCCTCCTCTAGTCGTCCTAGGCCCGCCGAGCCCGCGTCATCGATGGAGCTACGGAGAAGTCAATTGATCGGAAGTCTTCCAACCGAATCTATTTGCGCTTATCCTCGGACGGGGACTTTAATGGAGACTAACGAAATGTTTTCGTTTACGTTGTGTGTGTGTGCAATGACAGCCCTGCTACTGCGGAATAGCAGAAAGCAAATTCCCGCATACATGGCAATGAAAAGAGCATAATAGCTGGAGCTGCTGTATTCGGGATCTAGTGTTATGCTCAACTATAATCACAAATGACTGTAACTCCGTACATTCCGAGGCATTGTCACGAATTTTATTCTGATTTGGAATCCGCCAGCCTTGCTACGTCACACGAGTAAATGTTGAAAATCAGGTACAATGATTTGTCGACTAGTGTACTCACGTTACTAAAAAGAGTTGCCCCGGTGATGTACCTCTTCACTGTCAATGGATAGTATTAATGCAGGAACATGCCGGAAGCAGCATTCTTTCACAGTACAAGATGAACAAGTCAGGTCCCAGCCGCGAACACTAATAAGCTATCTTATATCTGCTAAACAAAGTTGTAACCCCCAAAATTAAGATTCTTAGCTTATACATCGCGAGTAACGAAGGAGTATATAGATCCTTGTAAATATCGAGTCGATCTAAACAATTCCCTATAGCCCATGGGCTGACAAACTTTGGGAGCTGATAAAAGTCTTTATTGATTCCACTATAATCTCTCGCATAATTTTGCTCAACAAACAGGTTTCAGGGTATCAGCACCGATACTCGAAAGTTACGGTTGATTATAAGAAAACAACAAGGGTTAAAAAGACGCAAGAGAGAGAGAGAGAGAAAGGAAGAAGAAAAAGGAAGAAAGAAGGAGGAGA
>NW_006917095.1:3135080-3228178 GCF_000516985.1 Pestalotiopsis fici W106-1 | reverse complement strand
AAGCAGTTTACTACGCAAGAGAACCGTTCTGCTAGAACTCCGCCAAAATTTAACAAATGAAATATAATAATATCAGACACGGGCCGAACCAGCCCTAATTGGATCATCCTATCACTGTGCTCTACCGGATCTTGGTGCTGGACCACTATGACCGCTTTGGCGAATGGCAGTCGGCAAGGCAAGTCAAACCAGAAATGGTGAAGGAGTAGAGTTGAAAAAGGCGGTTCCAGACAATTTCGCCTTTGTATCTTTTAACAATCCTTCCAAGACCATTACTGCCAGGGAGATGAAGGGAGCGTACGAGGACCTGGACCTCAACCACGAGCCCCCCCCCCCCCCCCCCCCATGCCGCTCTTGGACAAGGTCAGCAAGCGTGTCAACTGTACCTTCAACAGCACCCTATTGTGGACCTCTGAGAAGCGCAGTAGCCGATGGTCGTAAAGCGTGGCCGAGTACTTTTAGAAGAAATCCCGGCACTTGCGTTGTCCACGTGCCTGTCGATGGTAGGATTATATGGTTTGATGGGAGTGATCATGGCGCTTGTGTTGTCTATGTCTTCCAAGGGCATGATCATAATAGTTTGTGGTAGAAATCAGGCCCTTGAGTTACTCATGCGTCTTTCTCGTCAGGTCACTGTTGATTAGTTTTGGTTTTGTGGTGTTTTCTCTTCTTAGGGCCTGAACTCTTTAGAAACAGACGTCGGAGGCTTGTTTGATGGATTACATTTACATTTGTTATTCGTTTAATGTAGCAGCTGGTACTGTGAGTCATCACCCTTTTCCGCCTCTAACATGCCATGTAAATAGTCTATCAGACCCTATGATATCTTCAACTGCCAAATGCACAAGCTCTTGGTTGCTGTTTCCAGGTTGAGCAAAGTAGACGATCGCAATACATACTCGGCACGGTGTATTCATTCATGAACATGTTAAGGGAAATGTTTTTGCGAAGTGAAAATTCAAATTTCGCAGTATTGCGTTTTCCCAAGGCTCGATATGGGCTCGAATACCCCTTACCTGAAGCAAACGGGCAATGCCTCTTGCATAATGCTTTCGATTGTCGGAGGTAGTCGACCCTGTTAAAATCTGCTCAAAGTTGTGGTCATGTCGTCGAAATACAAGAGCTATAAATGATCCTACTATTAGAAATGTATCTTACCTCGAAATAGTATAAAATTAATGATGCGCCAAGCGTTTCCGACGACTTCCATTCCTGGGGATGGTACAAGGCCAGTTGAAGATGCCGCAGTGATGTTTTGTATACCAAGCGAGATTCTATCAAGACGTTCTCGTTGCAGTAGAGTTGACCTACCAGATGACTGCCAATTGCGCACAGAGCAGTCATTAAAGCCGGCGATCGATGCATTCCAGCAGCAGCGCCATTCCAGATATCTGGCAGAAATTCTTCGTCCCGAGGCAGGGCGCAGTACATGGATTCTACCAAAGCACCCACGAATAGCGTCGTGTTGTGCCGCGGCGCGCCCAGGACCTTGTGTTTCCGAACCACAGCGGCCTGTAGCTTTTCGAGCGCCGTGACTGGCTGGGGAGCCCGGGGCTTATTCCTGCTCTCCTGCCGACGACGTCCTCCGACAGCAGTATGACTCAGCACGATTACTGTTTGCTCGGTTCCTGGTACAGAGGGATCGGAATCCGGGTGTGGTGGTCCAACTTGCACAACCGACGACAACTGCTGTTGCCTCCCGCGTGGTTTCACCGCGTGCTTCCCAGCCACAAACAACTTGAGGCCGCGCTGTTGGTAGCCAGGGCACCGCGTATTGTACTTGACACAGCTTCCACAGGCAGGTCGTGCCTCGTCACACTTGATCTTCCGCACCAAACATTGCTGACACCCTCTTCTGGTCTTGGACGCGCCGACCATCATAGGTCCCCAGCCACACGAACAAATTTTGGGGTGGGGAGTCTCAGGACAAATGAATTGAAAAAAAGTCCCGCGGTGTGATCAGTTGAACGAGGCTAGAAACCAAAAGCAAATTCCAAAGGCAGATCGGGAAACACAAGGGGGCGCCTAGATGGGCAAACTGGGGTGCAGAGGGCTTCGTTTTTGCTTTGCCTGTGGGGCTGTGATAGCCTTGTATCGATATCGGACGCACGCGGGCTGCCTTTTATGTAGGGAATCCGTGGTCAGACAAAACCAGAGAAGCAGTGTGACTGTGTGATGGTGACTGGATCAGTGTGTGGTGCTTTCTGGTCGGTATGCGAAAAGCTGAAAGAAAAGGCTTATCTCGGTCTCCCCCTCTCAGCTCAAGCGGGCTCAATGTTGCGGTCTGCTTTTAGTGCTTGCTTGTGCTTCTTGCAGGTTGCGGAGAAAGGTTATCGGAGCATGCATGTAAGTAATAAGTGCTGCAAGCCTGACTGACAATCACGTCACGGGTGGCTGAGGTAGCTTATGCCCGGCGAGCTACGAATCAAAACACCGAGCAGGCGGGCAACGGAATTTGGCGGCAGCTTCACGTGTGACAGCAGAGACAAAGACGTGCAACAATAGTAAGCGGGGGGAGAGCTTGGGGATGCAATGACTTGCAGTCTGCAGATAACAAGAGAAACCATGAGGGTGAGAAAGTCCAACACCACAACACTGAAGCCCAAAGCAAGCTTGAGAGCTCAAGTAGGTCGGCAGTAGTGTAGTGTTGATGCGCATTGCAATGAGCTACCCTTCGGGTACCGGCGCCTAGGCCGTAGAACCCGGCCCCCTTTTTTTCCTCGCCGGCGCCGACTCCACACCACACAACCCCCCGAGTGGAGTGAGGCTTTTCCCGCGTCTGCGTTGAAACTCAAAGCGGCGAGTGGATCTCTAAGCGGTGGGGGCTTTTCAGGTGTGCTGTTCAAGTAGGATCCTCGGTACTACTGCTATGTGCTGCTGTCTGTGAGGCTTTCTTGGCCGGCGTTGCCAGCTGGGAGCGCCGGGTCAAACCTTCGGCAGAGAGGGGGAAACAAAACGTATATAACGCGCAGAAACTGTATTCTGAAACAGACCGCTGACGTAGGTCTTTTAGATGGTCTAAAGTCTATACCAGCAAGCTCACCTTGGCCGCTGGGAATATTTCGCTATTTTACACAAGGCGCGCGTCCTCGTGACCGGTATTGTGGTCTGGCGCTGAGTATTTCAGTTCTATTAGCAAAACTATACTTGAGCTGACCCTCATGCCTGGTTCCGATGACACCAAGTTGTCTGATATGGTAAATGATGGCAATAGTTCACTATACCTGAACAAGCTGCACTGTCCCAGCCGATTGGTTTAGCAAGGAACGTTGTAACCTTTTTAGACGGCAGCACAACCGCGAGCTGGAAAGAAAAGATATGGACTAGAGAGATTGGCTGAGTTTACGCGCTACGGTAAAGTGTATGGTAATGCCTAGGTTTTGCTTGGTCACAGTGTCTTGAGTGGGTGCCTGGTGCCTGGCTCGGAACAAGTTGTTTTCTTCGTCTCGGACCATCGCGAAGCTGGGCTGCGGGCCATGCCGAAAAAGAAAACGCACCTATTAGCCTTGCAGAGCCATAAGCCAGTGGGAGGGGAAGAAAACAACAATAGTATCTCGCTACGACCGACGCGCATGTTCGTGCCGAAGACGGAAGCACTCCATTAAGGGTGCCGGTGAGAACTCCAAAGGCATGAGAGGATGCCCGGCTCTCCCGGTGCCAGCTGAGAATGGGCATGATTTCCGGGATCTGAAATGGTAGCTGCCGCAGATGCGCGAAGATGCGGGAAGACGTTGTGTCACGACGTACAACATGAGACAAGGATAGATCGAGACGCGTAAAGGCTTGAAGTGTTGTTGCATTGCTTGTCGCTCTGAGGAAAGCGGTGACAAAGAGCCCGAGATATTGCGAAAAAAGGCAAAGCTCAAAAGATTCATGGCTAAAAGTTCACTCGTCATTATTGCTTTCAGACACAATATACCAAAGTTATTGTCATCTCGATTCTACCAATGTCCCATTATGCTTAGGTATAATTGCACTATAATGAGACCCTACTGAACGGCTTCACGTGAGTCGACGGCATGCCTGTAATTGCAACTGTAATCGCAAGAAGAAAAAGTCAATTAAATATCAGTTGACTGGTATTTTATATGGCTCAAAAACGCCCTGATTCGGCAATGTCGCGTTCGATCAATGGCATGAAGTGACACCAAACTGTTCAAGCATACGCGCGGCGAACCTAAAAGGACCTTCAGAGTGAGAGGGCTGGAGATAAAGGGAAGTAGGCTTGGCTCGGCACAGAGCATCTGATGGGCTTTCGCCGACACGCGCTCGAACAAATTGAATCTAATAGTTCTATTGTAGGTATGTTTCACATCTCCCCTTTGACAGTCGAGTATAAATCGCAAGCCATCATTAAACTCAATTTGAGCCTAGGTTCCGGTGGTAAAGAAGAATGTCGAGCGCGGCAGATTGGAATTCATGATTGCATAAAACCGCCGATCTTCTCAGACATGAACAAATTCACAAGTGTCTTGGATGAACCCAAGCGAAGCCGGCATTTATTGTGGAATAGCATACCTACACAGTAGGTTGACAATTGCACATGATCCGAGCTCAATTCCATAGAGGAGCCTTGACAGGCTGATCGAATTGGACCGGCGTGTGTCATCAGGTCGCCCTAGACATTCTACGACTGGCTGACAAGTATGCGCTTGAGTCAAGCCACGCCATCTCTTTTCCGTACGACCGTTAACACGGCTATCAAGATCCTTCGTCAGCACTTGGCAGCTCGATCTTGAATTGCAGATTTGGCAGATATTAATCGCTTCTTGCAAAAGCAATTATCCAATATTGAAACATTCTTGAACCTTTTGCCTTGCTGTGCCTAGAGGGAGATGAAAGATTGTCATGCGCAGTAATGCAGGTGGATCTTATCTGAGCGTACTGAAAATGGCAAGGCAATTTTTATCTCGTAGTCTTTCTCTTGCAAAACGCGCATTACATGACTTGGCGCTCAAAGCTAGCCATGACCCTATGCATATATCAATCGTGCGTGTACATGCGAATTCTCGATTCGTCAGTCTCGGCGTCTCGTTGGTTGTGGTCAGCTTTCCAAGAGCAGGGTCCTAGCTGGCAACGTGCCTACTAAAAAGTAGAGAATGTGGTAAAACACGACACGAGTCACAACTACGATGCGATGAAGGCATATCCCTCATAAGCCATGAATGCAGCAACCAAGACCTCAATGCCGATCGCTAAACTTCCATCCCATGATCGATTGCCGAGACAGGACTAAAATAGACGGCAAAGCCAATATTCATAGTATAATAGTTAAACTGCTGCTGATGCGAAAAAGACGATAAGGGGAGGGATGGCATATGATTTGTCTTGTCCCAATCGCGGCATGCTTGACTCAGCAAGGGAACGTTGACGGAGTATTATTCCCAGGAAACTTGCTCATCAAGACGAGAGACAAAGTCGCACATGTCGATCCCTCAGGCGTTGGCTATGGTCAAGGCATTAGATCTGCCAACAAATCTGGGTACCGGGGAAATCAGTTGCGGGGCGCCTTTGTCTCCGGTAGCGAACAAACAGATAGCACCGATAGGAGCAGGGCCGCGAGCAGGTATCTGGTGGAGTTTGCGGACACAGTACAACGGCGGTCATCGGGTTGACTCTGTGATCGATGCCTCTCACCTGCAGCTGATGATGAATATTGGTACTGGCTCTATGATACGTACGTTGCATTACGAGATGCCCTGGTCAATGGTCACTGAAGCAAGTTGCGGCTTATATATCTACAGTATGAAAACCATCTTTAACAGACAATTTGACACGTATTCAACCCTGCCAACTTTTCTGATTTAGAACGTAGCATTCGCCCCGGCAACAAAACAAGAACGGTGTAGTTTATATGCTTTAAGATATGATCTTATATGTGACACATCCCACCGCTATACCGGATCCAGGGATGGAGACAGTCCTTAGGTCAACAGGGCTTTGCCCATTATGGTATCTGCAGCCCCTTCCTTGTATCCCGCTGACATGGCAAAAACCAATAAAAAATTAAAAATAAGAATAAGAAAGAAAGGCCATCTCTTCCGTTGTAGTTGTACACTTGATCCTCGGCTGCATTGAATTAGTAGATGCAATTCTCGAGAGACCCCACGGAAATCGTACGAACGTGGCAGGGCGGATGGGAATTGGTTCAATTGGTAGCATTAGTATCATCTCCTGAGGTGGTGCAGCAGCACGGACACGGCGAATTATGAACAGGGACCCCCGGAAATGAAGAAAAAACAGGCTCAGCGTACGGCAACGGTAATAGTAATCTCGAGACTTGGCGTCTACATCATGTACCATGCGCGCGCATTTGGTGTTTTGCATACTTGTGTTTGCTGCCAGCAGACATACATAAAAGCATTCATCAGACGACACAACTAAGCAACGACGAGTCATCTAGTAGCTACTAGGTAGTTTCTGAGGCATTGGTTCGAATTGCGCGTCTGCTTCTCAAACAGTCAAGTCACTGCTGGATGCTGACAAAAGCAGGTACCTCTCAGTAACTCATTTGCCTCGGGCTTTTACTCGTACCCGCACCCGTCCCCACGATGGACTGGGAACCCCCCCTCTGAGGACTTTGATCATCAATCACCACGTAGGTAGTGTTAGGTTGAAGCTACCATGTGTGGAAATCCTGTCGCAACGTCCAAATGTGCTCCGGCCAACGTGGTACGAAGGGAACTCGTGGCCCATGTGCGGTTGATTTTCGAGTCGGGAACCATCTGCGCGGATCGATCTCGAGTCTTTGCTCTGCCCTGCTCTGCTCTGAACCAGAAAAAGCGTCCAGTCGGTCGAGGAATGATAAGATCTGGGGAAGAAAATCATACGTCGTCAATCTGGGCTGAGAAATGAGAATGACATGCCATCCAAGAACCACCTCGAGCAATAGGGAAAAAAGTCATCTCAGCAACTTCAGGATAGTGAGATGAATAAATCTGTATTATAATTATATTAATATTTGATTCATCAGGATACTCATCTAATGCATCCCTTTCGATCAAGCCGCCTTTCGCCGCGTAAACCGCCCCTGTCTCCCTGCCCCATTGCTTGTCTAGCGCGGCAGCGATCAATGCCTGTCGCCCGCCACCGTTTCGGCCTGTCCAATGGACAACCCGGTCAGTTTCCATACGAGTTGTTGATGCCCCCGCGGACGTGGAAGACCAAATAGGACAACGGGGGTCACTTATTTTCTTCTTCGTCTTGGGACGGGTCACTGAGCAAACTGTGCTCTCGCGGACAATTATGAGGTCTGGCGTTGACGCACGGAGAGGTACGCGACGTGGTCGTGCGAAATTGCGGGAGATGAGATGTACCTATTTTACCTATCTCTCAGATTGGTCGAAATAGCTGTGCCTGGCCCAGATGCCTCGACCGTCCAGGAACTTGCACCCCATTTGATGATTCTCTTGCGGTAGTTACCTGTACCTGATGCAACTTTGGTCTGCCCGCACTAAGGGGGGGCGTCCTGGACTGGAGCTTGCCAACTGTTTGGTGCCGCTTAACTGTCACTCTAGTTGATCTGATCAAGCGTCGAATTAGCGCAAAGCAGGCGCTGCATAGTGGTGACCTACATGATTTAGCGCACATGCAGTCTTTACTTGCGTGCCTGCCTGCCTAACTACCTACCTACCTACCTAGGTAGAAACTGGCTGGTAGGCAAAATATAGGTATCAATCATGAAATGCATTATTACGTTTACTTAGCCGAGCGCGTTCCTGGCTGCAAAAAGTTTCCGAGTGCGAGATAAAGGATTGACAGACTGGCAACCGACAGAGAATATATGCAATATACGTAATGGTCGACGTTTAGACAGCGATGACGATCGCGGTCGTGTCGTGTTCAGAACATTGAATGATGAGTACATGTGCAATGGGTAGGTACGTACCGTACAGAGATTATCTCAGTGCATGTTCAAACGACAGCAACAGCAATAGCAGCAGCAGGCCCTGAACTGGACTGAATTGAGGCGCAGTACCCGCGCTAGACCACTGCTGGCAAAGGGTGCCATTTCGCCATTTCTCCAGTGCCTCTAGAAAGCGCGGTGGGTCTCGTTTCCTCTGGCCTGTGGATTCCCTTGTGGCCCATTGAAGTGAGCCAGACTCACCACTCACAGTACTACCTACACACACCTCTACGGTACACCTGCCCGCGAGGTACGTAGTAGTAAAGCTACTTTACTTTTTCTAGCACATGTCCACCAACATTAGGGCCCAGTGGACAGACAGAGCTACACTACATACAGGTAGCTACGGGGTCTCGTCTCTCTTGCTGCTGTTGCTGTTAATGCTAGCCCGCTAGCTACCTAGGTACTGCTGTGATTTACACGGGTCCTGGGTCCTGGATCCTCACCCATTGACTCTCCAATTGGCCGGCGGAGAATGAGCCAGACACAGGCAGGCAAAAGCAGCAGAGCTCCAGGCCTCATGTCGGGTTCTGCCAATGCAAGCAAATGATCCATCCCCAATTCAATTCCCTGCTGCAACTCTCTGCCCTGGCCTGTCTCCAATCTGCCCAGGCAAGTCACTCAAGTCCCCCAATTCTCTCCCTATCCTTTTTCCAAACATTCCGACCCTTTTCTTTGACTTTGATTTTGACTTTCTTGACACTCTTTGGAGTTACTACCACCAACCATCATCGTCACCACATCTTTTCCCTCAGCCCTTTCCTCTTTTCCCCGTCTCATTCTTGCGTCCTTGCCCTTGGTTTCCTGCTTGGTGACTTAGTGTGTACATCGTCGTTGCTCCTTAATTCCACTACCACCTGTCCCGGGTTTCGACGTGAACGCCGCTCCCTTCTTTTGTTTCCACAGCTGAGGACCCTTCCACCTTGTCTCCGCGCTTCCCCTTTTTTTTTTCTTCTCTTCCAATCTGCCGCTTGTGTCTCTAGAATTTGGGTGTCAGTACTGCACTTTTTTCTTCGCACGGCAGCTCATCTCGTCAAGAATTCATCTCGAGGCCGAAAAAATACAACCAAGAAAAAAAAAAGGAATACTTATTCAACTGGTTTCTTTTCCCATCCCTTTCCATAAGGAAGTAAAAAAAAAAAGGATCGAAATTTAAGACCCAAATCCAGAATCGAGACGCTCGGACGCTTGCACTGTTCGATCAGTCTTGCCTCCCATGTCCTGCTAGGCAAAACCTCCACCGTCTTCCAGTGTGTCCTTTCGTGGCACCTGAGAATCTTCTCGACTTCACGATAACCTCACTACTATTTCTCCTCCGACACCGACGACCCCGGTCGTTCCGAGATACACTCGACGGCCATCGGACAGACAGGTCTACGGTAGCTGTGAATCTCCTGTGTCGGCTCTTATCCATTCGTTTCCACCTCCGGTCGCAGGCGCCCTTTGATTCGAACCTCCCCTCTGTCATAAACGGTCTTCGGTCGAGATTTTGATCTTTTCTTTCGTGCCACTACATTTCTTTAATCGGCCGACTGGCCCGACTGGCAATCCAGAACTCGATTGCCTATTTTCAGAAAAATAACGGTATGAGGGCGTGCATCTAATTCCAATTCACATTGTGTCTAGCATCCCATTACCACACAATCCCAGGACTCTCGCACCGTAGCATATCCTGCCACTATATTTACCAGTTCTATACGATTGGATTGCCTTGTAACAAACGATGCTAACTCGTATGCCGCCAGTATCATCTTGACCCTTGTTCTAGACGCGACTCTCGTTTTGAAACACTGGGCCCTGTCCCTACCCATCAGTATCGATTTCAAAGGTCAATTCTTTTGCTCGTTGCAGAATTGATTTTTCTTCAAACCTATAGCAGGCACGCTTTTGTAGGATCATGGCTGCTATGATTCAATCGTTTCCCCAGCAGAACGGAACAGTCACCATGCTTCAAACGAGACCTGGCTCATCATCAGCCATGTCGGGACACTCTCATAGCCATTCCCAGTCAGGCTCTGGCCAGCAGTATGCATCAGCCTCGCAGACAAGTCGAAACAACTCATACGCCGTGCCTGGTATGGTGAATGGGCAGACAAGCTATCGGGGCATAGCTGCAAATCCAGTTCAGCCATATGCCTTCACATCGACTCCTGCCTTGAGCAACAATGGACAGTGGCAGCCATATGGAACATTGAGGACATCATCAAGCCCATCCTTGCCAACAACGCAAACGATAAGTGGTAATATGGTTTCACGCCCTCAATACCAACAACACGCTTCCATGACCAATCTTCCCAGCTCGGCCAGGATACCTGCACAAACAATGGCTCGCGATGATTCCGCCCTTCCATCTGCCACGAAGCAGCAAATGATGAGCCAGCCGACCTTTGCCCAGGTTGCAGGCGGAAAAGCTGCTCCGGATCGATACAGGCGGCCAGCACAACGAGCTCCAGTCGATTCGTCGTCAAGTACCTCATCGCAATCGCAGAGTTCTAGCGCAGGTTCAGGCTCAGCAATGCCATCTGGATCGGGTATGGCCACGGTTGTTCATTTGTATAATCCGCGAGTCACCGGCCAAAGGATGCCAGTACACAGAAATTCGGCGACGCTGGCAGCTCGACCGCACAGTCTTTATGGCTATGTGCCAGGGATGTCGGCAGATGATATGCTGATTCAACGCCAGCCAACCGAGGAAGAAATGAGGCGATTCCGTCGACGCAGCATGCACTCGATTGATACGTCAGATTATCCTATTCCTTTGACCCCGCAAGAGCTGAAGCAGCAAACTGAAGCCGCTCGCCGCGCAAGAAAGGCTAGCATATCTGACAAGAGCCAAAAAGCGTCGCCACGCGTTGTGCCTGTCCCAGTTGCGGCAAGCAACACGAATCAGAACACTGCTACGCAGGCCCGGAATGGCAGCTCTGAAAGCCTCGTGTCTAGCAAGAGTAGCAACTCTCGGCCATCTTCGGTAAGTGCACCAATTATATCGTTTTGCCCGATGCATTGCCCAATCAGCGGTGTAGTCCCCCATTTCCCTTCCCATGCTCATGCATTGTGCCATTCTAGTCTACCAATCGAAACTCCAACGCATCCGTCCCCACAGCCAGCCCCGCCTCGACAATTACCACGTCCGACGACAAGTCCAACACTCTGGATACCCCAAAATCGGTCAACATTCCTCCTAGGGGATCTTCGTCGGATGCTGCGAAGCGAGTTCTCACTCCTTCGCCACTATCCAAGCCGGCAACCATGCCTTCTGACGAGGCTGCCAAACCTGCATCAGACAATGCTCCTGCCGCCGCGCCATCGAAGCCCCCTGGCTCATCCCATGGGCCCGCAGCGAACAGCCCTGCCGCACAACACCTGGCGGCTATCAACGAAAAAGGAAAATCAAAGAGCAAAACATCTCGACTTCGTCGAGCTTTCTCTTTTGGCAGTGCCGCTGACTTTAAGAAGGCTGCTGGTCAAGATGTCTCCGATGATGCCAGCCGAATCGGCCATCATGATGCTGGCAAGCTACGGAAGGAGCCTGATACCGATGATTTGTACGAGCAGGAACAAGCTCGCATTGCTCAAAAGCAAGAGGCCAGCGGCCTTGGTAACAACATCTACTCGGGCACCAAAATCTTCACCGGGTCGACGGATAATTTGTCGATTTCTTCAACTGCATCATCTGCATCCATCATGCTGCGGAAGATGGGCAAGGGCATGAAAAAGGGCGGGCGTTCTCTCGCAGGCTTATTCCGGCCAAAGTCTGTGATTGGCTCACCTATTGGAGAGGTGGCTGCCCCCGAAGCCAGCCAAGCAGCAGTGTCCATGATTACAGTTGAGGCCGAACGGGAAAGGGTCAATGTTACCTCGAACGCAGATCTGTCTCATCAGGCAGGGGCATCTGGATTTCCACGCCTGGAACGTAATTCGTTGGATGCCATGGATCAAGTGCATCACGATAGCCTCAAGTCAGATCGCGTGGGTAGCTCTGACAACGACTCGATGGCTCGAAAGAGCATTGTCGGAGGAGAAAAGGAACGGGCAGAAGTCCTCGGTGCCATTCGAAAAGGCATTCTTAAGAGTAAGTGAGGGACCTGAATGATATTGTTCCATAAAGACTAACAAAAGCTTCCTTAGCCCGCAGCAACTCACCGAGCCCCTCGCCGCAAGCCGGCAAAGGGCCTGTCTTTGAGCTTCCCATGATTCCCAACGTCTCGGATTCTCCCAACTCGACGGCGCCTAGCACTCCCAACGAAGATGGCTCTGGCAAGCTCCCGGGATCCATTACTATTGGCAGTGAGGACTATTTCATGTCTGCTTTGAAGCTCCGCCAAGACTCCAAGAGTGCACCGGGAACGCCACAGGGTGTGCTGAGCAAGCGCAACGCTACTTTCAGCCCTAGGCTCATATTCCATGACACTTGGCCGCCTCAGGAGTATGACAGGCGAGGTGAGATTGCTACTTGCAATCGTCTGACGCCCATGCTGGCACAACAGATCAAGGAGGAACTGAACAGTTTCAAGATGGTAAGTCGCAAGGTTCCACCGTGACTTAGACTGTGTAACTAATACCCGGTGCTGCAGGAGATGGAGGTTCATGAAACGTCCAAAATTTATACGCACTTTTTCTGATGAAGAGCATTTCAAGCGCACATCTCGACGAGCCTTTTCCTTTTTTTTTCATACAGCATTGTTATCATCCACTCATGTGTTTCTCAGTATTCACTTTGGCGGCGTATGGCCTGGTCAGCATAGTAAGGAGTCTATTGGCGTTCTGGAATTTTCTGAAACACCCGATTCGTCCCCGATTAGACGGGTACCGGTCAATAAGCAGGTATTTGCGTAGCAGCAAATCAGCCGTCCTTTGTTCATTTCTTTCCATTTTTCTACACATCTTCGAGGACTTCAGTAATTACCAAATCAATCATAGCAGCATGCCTGCACAACGTTCCACTTGTTCCTGCGCGAATGGTACATGGATCGAGCCAATTAAGCTCGCAAACTATTTTGGCTCAATATAGTCTCATGTGGCATGAGCCTGGCAATATGATCTGTGCAAGGAAACCGCAATGCGGACTATTGGGCAAGACTCTACAAACAATCAGAACATTGCGCAATAGTAGGAGGGAAACGACAGTCGCAAGCCAATTCCCATCTGAAGAATTTGAGTTGAGGCTACCAACCACCCGGGAAGCACCAGATCATACCCAATTGGATGAGGCTCTTACCGCAAGAGCCTCTCACTAGCAGCCAACCACGCTGGAGGCTTACATCTAGCCAAACAAGACGGAAAAATAAAAACATACAAAATAAAAATCTAGCATCGTGAACAACACAAAAAACGGTGGCAGAATCACAAAAGAGGGAGCACACGCGTATCTGGAAAAGAGATATGGACTTTCATTTAGCGCTTCCTGGCATGGAGCGTGGGTCTTGCTACCCAAAATCACACTTTGGGGGAGATAGCGAAAAGTAATTGATTAAATGTTTTCAAAGCCATAGTTTCGCCCGATGCTTATATTGCGCACTGATGCACTTGCCGTCGTTGGCCACTTGGCAGTCGATTACCAAAAGACAGGGGATTCGTGTTGCTGCAGATGACTGTTATGACTGTTATTAATCATCCTACAGATATTGGGATGGCGTTTCCATTCGTTTTGCGCGTCAAGTGCGTCAAAAGCTTTCTCAGATCCCTTGTGGCTGTGGAAATGACCAGAAATTCGACAAACAAGACTAGTTTTGGTGCTCTTGTACCCTGCTGTGTTTTTGACTAGTAGCATGTAGTGTAGATCATGGAAGTTTCGATACGAGCTGTGATGGAGGCGGTAGCGTTGCCAGATGGATTCATGACATGAAATCCGCAACGCTGTTTGGTCATGCAATATGCACCTGACATGTTTCAATTGGACAGATCTTTGCCTGTCGAGAGCAGTAGTTATGCAGCAGTGTCTAGAAAGGGTTGAATGATGCCGATCGCCTGCACGTAATCATCCTGTGCAAATATGTTGAGCCTACCAAGCCTACCTAGTCCCTTGGTGAAGACGCATTGTTGGAGGATCATTCAACTCTGACTGAAACATTCTGGACAGCGGGTGTGGTGACTATGACTGGTGGTTGGGAAAATTCCCAGGGTCCCCCTACATGGTACTAGTGTACCGCGTATTAAATGAGGGGGTGGTGCGCCATTGACCAAGAGGCTCGCTAGAGCTGGATGCTGGTTCTTAGCGCCTCCCAGATACGATGATCACTTGATCGGACAAGATCTATCTCAGCCTTGTGCTGATTATGCAAGGCTATGGCGTTTTCTCTACGTGCTCCACTTTATTTTCTAGACCCCTGCCATAAGTTCGACGGAGGGTTCAAAAAAAAAAAGTTACGGTTTGGCGCATTGCGATCACGGACTCGGGGCTCTATACCAGGCTCTGACCTTGCACCTACCTCACCGCGACAGCGGAACGCTCCCTCAGGCAGCCGAATACACACAGACACGCTGGATTTCGTCCGACGAAGAAGTCTCGCATGCTGGACGTCTCCAGGCCGGAGACTTTTAGTTCAGAGAGGCTTCATGACCATGGCTTCCACCTCGCCCATTGATGCGCAACCAGAGGTTGCTGCGCCGGCGCGAAATGATGCCACAACCACCACTGCGAGCAAGAAGCCGAAACTTCATGGCAGAGCATTCTATGAAAGCATCGGAAGTCCCAAGTTTGTAGTCGCCCCCATGGTCGACCAGTCAGAGTTTGTATGTTACTGCCCGCCTTGTGTTTGATCGCATCTTTTGCAAAAAGAAACTGACAAGTTTCTCTATTCTAGGCATGGCGCATGCTCACACGATCTTTCATGACGCCTTCTGAGAACGAAAAATTGCTCGCATATACACCAATGTTCCACGCTCGTCTATTCGAAGAAACCGCCAGATACAGAGACACGCATTTCCAAGCAGTACATCCGGTACCCGCAGCGAAAAAAGGCGAGCCTGAGCCGCCAGTCGACACTACCCCGTGGCTGGACGGAAACCCCAACTTCGACCGACCATTGTTTGTGCAGTTCTGCGCCAACGAACCCTCACATCTGCTCGCTGCTGCTCAGCTCGCGGCACCGTACTGCGACGCCGTGGATCTCAACCTAGGATGTCCCCAGGGGATCGCTCGGAAAGGTCACTATGGTGCCTTTTTGCAGGAGGACCAGGACTTGATCTACAGGCTCATCAACACATTACATGAAAACTTGCCAATTCCTGTAACGGCCAAGATCAGGTGCCTCGACACAAAAGAGGCAACCCTGGCTTACGCCAAGAACTGTTTGGCTGCGGGCGCAAGTATCGTCACATTGCACGGGCGGAGAAGGGAGCAAAAAGGACATTTGACGGGTCTTGCCGACTGGACCTACATTCGTTATTTGAGAGACAACCTTCCACCAGAGACGGTCATCTTTGCCAATGGCAATATCCTGCAACGAAGCGATGTCGACAAGTGTCTCGAGGTCACGGGTGCCGATGCCATCATGAGTGCCGAGGGCAACTTGAGCGATCCCTCCATCTTTGCAGAACTGCCGCCACCCGACTTTGAGACTCGAGAGTACTGGCGCGGCAAAGACGGCAAGGGTGGATACAGGGTCGATGCCATTTTCAGGCGGTACATGGACATTATTTATAAACACGTGGTGAGGGATATCCCGGCGCCAGTACGGAGACCCTTGTTTGTCGTTGGCGACGATGAGGGTTGGATGCAGCAGGCACAAGCCGAAGAAGAGCCAGAAGAGGAAGGCCCTGCAAAGAAAAAGAGGAAGAAGGAGGGTGGCTCAAAGCCAAAACCATGCTTTGATCCCAACTTGTTGGCGATGAGGCCCCATTTATTCCATCTTTTGCGGCATTTCGTGGCAAAGAACACAGACATTCGCGACGCACTGGCCAAGGCGCGCCCTGGCGATGTTCCGGCCTTTGAGAACGTCTTGCAGCTCGTCGAGCACCGGGTCGCGCAAGGATTAATTGAGTACGCAAAGACGGATGGAAAAAGCGCCGAGGAGGCCGAGCCGGAAACAGAGGCCGTACCGGCTGCTCAAACAGACACAAACACGAATGACAATGGTGTCGATGCCAACGGAGAAGCAGACGCTCCTCTGGATTCGGAGAGCTCGGTAGCCATTGTGAAAAAGTGCAAACGACCTTGGTGGATCGCTCAACCCATCATCAGGCCGCTGCCAAAGGAAGCATTGGCCAAGGGAGCACTATCTCTGAGCAAGAAGGACAAGAAGAAGATGGAGGAGGAGCTGCAGAAGACTGGCGAGGCTGAGAACAATGGGGGTGACGAGACTTGCCTACCAAAGCCCGACGGCCCGGACGGTATCAAGGAGCCAAAGATGGACGACAAGCAAAAAGGCCTTGTTAGTGACGAGCTGGTGTGTGGATAGTTGATGCTACTAGACAAGACTTGTACAAATTGACTAGAATAATAGAGTAAATAAAGCAATTCATCAAGGTCAGATAGTGTTAGATGCAATTGCCGGGTTGTCAAATGTCCCTTTCCTAGCTGCCACGTTCAACATGCCTCTGATTCGATAATCTATAGAATTACCGATGTGAATATGGAATTTGCATAGGCCCATGATTGCTGAAACCGGCCACGGTGAAGATCATTGTTGCACCCCACCGACAGTATATGTCGAGACATGTATACGGGATAGGTATGAAACTGTGAAGGATAGTAACATTCAAAGGAATGACTTTTTGGGAGCCGTGCATCATTGGCCGCATGGAGACGGCACGGTTGTGGCAAGAAGGCAAGGACTACCGTACCGGTGTCGAATCATAACAAGACAAAGACCTGTCACTGGCCGGCTTGTGTTTGTTTTATTTACTTGTTGTGGCCGATGGCTCGGGGGTTTCCCGTCCCAATGGTGTGCGGAATAAGCAAGGAGAAAGGATAGACTCTTTGTATTGCTTATCTGGGAGACGGGATCGCTTGTGTGTCTGATATTTTGTGGCGCTGCACTTTTAGGGTTATGCCGGAAGAAAAAGCAGGAGAATAAACAACAATCCCGCTGATCGTCGATATCGAATCGTTCAGCTAAACGATAACCTTGAGTTTTCACTAGTTATGCAAAGGCAAGCATCTAGGCAGGTTTTTCCCTCCCTTTTTTCCTTAGTTCAAAGCTCCACAACAGATCTTGGTTGTTCCAACATCGGTAAATTCCCATGGATATTCTACAAATGGGGTCTTCCATCGGCGTAAATATGTAAGACATCGACGACGCTATGTGTATTCTAGAGAAAAGCAGGGTAGCGGCCATATGGTAGAATGGGGAAAATGGAGCACTGATTGGAGCGTTCCTGGGGAGATGGAGACTGGCAAAACTGGACGGCGCTGAGAGCGGTTCCCAAAGGGGCATCGTGTGGTGGCGTGTCCAGGCACTAGGCGGGGTAGCTGCTTTTTTGCTGGATCGTCTTTGAAACAAGACCTGCTGGTTTCTGTCTAAATTAAGCAGGGAAGCAGAGATAGAGTCGCTGAAAGTGCATTTGAGCACCGCCGAGCCCCGCTACAGCTCACCGCGTTGCCCTAGCGACCATCCCGACCCCCCGGTTTGTGCATGCGACCGCCCATGGCTGTGGGCAAATGCAAAGAGCTTCTGCAAAAAATAATATCCCGTACGGCGCCTATTGTTGATCCCACCTCGAGTTCATCCCATTACCTATCTACCAACTGCAACCCACTTTCTTCGAAGTGTGACCTGAATAGCTTCAACTCCTTTCCCTTCACCACAGCTGTTGCGGTTTGCGCCCTTTGGAAAACTATTGGCTTGTTGTGCGCTTTTTGACATGCGCTGGTAGAGAAGGGGGAAAAAAAAGAGAAGAAGCCCTGTCAATCTTTCTTTCATTAAACCACCAGCCTCCCGACTATTTCATTCAAGTCGCGCAATATCTAGCGCATCGCCCAAGTCCAGGAAAATTACTCTCAGCTTTCACCACACAACTCTTTTTTTTTCTTGATCAGCACCGCCCCGCCACAGGGATCTCATGTCTACACCATCCCTTCAGGACATCAACACCACATAAAAGATCCTTTGGTCCCCAAAGACCAACGTCCACTTTATTTTGTAGATCGAAGCGCCCCGCAAAGCTGCTTTGTTGGAAATTACCTTCGCCCCATTCCAGTGCGCGCTGCACGCGAATCGACTCTAGGTCACGATGGACGCAAGCTACCTTTCACAGCAGGTGAACACCATCATTGGCCAGCTTCATGGCCTGTTTGATGAGATTGGTGTACAGCCTCATGATCGCGACGCAAGAGAAGCCGAGGTATGTGATTGCTGCCCAATAAGCCTATGGAGAGACTGCTTCCTGCATATCTGCCATTCTGTTCTTGTGCTTGTACTGCATCATGCTAACCCTTTTGTCCCGCCACCAGTTGTTCTCGGCTCTGTCAGAGACCTTGAATAACCAAGTCAGACAGGTTACGGCAGAAAAGAAGGACATGATTGAGGAGGCCAACCGCACCATTATAGTCATTCGCCAGATGGAGCAATCTTTGGACGATGCCAACTCATCACGTAGCCGTCGTTCGAGCGATGACCTCAAGATCACATATCCCCTGACAAGATGTCTGGCTGTGCTCAAGGAGAAGCATGGCCAGGTTGCTCGGCTCCATCGCGAGCGATTCGAGCAGATCAAGAGTACGTCCAGATAGCCTTTCACAAACCCAGGGCCGCGCCGCCAGTCGAGCACTAGCTAACCCATAACTGCAGAACTTGTGATAGCTCTCGAGTCATATTCCTCGCATCTCGAGTCTACCTTTGTCAAGATCGCCCTCCCGCCGACGGGACCTAACCAGTCACTTCCGCCTTCTTTCGATCTCTCCTCAAGCTACGTTGAACAGCTCGACAATGAATTTACCAGAGTCTATGAAGAGTATGCTCGCCGCGTGGCAACCGTCAAGGCTCTGTCGGAGCACATTATTACTCTGTGGTCAGAACTCGGAACCCCGCAAGCTCAGATTGACGGTGCAATTGTTAAGTACCACCGCGACTCGCCCGAACAGCTCGGTCTGCACGAAGAAGATATTTCGAGACTACGAGCAAAGCGAGACAAGCTCGTCGATGAGAAGAAGGCCCGGGAGAAACGTCTTAGAGACTTGAAGGTTGCTGTTGAGGCACTGTGGGAGAAGCTAGGAGTTGATGAATCGGATCGTAAGGCGTTCCTGAATAGCAACCGGGGCTGTGGAGTGCGACAAATCAATGAGTTCGAGGACGAGCTGTCACGGATGAACGAGCTGAAGAGGCAGAATCTTCATCTATTTGTGGAAGACGCTCGAGACAAGCTGCAAAGTCTCTGGGATGCACTTTACTTTTCCGAGGACGAAATGCTCGATTTTACTCCGGCTTTCTCCGAGGTCTACAGTGATGCGCTCCTGGATGCCCACGAGCGCGAGATTGGCCGTTTGGAGGCCTTGAGGGAGCAGCGTGCACCGACACTGGCTCTTGTAGACAGGCATCGCGAGCTCATCAAGGAGCGTGACGAGCTCCAAGCCTCTAGCCAAGATGCTTCGCGGTTGATGATGCGCGGTCAGAAGGGCGAGAAACGTGACCCGGGCAAGCTTCTCAGAGAAGAAAAGATGCGAAAGCGCATCTCCAAGGAATTGCCCAAGGTTGCGGCTGAGCTTCGCAAAGGCCTTGAGCAGTGGGAGGATGAATACGGACGACCGTTCCTTGTCCACGGAGAGAGATATCTTGATCTTTTGGAGGACGGCGATGCCAGGCCCGCTATTCCGGCCCGCTCAAAAACACCTGCAGGCCCTCCTCCTTCGGCATCAAAGAGATCCGCGGCAGGTTCAGTCAGCCGGGCAAATAGTGTTATTAGCAGAGCTGGTACCATCTCAAGGCCCAAGACTCCGGGTGCAATGTCTAATGGCACTGGCACCCTCAAGAGGGCACAGACAGTGAGCCACCCACCCAGCGCCAACAGTAACAGCCCGACAAGATTGCCGCAGCGTGCACCTCTGTCCAATCTTCTAAACGCTACGAACTCCCCGGAGAGACCAAGACCAGAGTCCCGTGCTGGTTACGGAACTCTGCGTGGCGCGCCGCCAATGATGCGAGCCCCTCCTCCGAAGATGAGAGACCTCTTGCAAAGCCCGCCTCTGGAGGCACCCGCCAACCCGTATAAGAACGCAGGCCTGAACTCCAGTGTCATTGTGCGACCTATTGAGCCAGAGGATGTGTACGACAACCGGTTTTCTGATGAGAGCTATGGCCGTCATTATGGTAACGAGTCCTACGCCTCCCACGGATCCATCCGCCAAGTCGGCCGCCCTGACTACCCTCAAGCTCCCCCACCCCGACAGATATCCAATACTTCTGGTTCCACAGTGTCTGAATCTGAGAACTGGGAGACGTATGACGATGTCTCTGAACCCGAGGCAGACGTGTCCGAGACGTATTACGCCAAAGTGCGTGCGGCACGAACCATGCAAATCACACCGGACGAGCCTTACTCGCACCTGCAGGCTTCTCAGATTAAGCGTCCACGAGGAGTACCCGCCGAAGTAACACACGGCACTATTGATGCTGAAGGCAACAGAATTCTCTCTGGAAGCGAGTGGACAGACGAGGATGGCTTCTGAGCAATCGTCTTCGAGAAGATCTGTTTTCTGAATGAATCACGAGTTTCCGAGTGTCATGAATAACGGCTTCTCACGAATGCAATGTTAGCATGACATGATTCCAGCGAGTCTCTCCATGGCGTTTTCTTTTTCTATAGAGTTCGACTTTCTACCGAGCCATCATTTGCCTTTCTCTTTCTCGCGTCACTCCGTCTCTTCCTCAATGATACACCCCAAATGTTTTTTTTCTGTTTTTGTTTCCTGCGCTTTCTTTTCTTCTGCTTTGTACACATTTAATTGCATAATATTCTACTGCCGCAAGGTGCTTGAAAAGCAATTCTTTCGTACCGCGAGGACTGGGTCCATCTTGGTGAAAAGTATGCATAGGAGGCAACCTCGGCGAGAATATATATCTGCTTTGTTTCTGGTGCGACACGCTTGGATGTATGGAAACTTCTTGTCGGATAATACAAACAAGACCAAGAGGAGGATGGACTGATACCGTGGATGAAGGATGCATTTCGGCGTCTTGGTCCGGAGTTCAGGCACATGCTGCTGCTTACATAGATGATGCTTGTTTATCAAAAGTCATCAATTGACAATTGTTCATGAATCAAGACTTTTCTCTGTGCTTTGGATAATGTGAAATGTGAATGGTGTTGAATAATAATTGTCTTGTATCTTGCTTTGTTCATTGTGATTTCATGTCGGGGGAAAGAAGCCAGTATCAACAATTACCCATAAATACATTTAACCTTGGTACTATTTTGAGCACTTTACCCCTGAAAGCACAATGATATCAGCGTGCTTCACCCCTGACCGTTGTGCTGCGGGACGCTGGTCAAACGGCCCCAAGCCCCGCTGAAAATGATCGCTGGCGCGTTGGAAGCTCCGAACCTGCCGCCTTTTTAGTGGTTCAGCCTTATACGTGCCACCTCGAACGCTGGGTTAGCTGTCTCCCTTCCCCTCGCCTCGTGTTCAGGGAGTTGACTGGACTGAACTGCCTGCCTGATTACCTTGCGACAGACACACAATGATCACCCACCAACACCCAGCTTGACAAGCTCCATCGATCCCTACCTGGTCGGTGACAACTACTTTTCGTCCATATAGTTTCCCAAATTCAACATAACAAGCTTTAGATGCTTTCGCCTTTATTTAGGAAACATCACTCGGCGAGCTTTGCCGTCTCTGCGGCTCGATGCACCGGCCCGTGACCCCTAACCACCCCAGTCGACGCCTCTCGAGCTCCTCGTCTGCCCAGGATGGCCAGGCGTACCAGACGGCCTTGAAAGGGGCCTCTCTTGCTTTTCAGAGAACAGGTCCGTCGTCGACGTCGAATGGCAACGGTGCCGGGAACGCTTCGAGGAACGACAAGGGCGCCTTGATGGCAGCTACCCACATCAGTCGCCAGACTACCGGCGGCAGCGTTCAGGATGGGAAGCACGGTCGCGTAGTCGACAAGAATGGCACCACTCAGCGATTAACTCAGACATTGACCGGGCCAACGCAAACCTCGCAGAACAATGCCGGGGGTTCGACGCTGAAGCCTCCCGGCAGGCTCAACTTGGCAACCGACCCTCGAGCGACGTCGTTTATTGCTGCGACCCTGGCTGCGAGTCGGTCGGCCAGCCCCAGTCCGAATCAGCGACCGCAGGTACGGCCCAGCAACAATACCCAGCCCGGGGCTGCAAATGTCAAGCAAAAGAAGAATAGCCCAGCAAGCTCTGTGACTAGTCTGGACCTGACGACGGACATCACTTCCATCCCGCCTACCAATGCCTTGATATCCATGTTTGAGACGAACAACAGAGGTCACAGTGCCAGTACGAGTGGTGATCCTACAAAGAAGCCCAAGCTACGACCTACCACACCCTCACGGGGTATCAGCTCTGATAAGAAACCAGCAGCACTGCGTTCGCCCTCACCTTCGCGATTAGCGAGCAATTCAGCGTCGGGAAAGTCAGAGTCATTCACGGCATCAAACACGAACTCCAAGAGTGATGCGCCAGAAGAGAATCCATCAACTCTGGCCAAGAAGAAGAAGAAGCCGCCACCGTTACCTGCTGCAAGTAAGCCGCTACAAATTAAAGCAGATATGGCTGGGGAGCCTATGCAAGCCATTGTCAAGAGCAAGCATCGTGCCAGTACGCCACCTCGATCTGCGAGCAAGACGGACACTCCTGTTCTATCACCGCAGCCGCAGAGAGCTGCGTCACATAAAATGGTGGAACCTCCACTACCGCCAGAACAACAAACCGAGGTGACTCGCAAACCGCCGCCACCAGCAGTCAGACGGAAACCACAATCTCAGACCGCACAGCAGATTGCACAAATGGTCTTGTCTCAATCAACTGCACCAAAGCCTCCGTCGCAACCACTCATCAAGTCATCTGATCGGCGCTCCTCGGTGTCTTCTGACGATACTTTTGTATCAGCATCTTCCGTGCAGACCTCGCGGCCACCCTCCCCTCATAGAGGTCGTTCACCAACCATGGAGTCTGAGCAACCACCTCAAGTCCTGCTTCGGACCCGGCCTAGATCCGTTCACACTTTGGCTAGGGATGCCACAGCTAAGAACCAGAGTCCAGCTCCACCTCCACCGCGACGCAGTCAACAACCCACCAATATGACCTTGAACAACTTGACAAACGCCACCATGGCTGGAATCGTGGCATCATCTCGTTCTCCTCTTCTGGGTAGCGCTGCCCCATCACCCCGTCCGCCCTCGGTACCGCCGCGGCAAAATACACCGCTCATGCGGCAGACTCTCCGCAAGCCGCGATCGGACTCATCAGACGAGGAAGAAAAGTGGAAAGCTCGCCACCGAACCAAGCCGCTCCAAAGCAAGAAGAAGCACTCACATCATGAGGGTGCACGCAAGCGCTGGCGCGAGGAAATCACCATCAGGGAGCGTAGGCGGTACGAAGGCGTATGGGCCAGTAACCGAGGACAATTACTGACTCCTTCGCCCGCTGACTCGAACGGAACAACTCCACAGACCAACACCCCGAGCCCTTCCAATGGAGGCAACGGCGATGGAGACCTCGTCGTCAATGTTATTGTTCGTGATATATGGTCTCGAAGCCGGTTACCTCCCGAGGAGCTGGCCGAGGTCTGGGATCTTGTAGATCAGACGGGACGGGGCGCGCTTACCAGGACCGAGTTTGTCGTTGGCATGTGGCTCATTGACCAGAGGCTACGAGGAAGGAAGATACCACAAAAGGTCATGGACAGTGTCTGGGCCAGCGCCCGGGGCTTGTCGGTCAAGGGCCCCCCTAGAGACAAGCAAAAGGTGAAGCATCACTAGCTTTGATTTGAGCATTTACATGGGAGTCAAGGGAATCGTGGCATTGGTTACTATTATTTCGGCTTTGGTCTTTTTACAGATGACGTTTAGACGGCAGACGGGTACCTATCTCCTCACCATAAAGATGGCACTCCTCATCATAGAGATGACAATGAAGTGTATATTTGACCCCATTTTTGTTTTGCCCTAATGCTCACGCTCATGGAAAACAAAGACCAATGTTATAGATTGGCGCGCCATGAGGAGTAGGACTTTGCGTTTCGTGGACCAATCATGCGTCGATGCAACCATGACTGCATGCATGCATGGAATGACTGGGGTAATTCCAACCAGGAATTGATTCCCATGTTCTAGCACTCATGTCTGGACCCTCTAAACAGACTATTCAGGGTATAGTTTCCTTATGCGGAGCCAGTTGGCCATGTCCGAGTTGGCTACTCGAAAAAGTAAATAAGCAGGCTTACTTGCTTTGAGCCAGGGTTTGCAAAAATGAAAAAGGCCAAGAGCTGAAAAGTTGCTTGCCAGTTTGACAAGAAGCGGCTATCCGGATTCCTTATGGGACTTTTATTGGGCCAAAATACGATAGCATGTTTGTGGTTCTGGGGGTCGAGACACACAAAGACTGCAAGCGAAAAGAGGAGGCTGGCTTGGAAGCGGCCGCGTTGTGAACATGAGGGGTGATGATAAATATAAAATACTAGGCCAATGTGAATATTTATACATGTTGCAGCGTAGATTGAGACGGCTCGCCTTTTAAGCGTCCTTGTTGTTCTGTGTGTGGCATTCGTTTTGCATCTCGAGTATCCAAAAGTGCATAGACAGACCAGAAGTCTTACAATATACGGAGGGGTATAAACCTTGTATACCTTTATTACAATATCCCAAAAATGGCAGCAGTCTTTGGAGATCCACCACCTCCTCCACCCAATAGCAAGCCGTCCAACCGGAACAAGAAGACTCCTCAGGAGATTCTGTCCGAGTTTTGGGACAAGTTCCATACCAAGAAGCCCGGCAAAGTCACGACCATTTTCCCCAAGAGCCTCTACAAGGCCGTGCTTCCGCACAGTTATCCAGCCGGGGCCAAGTCGTCTCGCAACGCCGCCGAGAGCTACGAAGCCGCGGCCAAGGAGTGTCGGGAAAAGGTCAAGCGCATTGTGCGCGAGTGCCATCGGACCAATGAGAAGTTCACCGATCCCGACTTTGACATTGAGCGGGATCCCCTGAACAATTGTCTCAATGGCCTGGTCAGCGAGAGCGGCATCGACGACGCCGGGGGCAGCGCCAAGCCGGCAGATGCTGCGCCCACCGTCAGTGCCTGGGAGGTCAAGAGTAGTCTCGAGACACTGGCGCAGAGCCAGGCCCTCGGAAGTAACGGGACGGTGCCCTTTGACGCCAACGCCCTCAGCCGCCTGATTGGATCCGACGGGGACTCGGGCTACGCCTCTGGCGGCGGCTGGGGCTCCTGGGCGAACCCGGGCTCGGTGCACCGCATCGACTGGATCTTTGAGTCGCCCCAGTTCACCGTCAATGGCTACTCCAGCTCGGACATCAAGCAGGGCGGCGACGGCGACTGCTGGTGGCTGGCGGCCGTTGCCACGATTGCCCACCGCAAGGACCTCATGGAAAAGGTCTGCGTGGCGCGCGACGAGGAGTGCGGCGTCTACGGCTTCGTCTTTCAGCGCGACGGCGAGTGGATCTCCACCGTCGTCGACGACAACCTCTACCTGACCGAGGAGGACTTTGACTACTATGGCGACGTCTACGACGCCACGGGCAAAAAGGCCAGGCGCCACCGCAAGGAGAAGCAGACGGGCTCCGAGGCGCTGCTCTTTGCCCACTGTGCTGACCCCAACGAGACTTGGCTGCCATTGTTGGAAAAGGCATACGCCAAGGCTCATGGCGATTACGAGGCCATCAGTGGTGGGTGGCCGGGCGAAGGTGTCGAGGATATGACGGGCGGCGTCACAACCACCATCGAGTCCAACCGAGTCCTCAGCAAGGACAAGTTGTGGAAGGAGCTTACATGCAGCGATGGGGACTGTGTTTTTGCCCTCGCTGCCATGAGCCAGGGCTGGGACTATAAGAGAAGTGGCCTGGCACTGGGACATGCCTACAGCATCCTCCAGTCCCGCGAAGAAGTGGACGAAGATGGGAACAAGGTGCGGCTTGTGCAGATACGGTAAGATACTTGGTGGATATTTGATTTCTCTTGTCGCGTACCACGGACTGACCCCATTTCTTCTAGAAATCCTTGGGGCCAACGAGGCTACGATGGACTCGGTGAATGGAACGGGTCATGGTCGGATGGTTCCAAAGAATGGACACCTTATTGGCTCAAGAAGCTGGATTACAAATTCGGAGATGATGGCATCTTTTGGATGTCACTGAAAGACATGCTGGACAATGTAAGTTGCCATTCCAAGACCTCGAGACATCAAGTCGGCACTGCACCATCCTTTCGTCATTCCTGTTTACTGATACTTGTCCTGTAATCAGTTCATGTATATCCATCGCACTCGACTCTTTGATGAAAAGTGGACCGTAGTCCAGCAATGGACCAGCGCAAACATTTCCTGGATCACTGGCTATCTGCCTACGAAATTCGAAATCGAGGTCAAGAAGGCCGGTCTTGTCGTCATTGTCTTGACACAGGTATGTGACAAATGAATCGCAAGGCTGATTTCTGGAAATTGTGCTTAAGTCTCTCATAGCTCGACGATCGCTACTTTCTAGGATTCGAGGGTGATTACGATTTCGAGTTGCACTTTCTACTCCAGGAAGTTGACGCCCAGGCATCCGAGCACATTTGCCGCGTCCGCCCCGTCAAGATGTGGCGGCCTCGCGCGGTCTCATGCGAAGTACACCTCGAACCTGGAACATATGAAGTCCTCCCAAAGATCACGGCCAAGCGCCACGGCCGATCCAAGCCCATTGAGGATGTGGTCAAGGAATACTCGGAGACGAACCCACAAAAGCTGCGACAAGTCGGCGTAAGTTGTCCTGCTACTCCTGCAGTTAAAGATCATGCATAGACTGACTCTTTATAGATGCAATACGACCTGGCTCACGCCAAGGGCGGCATCCCCGACGAAGACGCTCGCGTCGAGGCCAAGAAGGACGAGCTTGCCCAGAAAAAGAAGGCCAAGAAACAAAAGGCCAAGGAGAGGACGAAGAAGAAGAGGGCAATGACCAAAGCTGCCAAGGCCATGCGCAAGGCGGCCGACGCCATTGAAGATGCCTCCAAATCTGACCAAAAGCCGAGTCAGGCCAAGAAGGAAGGCGAGACAAAGGAGGACTCGGCTGCCATTCCAGAGACAATTTCGTCCTCTACGGAACAGGCATCATCGAACCCTCAACAGCCAGGCAAGCCGATTGAGTCCAAGCCACAGCCAAGTGCTGCTCCAGAAGCAAAGTCAGAGGCAAAGCCGGAACAAGCCACAACGGCTACAAGTACCAATCAGAGTAGCTCGGAGGCCGAGACTGTAAAGGATGTCCCTGCACCAGTGGATGACAAGGAAGTATCTGAGACAGCCGTCGCCGAAGATACGCAGGCCGTAGAAGCGACCGCGGAAAACATTGACGAAGACGTGGACGAAGAAGAGTCCGAGTCCGCGTCTGACTCGGATTCAGAATCAGAAACCGATGACAATGATAACGAAGCACCGATTAAGCCGTGGAATGCGGTGGCCGTCATTGGACTTCGGGTGTACGCTCGTGATCCAGATGTGTCCATCAAGTTGAAAGAAGCAGCCGCCGAGGAAGCCACTACGCTCACTGTGGAAGGCGAACCAACCGGTGCCACTATATGATGTATAGCTGTGCCGGTATAAGGGAGAGCAACAAATTCCGTACCCTTGTTTACACCTCAATGTTCAAGTTTCATCGCAATATAGTCTGCCATAGAAATATTCGTTCTAGTCGTTCATATTAGATCAATCCCCAAACTCCTTGTAGTGCTCGCTTCTGCCCATGATTGAGCAATACACCGAATGACCAGTCCAACGCCTTACCAATGCAGTATTCCTTTTTATAGTCCATACCATGGTCAATACAATAAACACAAAACCACTTGCCAGCCAATCACGCCCGGCCAGCCATGCGGACCCTGCGCGCGTCTTCGTCCCGATTTGCTTCGACGCGGGCCAAAAAGTCCTGCCTCGAGGCGTACGACTGCTTTGACTTGCCCGCCAGCTCGAGCTCGTCCTTGATGCCCTCCTTGTCGACAAAGCCGGCCCAGTCCATGCGGCTCTTTTCCACGACGTTGAGCTTCTTGGCCTTTTGGGCCTGCTGTTCGCGCATCTGCAGCCGGGCCGCCATGCCGAGATTCAGGTCCGATCGCTGCTGGGCTAGAGCCCCGTCGGCGGCAATGGGCTCAAATGCGGATCGAAAAGCTCGGCGCGGTTTCCGCTTGATGGGATCGTCGGCCTCGTCGGCGGCGAGGGCGGCTGCTTCTGCTTCTGCCCCTTCGCCCAGCGTCGCAAGATAGACCTTGGCCTCGGCCGAGTCCCGCGGCACGAGCTTTTCTTCAGTATGCACCTTTCCGGCAAAGTTGTACGTGCGCTTAATCTTGATCATATCCGAGGGCTCTTGAGCAGAGGAGGAGGCGCCGTCCGGTGCCGCGGCATTGGTCCCACTCTCGCCATCCTGCTGCGCCGGCGTCTGCGATGACGTCTTTTCATTCTCTCTGGTCGTCTTGGGCGGCACAATGGGCCCGGCCATCATCTTGGCCCACACGTCGTCGACGTCAATGGTGACGGGCCCCGAGGCGGCGGCAATCTTGCGCTCCGCCTTTTCATTGGCGCGCATGCTCCTGGTCTTGATGAGACCTCCCTCGCCGCCCTCATCGTCTTCATCTGCTGCTGCTGTGGGGGCCGCCGCAGCGCCGTCTTTGCTCTTGTCCTTTTTCCTTTGTCGCTTCTTGCCCTTGGATATTATGGCCTCATCGCCCGAGTTGTCATAGCCCTCATCCTCTGCACCATCGCCCGCGGCGCGTTTCCGCTTGGCGTTTGTCTGGGCTGGCGCCGCTTCGCCATCATCGTCATTGTCATTGTCCGAGTCCGAGGCATCTGATGCGTCGCGAGCCGCCGCATCGTCGAGGGCAAAGTCCGAGTCATCTTCCGAGGCATAATCCTCGTCTATTAACGCGTCCGTTGACATGGTTGATCTGTAAGAGGGAGAAAAAACCAAAGTGCTGGGGCTGGTGAATGACAATAGAAAAAGGCAGCCTTGACAGTTTGCGCTTGGGTTCAGCTAAATTTTAGGCGTCGCGGCACCAAGCTTACAGGGGTAGCTCTGCCCCCCAGCTCCTTAACCGCGGGGACTTGGTCAGATACAGACAGACTGGCGTAACATACCTACATAACATTGCCCAAGTTGCTTTTTCAATTGGATCATGTAGATGGTATAAGTTGTTCTTCACATGGAGTTAATTCAAAGTGAAGTGAACTTTTCAGATGTATTTTTCTTTTATTCAGTAACATTAACATTTTTGTCGCTTAATGATATGCTTTTGTAGTACACGACTTTTATATTATTCCATCATTTGTACATCATAACCACCATTATTCGTCGAGCAATATGATTATAATCTCGAGTCAATTTAGAATCCCCAGTAGTCCTTGACCAGGAAGGCTGCGTATCCAGCCAGACCCAGCATGGTACTAATGGTGCCAAAGTAACCAATGGGTCGGCCGCGACCCATGCCCTTGGGCTTCATGATGCCGAGCTCGGTGTGCAGGATGCGGAATGTCAAGAGGGCCGAGAGGGCGCCGGTCAGGACCTTGCGGTTGCCGCCATTGAGCTCGGCGACGGCGGCCAGGACAAATGCGAGCGGGACGTTTTCGGCAAAGTTGGTGTGGGCGCGGGTGCTCAGGTAGAGCTTGTTGCTGTGCTGTTCGGCGGGCGTCTTGGACGAGCTATCGCCCAGGTACTGCTTGTCGTTGAGGCGGTTGCTGACGACGCGCAGGCTGAGGAAGGAGAAGTAGGCTGCAAAGGGAGCGGCAAAGCTTCCGGTGACGGCTACACGGATTGGAAATTCCCTTGGTTAGCCGACGGTGGAACAGACGGACATGTGTCGTGTAACCATGACTTACGAAGCAGAGGTGCAAGCACCGGGTAGTTGAGTCCGATTGTGGATGACATGTTGCAGCCGAGTATCTGTGTCGTTGTAATATAGGTAGTAATATAAAGTACAGTATGGGTGAGGGATGCAATGTGAGGAGGTGAGAAAAAGCAATGACTTGAATCAATTCCACGAACTAGGTAAACTCTTACCTTTATGTGCCTCGGCCGCCAGCCATCATCGTAGGGATGCTTCTGGCTAGGCTCCGTTCTTACATCATTCACTCCGTACTAGCTCGGCTGCATGAGGAGAATGGGGATGGATGGATGCTAACCCACGTTGGCAATGCCCATACCATGCTCCCCATACTGCCGAAGAAGGTTGTCAATTTCCGGCAGCTGCCGAGGGTCTTGATTTGTTATTCTTTCAAATTCTATGCAAGGTACACCTATTTGACCCGTTGCAGAATCTATGGGTTTCCATTATTGTCGCTCATTTCAAATTGCCTGGCATTGTATATATATATGCTTGTCGATACGATGGAGGATAATACGGCGTCAAGCACTGCTCTAGTGGAGGACCATCTACCTTGTCAATTAGTATACATACTGCGATCCTGCCGAATGTGAAATAAATAATCGAAAGAATGAGCAAAAATATGCTTCCAATCACCACAAGATTCAAAGCGCGTCCCGAGACACGTTGCGCATCAAGTGCATGTTGTTAGCTAGGTCGCTGTAAGATACTACCCCAGATCCCTGACGTCATCTTTGGTACGTCATGATGAGTGTGCGTGTATCGAGGGTGGTGGCATGAACAATGAGCACCACGTGCAGTCCTCATGTAGCCTTCTATATATTGTGCTTGAATACAGCACAATTGATTTGATCATTTAGAAAAAATTCCCTACACAATCCCTAAACCAAGTAGTAAAATACAGCAAATATAGATCATCATGTCTCAAAACAACCAGAGCGAGCACCCTAGCCTCGTTGGCGGACACGTCGAGTACATTAAAGGTGCCGCAGAGGTTCGTACACCTATATCCGAGCCCCAAGAAGCTCTCTGTGAACAACATCCGGAAAAATGCTGACATGATAACAAACAGTCTACAATCGGCAGTGTCACCGGCTCCCATGCATGGCAAAGCTCCGGCGAGCAGGCCAAGGCACACGCCACTGGAGTCATGAAGGCAGCTGGCGAGGCCCGCGATGCATCGCAACAAGGGTACGGCAAGGCAGAGGAGATTGCCGGAAAGGTCACGGGCTGCGAGGGGATGCAAAAGGAGGGTCTTGCCAGCAAGAAGCCCGAGTAAGGCGGATTCCCTAAAGTGGACTCGAATGTGTTTTACGAACGTTTATGATATCTTTACATGTAATACAAACCCATGGTTTCACAATGATTTTATTATCCGAGAGCGCGCGGGGTTTCATCTCCTTGGTACCGACGGGTTCACAATTGTGAGAATGCCGAGAATAAATCCATAAAGTAGGTAAAGTACAAATGAGTATAGGCAAATACTTGGCTTCTGGTTCACCAGTATTCTAGTATTATTCATCCTGTCCAGCCACTTCTCATGCTTGTCGCTCTGTACTCTAAACCACAGTCTGAGAGAAAACAAGATTATATACAAGGTCATTTCGTTACCACGTCCAGAGCAGGGACGTGTCGGCTTCTGTGGGACGTTCCCTCTCAAATTTAGATCAGAATGTAGTCGTTCAGACCCCAACTCCAAGCTCGCCTTCGTTTCATCAATGATAACTAAGATCGGGATTCGCCCTAAAGTTACACCTACATCTACACTCTGGGACTGGACACTCGACGTGCATGGCAAACCATTGCCTTGCATGATCCAGATGGGTCACATGCTCACACTTGAGGCAAAATGTTGGGAATTTGGAAGCAGTCCTCTTTTCAGGGTCCACTCCCGGCTTGTCACTGCGTGGGATTCCCACAACCTCTAGGCACACGACACAACGTGGCAAGTGGCGACCGCAGTTGGGACAGCTCACTCCGGCATTCACATTGGCCGTCATGAGCGGGTTTCGCGGGGTGGCTGCCCCGGATGGGCCGTTTCCTCCCGTCTTTGCGAGCTCATACTCGGCATCACAGAAAACACAGCGCAGAGCAATCTGGCGTGAGGGAGGCTTCACTGTGGGTATGCCGTCGCGCCTGCTCCTCTTTGTGCTCTCCACCTCGAATTTGGTCCGTTGAAAGAATGCCTTGTGTCGCTGTAAATATGCTCGGTACGCGTTACGCCAGACGTGGCAGCGGTAATCGTCGATATAACGAGGCGCACATATCGACAGAACCAGAGTCGCCGTTTGAAAGTCCATGAACTTTTCAACGTAGGTGGCAAATATGTCAACCAGCTTATCTGTGATGCCTGTGAGGACTATCCCCTCGACATCGCCAGTGTGAATGGACTTGTTCACGAGCTTGTCTAGCCATTTGCCCAGTTTGTCGTCGTCAAAGTATCGCAATGCCACGTATGTACGATCGCGCAAGGGAAGCGATTCCTGATTGGCAATATTCTCCCAGTCATTGGTCGCGATGAGCGAAGAAATTGCTCGCAAGTACGGATCAGTCTTGGATGCAACTGCGTTGTCAAAGTCGAGCTGTTCTCTGGCATTGCCAGTGTCCTGCCCTATGAGCTGAAGGGCAAGCGACACAAATAGGAGTTCCGGATGCTCGCTGCTAGCCTTTTTGAGAAGCTGGACTGCTTGCTCTGTATTTCCTGCAAACAATGCGTGGGCCGTGATCATGGTATGCCACGAGGGCGTTCGCTCTTCTGCGGGTGTTTTTTGATAGTCGTCCAAGGACATCTTGGAAGATCTGCCGAGCCCTGTTATTCTGATACAAGCTTGTCGATGCGCCGGCCATGCGGTTTCAACACCGTCATACTTTGGCGAACCAACATGCTGATTGATAGTTTGGAGGCAACGCTCCCATGTTGCTCGGTCAGGAAGAGATGCTCCGTCGGACAATCTGGTGGCGTATAGCTCGCCTATAATTCAATGTCAGCACATGTGCCCCAAGATATGCTATGCCGGAAAGCGCACCCAGGTCATTAGCCCATAGTGATCGGGCACCCATGTAGCTCAGATCAAGGCCCAGAGCGGTCATGCCGCCCTCTGCTGCATCCTTTTCGGCGCCTATGACATGTCAATACTTGATGTTTGCCGAGTTGATAATCTGCTTTGACTAACCACCTATCCAATCCCACAAGTCTCGGAGCCATGGGTCATCCGAAACAACGTCACGGTTGATTCCGGAATCGAATAGATACTTGTTATTGGCGCGAAGTAAAAGAATATGATCCAGTAGAATTTGCGCTTCCTTTGGCATGCCTCGAGTGTCGATGTTTTGAGAGAGAAGCTTTTCATGTAGTTGCCGATTCGAAGGAGGATCGTTCCGTCCTACCAAAGGGTCATCTGAACC
This sequence comes from Pestalotiopsis fici W106-1, assembly GCF_000516985.1. Lineage (NCBI taxonomy): Eukaryota > Fungi > Ascomycota > Sordariomycetes > Amphisphaeriales > Sporocadaceae > Pestalotiopsis > Pestalotiopsis fici. The sequence goes on along the minus strand of NW_006917095.1, from coordinate 3,194,877 downwards.
CTGCTTGTTGTCTTCAGTGCTCACATACGATTGGCTCATGGCCGTCTCGGACGCCTTTCTTGATGTCCGCCTCGAAAAGCCCCGAAGTTCCTGTAATTTCTGAGCAGTCGACAACTCCTTGGAAAACGATTCTGGTAGCTGGGCAGTGCTGATCATGGAGTCTTCTGTGTAGTCTTGTGGAAAGGCATAATGCGGTTGAAGTGCCTTTTGTATCAAGCCGCCAATATCTGTCTTGTGTTCTCCAAATATGGGAACCTGCGATAATGCTTGTTGAACTGTCAATGGACCAAGCATAATGGATGATTGGTACTGCTCAAACTCCATCAAACTGTGGTAACTACTTCCCTCTGCAGATAATTAGTTCCCATATGCTTTCTTTCGCAGAGTCACTCACCATGTAGCCCACGATACGGCGCTTGCCACGGAACCATCTTGTAGATATGGTCTGTAGTATAGTGCGGCACTTCAAGAATGTCAAAAGATCCACTGGATCGGAGGACCAAGGCGCGAGGAGTGAGCGCTGGAGAATCAAGATTGACCCAGTCGAATGAGACAATTCGCTCGTTTCTTCTGTCTCGGTTCGCATAGTCGATATCAAGCTCATGTGATTTACGAGCCTCCAGCAGTTCGGGACTACTTTCAGAATCAACTTCTTGGTTGGTGTATTCCTTTTGAATGTCAATGACTCTCAGCTGCCCTGTACGAGACAGGACGGCCATTAATCCTCGACGATCTCGACAGAATCTGACGGATCGAATCAACGAGTTTCTCTCCTCTACATGCTCGAGATCCATATCCACCGCATTGTCTACCTTTAAAGACGCCCCCCAAGGTAGGTTGTCCTTGTCAATGGCGTCAAGATAGACCTGTGACGAAGACGGGCGTGACGTGGCTCGGCGATCCCATATTACGACACCGGGGTGGTCTAGGGCCGAAGATGCAAAGTAGTTTTGGTCTGCGTAGTCAATGGCAATATTGTTGTTCATCCTTGTCTGGTAGTTGATCACAGAGCCATGCGGATCTCCGGGGTCTAGTCAGCAGCTTATCAATGAGACTTTGTAGACCAGGGTGATAGCTACCTCGTAGATCGTATATACGAATGCCGTTATTCTTGATTCCCACCACCAGTGTCTGTGGATTATCTTCAAAGAACTTGACACTTGAGACGGCAACGCTAGGCTCGAGACGTTGGACAGGCTCCAGGATTGCCGAGTTATCAAGAGGAAAACCCGGTGTGTCGGAATCAGTAGACGATGCTCGATTTACATCCCATATATGCAGACATTGGTCGTTCCGCACACGCTCTAGCCCGACGGCCAGTAAATTTCCCGTATTGAATGCAACGGCATGGCATAATCGAGAGACCCTGAGGTTCAGGTCTGTCACTGCATTTGAGTTGTCGTCTATTCTCAACAAGTTTACTACACCCTCCCTCGTGCCCATGGCAACGAGACCGGGGATAGAAGGCGACCAGTCATAGGTCGTGAGTCCAAAAGGATACTCCTCATGCCTGGTCGTTCTCTTGAAGTCGAAGCGACTTCGGTGAGCATGACCTGTGGGCTCATATGCTTGAATGAATCTTTGCTGGAGATTGATATGAATGAAGGTGTCGTTGGCTGGGTTGGGAGACCATTTGATCAGACCCGGCTCGGGACGATCCATGGTAAAATGTTGAGCAGACTTGTGCAAGCCTGCGGAATTATCCTTGAAGTTGCGTGACAAGCTTGGAGGTTGCACGATGTAAGCTGGTGGGTGTGCAAACAATAGCTGCCTCGGGCTGTGCGTGAAATGGCGTGTAGTGAGTGAGTGAGTGAACGCGCCGCACTGTGGGTTGTGTTGCTTGTGCTCTATCAAGCGAATTGCTGTCCACAAAGTGCATTCCTTCAACAGTCGTTATCAATTGGGTCAATGAGAGTATGTGTTTCATGAGACCAACATGTCGTCGTGCACAGATGGGTGCATTGCACCTTTGTATTGTAACCGTGACAACTTGCCAATGAGTTTTGAGGTGCTTCTTCTCATTGACGGCGGTTGATCCTTGGCCAACCACTGCTGTGTTCGATCATGGATGCGGTTCCCTGAGCTTCACAGTCAGCTGCCAGCCAGGCGCTAACGTCGCCCTCCCTTTGACGGCGCACCTGCGCCCAGAGACCCCAGGCGATTGTTATCAGCTTATCGAGGCCCCGCCAGAACCGTTGCTCCATCTTTTTTTCTTGAGCAGCTCTCGAGTTTGTATGCCTTTGCATTGGCTGCATACTTGTTCTAGCGAGTGAAATTATCCCCAAGTCCTGCGACACACGCTTGCCTCCTTCCAACAGATAAAATGAGTTTCGCAAAGAGAAAGTTTTCCGACTTCAAGGTCGAGCCCGAGGATGGCCGCAACGAATCGTACGGCAATGCCATGGGCGCAAAGCGACTGAAGAACAGACAGGGCAGAAGGACTGTCGCACCACCAAAGAACCTCAACGACACCAAGAGGCGGGCGAGAAATATCGAGAGACAACTACGCGGAGCCGAAAAGCTGCCCGCCGACAAGAGAAACGACCTGGAGCGAGAATTATCTCACCTCAAGCAAAAGATTGTCGATGGCGAAGAGAGCAAGAAGACGAAAAAGATTATTAGCAAATACCACATGATTCGCTTCTACGGTATGGCAAAAATCCATGCTACTCGTATGCCTTGTCATTTTGCTAACGTGTTTGAATAGAGCGACAGAAAGCCGATCGGTTAGCCAAGCAGCTTCAGAAGCAGATTGCCAACACAGAAGACGAGGAACAGCTCGAAAAGCTGAAGCGCCACCTGCATATCGCCCAAATAGACAGCCTCTATGCCAATTACTTTCCTCTCCGCGAAAAGTACATTAGCTTGTATTCGTCCGTTCTAAAGGATTCGAATGGCGCACAAAGCGCCGAGGAGGCAAAGGCGGAAGCAAAGTCAACAAATCTGGCCGCCAAGTCGCTCAACAGCGAGAGACCACAGTTCTGGAGCGTCATTGAAAAGGCGGCGGAAAAGGGCATGCCAGCGCTGTCCGCAATTCGGGAAAGAAAACCCGGCAGCGAGTCTCGAGATGGCCCGGCAAAGGATGATGCTCTGAAATCCAAAAAGGCGACACGGTCTGGCGATGGAAAGACGGAATCTAAGAAGCTGCCAAAGAACAAGGTCAAGGCAGAAAACTCTGACGATAGTGGCGATGACAGTGATGGTGGTTTCTTTGAAGCGGCATGATGCATTACGCATAAATCTAGATTATAGCGCGGGATGGTGTAGAATTGATACCCAGCACGAGAGACAGCGTGGTGCCATGGAATATTTGGCTCTACTTGCAATGAATGATCATTACAACTCTGGGGTGCCTATGAAGGCCATGTGTTGCCAATACAGCTTGACGTCTTGATCATTATACAACCCATATCGTTCGATTCCACATACCGACGCGTCAAACCTACTTGAGAGCATAAAACAATTTCAGTATGGCATATTTCAATCATATTGACATGTGCACACCAGCCTTAAGGAGAATCTCCGATTTAGAAACTCTACATGTGATACGTAGCGCAGCTCTCATGGGATTCCGCTCTTATCAATAAGTGTTCACGTAAATTCAACTTTAGCTAAATCGCTCGATTTCTAAAATCTGAGCCTTTTGTGCTTAAATACCTCTGATATGCCGTCTTATTGCTTTTCTTGACGAAAATTGATATTGGGTAGCTCTTGAAAAACTGCCCCACTCCTCATTCCTATACTACCCCATTGACTGAACCCAACCCTGGACAAACGTCAAAGTTACAGCTCAACCCGAGGCCGTTGTTGGAGTCCCACCACTTTCATTAGATTGTATGACCAGATTGTAGTCTCTAGCATCGTAGCCATGACAGTTCCTCCAGGCATTCTCCAGGACATTGCGACATGGATACATGAGCAGCAAGAGTTTGAGGCAAAGCATGGCAAGCCTGCGCCAATCCACGCCTCCATCAGGGATGCCCTCTGCGAGCTCCACGCTCTGCTGAAGCCCGACGCCATTATCCCTCCAGGAGCTGATCTGGGCAATACCGACTGGATCAGTCTACTATTCCGTGAGTATCAAGTCATGAAGGGCAACCAAGATTCAAGCAACGAAGCACTAAACATGTAAAACTCATCATTAGGCTACAAACAAGCAAGACATCCCTTGACCTCGTCGGCCATGGTCTTTACAGACGAGGCCACGCAAGACTTGACGCACCTGCAGCGCTGGATGAGCCATGTGACGCTGGAAGAGCACAGCGAGCCCTTTCCCACCGCAGTGAACGCCGGCGGCACATTGCTCCCTCCGTCATTCGGCCGCAAAAAGGATGCGCGACAGTACGCGGCCAAGTGCGCCGTGTCCTGGCTCCTGGACCAGCGGCGCATGCCGGCGGCGTGGCTGATGGACCAACGGATCGCGTCTGCTGCTGCTCCTCCACCCGTGACCTCGTCGCCGCAAGCAGCCAAGCAGAGCACTGCCCAGGTACCGCCGACCAAGAAGCAAAAGACGGCGACGGAGCCCTCGACATCTTCATCAGATCACACCACTCCAGCACCACCCGCAGAGTCGACAGCAGACACACCCTTGGACCCCTCACCAGCACCAGTCCCTACATCAACACCAGCCATAATACCAGCCAGCAGCAGCAGCGCCTTTGGCGCCGGCGAGCCCTCGGTCCTCCAAGAAGTCAACGAGACGTGCAAAAAGCTCATGATACAGCCCCCGGCATACAAGATCACGGCCGACGAGGGGGACCCCGACTTCTTTTCGGGCCACGCCGAGTTCAGCGGCGCCGGCGCGCTCCTCAGACTGCCGCCCGACGTTGGCCGCGTCGAGCACGTCTACGGCGGCAAGGCCTATGCCCGCGAGGCTATTGCCGGTCGTGTACTTGAGGAGTTGCGCAAGGTACTGGACGAACGCTTGAGAATGTACCGGGAGATATTTGCAAAACTTGGTGAGTCGTGATGCAGACTCTCTCTCAGACAGGAAGGTTGAGATTGGAGGTTATATAGAAGAAGACAAAGGAGGAGCTGTAGGATGTACAAGAAACTATGCCCGGAATACAAGAAGAATTACTTTTTGGAGGCCATGTGGAATTCACAGACGAAGTCCTGGTTGGGACTGATTTGGCAATGGTAACTTCTGGTTTTGATGCGTATAGACTTGTTGTATTCAATGTATTCGTTCTGTCGATACAGTCTCTTGAAATGCTCAAGGTGTTCGCTCACCAAAACCTGAACCGGATGAAAATGCCTCAAGTAATCCAGAATAAATCCCAAAAAAAACCCCTATCTCAAAACGCCCAAAGCACCGCTTATGGTGAACCCATCCCCAAAACCAGACCTTGACACCGACGGGATAACCATGTAGCAACGAAACTGCTCAGCTTGGCGCCTTTACATGATGGCGCATGACGAGGCCACCGTTCTGGCCCGCCGCCGCCCTCCTATGCCGGCACCTCCCTCCTCCTCATCGGCATGCAAAATCTGGGCTTCTCTGGCCCTGCGCCTTCTGCGACGGTAGCCTGCTCCCGACGCGCCAGCCTCCTCGACTGCCTGCATGTAATCTGCCCACTTGCGCTCCAGTCGACCCGCGGCCGCAAAGTCTCCGCGGAGCACCCGCTGCGTGTGCTGGTCAACCGTCTGCTGCCAGCCGTAGAAGCACTTCATGCCAATCACTTCGGTGGGATATGTGGCGTCGTTGCCATGCATCGGTTGTCGGATCTCGGCGTTCCACGAGAGCACCTCGCGGATGCCCGTCCACGTCACCATTTGGCAGTCATAAACGACCAGGCGGAGACCAATGTGTGGGCGAGAGTCCCGGCTGGGTGTCCTGTTGCCGCGAGATCGCACCATGGCGGCCGCTTCAGACAGGACAAGATCGCCGATGCGGGTGTTGTCCATATCCACGCTGACGAGACCGACGCAGTTCTTGATGACTGGGAGCATACCAGTATCGCTCAGGTTTTCACAGTAGCTCACGGACAGGTGCTGGAGTTGCGGGGCGCAAGGTGCCTTGGCTAAATGATGCGAGAGGAGATCGTTGGTCAATTCAATCAGGTCCTCGAGTTCGAGATGCGTCAGACGTGGTGTGCTGGCCAAAATAGGCTCAAGAGCAGAGTCAGTCAAGGCCGTACAGCCGCTAAGCTGCAAGCCCTCGAGATTGGGCACAAGGTAGCCCAGTGACCGGACGCCTTCGCTTGTAAGATGGCGGCAGCGGCTGAGGTTCAGGTGCCGAAGCTTCCTGGGTGGCACAAGCGGTCTGTCGGTCAGAATGTCAATCTTGGGATCCGCGCCGTGAATCATGATCTTGAGTGCTTCGTCTGTAAGATCAGCGCAACCATTCAGAACCAGTCGTTCGAGGTTGTTTGTCTCAAAGATTGCCTTGGCCACATCGTGGTTGTCGAAACCTCTAATTTCTCCGGCTCGAATGTCCTTGAGCTTGGGACAGCCTAGCACGACCATTTTGATGCCTCGGGCGTCCATGTGCTTGCACCAGGAGACATTGAAAGTCTCTAGTTGCGGGCAGTGCTTTGCAATGATCTCGCAGGTAGTGTTGGACACTGCAGGAAGTCCGGTCAAGTTGAGATTTGCCAGCTTTCCATTAGCCTTGATCAGACTGTGGAGGGTCGTCTTTTGAAAGTTGCGGCAACCTTCCAGTGTTGCGTTGATGAGATTTCTGCATGCTTTTGCAACCACCTCGGCACGCTTGAAGTGCTCGACCTGAATACAGCCTCTCAGGTTCAAGTCCTTGACGAATGGGCCGGCTGCCACGATGATCTTGGCCAGAGATTCAGCGGGAATGTCCTGGTGAAAGTCGGAGGCGTCGAATCTCGTCCATAATTGTCCATCAAAGCAGTAACTGTGCCATTCCTTGCTGACCCGAGACGCGCGCACCAACTCTTTTGGCCAGAGGAAGGAGAATATGTAAACTCGGATCTCGTCGGGCATATTTGCCCAGAAATCGTAAGGAGGCTTGAGGGCGGCGGTGCTAGATCGGGATCGTGTTGTCAGTTCTGCTGGCAATCCAATCGATCCCGACGTCAGGCATGATGTCGATGCATTTTCAACCTTGCGAATCGCGAGTCGGCTTTCGATGCCATCGTAGGACGGGAACTCGACCGCCGGCGTGCCAGGAGTCGTGGACGACGAATACGAAAAGTAGTCGGCCGAGGACGAAGGTCCGGGAGTATACTGAGCTGGGGGCCCGGCTGCTGCCAGACTCACACAAGACAAGCTGCCTCGTGTGCCGTAGGGGGCGTTGGATCGTGAGCGACCCAATTGTGCAAGAGTAGGAGACGAAGAAATGCGCTGAATTCGGCTCATCAATTTCTTGCGGCGGCCGCCTTTTGGAGTTGCCGGACCTTCGAGGGGCGTTGCAGCTCCAGGAGATTCCTCGATTGGGCTAGGCGGGGCCGTTATGGCTGCCGACATTATCTCCTCGACTGAAGTGCCCGCCATGTTGGCCTATTGCAAGAGTGGTGGCCCAAGTTTGTCGAGGTGGCCAGCTCAGACAAAGGATATGTAATCAAGACCCAGACGGAGAAATTCCCAGCCAGACACTGGTGGCCAGTTTTTGCAAAGCAAAGCCAGGGGACGAGGTCTTTGTCGATGGATATAGCTCTCCAACGTGTTGCTATACAACTCCGCCCAGAGATCACCCCAAGACCCCGGTTGCGAATGAGGGGCGGGCGTGGTATGGGAACCGACCCTTGAGGCAAAATCACGTCTAGATTCGAGATGTTGGGCGACAGCTCTGAAGCTTTCGAAACGTTTTTAAGTTACTGCGCACGTTGTTGAGATATGCTTATGTATAGTATGCGCCAAAAAGGTTAAAAGGATGATTGGGTCGCGAAATAATGTCCGATATTGTACGAGCGAGGGTGAGCCTCTTTAGAATGGGCGAGGACGATGCCGGTGGGCGAACCACTAATAGCAGAAAAAGAGCGGAGTAGTAGGCCTTCAGTCGAATAGTTCCAGAAAGACAAAAGGTGCAAGTTGCCGCTGGAAACAGGTCTAATAGAGACAGATGCAGCTGGACTGGACTCGTGGAGGAAAGCTCTTCCTTTTCCCCCAACCAAAAACTGGGCCAACTACGGGATCTTTTGTTTCGGGTTTTCTAGATTTTCTAGACTCTGCTGGTCAGCATTGACTCGCGTCCAACGACGGATACGACAGTTAGTGAGGAGCAGCCATGGAGGAAGGGGGAAGACGTGGGTTGGCCTAAAACGGCAGTAGTGGGCTGGTTGGAGTGGCCATACATACCTGCTTTTAGAGTCTGCTTAGACACGGAGTATTCGTAATCCTAGCATCACGACTATAAATGCAGGCCGGACGTCTAAACAGTTGAGATGGAAGCAAAGAAGAAAACAAAATTTGTCAAGAGGGAGAAATGGAACCACGGATGGAATTGTCCATAGCCTTGTCTTTCTAATAACATAGCAAGTCTGTCTGTCTGTCCGTCGCAGCTGACCGTGACCAACTACTTTCTTATCAGTAGGTAACGAGGGGATACTTCTTTCGACGTTAGTTACCCTGGACTTTAGCGTAGCATTGAGACACGAGCCCGCCTGTCCCACCCCCAACCCACCACCATCCCACCAAGTCAGTGTCCGCTTGACTTTGGCCCGCCGAACCGCAAGACCCTGGATCTCTTGGCGGTGCGCCTCTCCACACCTCCCCATCCTTGTCGCTCTTTTTTACTTCTTGTCCCTCGCTCCCTTTGGGTCGGCGGGTGCGAGCTGAGGATTGGATGTGGTGGCGGACTAACCGGAAATAGAGTCTTCTCCAATTACTGGATGCAGGGTGTCGCCTCTTCATTCTCCAAATCTGTTTGCAGTTTTCTGCTGTATTATGTGGTCTCCTACCAGTCTGCCAGTCTGCCCATAAAGATTTCTGGTGGCGTGCCAGGGTTGGATGCACTGACTGGGTGCAGGCGGACTGACATTCACTGCGTGCTTGCTCGCTCGCTGCATATCTGCAGATGGAAGTGTGTACATACATCTATGGATCAATTTGATGCATGCATGTTGAGACGATCAACATTCGTGGCAACTCAGCAGAAGCCATGGCAAGACCTGGTTATATCCGACTGCAGTAATTGAGATCAAATTCGAGACAGGGAGCCAAACTGCCTGCTGCTTGGGCATCCGTCTAATAATGGCTGGCTTATGGTCGAGACACGACATTACCTACTCGGGCATATCTGTTACCGATCATGCCAAAAAGTCCGCCACCTTGCAGAAAGAAGGAAATGGCGCAGGGCTCAGATTTGTACCATGGTAATAGGTTATTACCCGAGCAATTAGTTCGAGGAACCAGCCAGTTGGGTAAGGCAATGCGAACCAATATGTTTCCGCCTATAGCAGTAACCTTGATCAAACCGAGGCGGAACGAGATCCCGGTGCTAGAGTCTCCAGCTTTCAATCTCACCGCTGGGCTGGACTCGGCGGTCAGATTCATACTTGATGGGGAGGAGAGAAGAAGAAAAAAACAACGCACGCATAACACTGTAGCTATGGACACTTACACTAAAGAAAAAAGGAGCGTCCACCGACTGTCTGTAGCCTGCTAGGTATAATTCAATCACACAACCACCAAAAGATCAACGGTCCCTTCATACATGTCGGCGCTACGGAATATGTGCTGCTCACTACACCAGCTATGGCTAGCTCCAGGGCCGACCCCACCATCTTTTCGAAGCTGTCCCCCAACTGCCTATCAGCCGGCTCATCCACTATTGTGGCACCACTCACAATTTCTCGAAGGAAAACATGACTGGAGATTCAAAGGCAAGAGTGCACAACCTCCAAGCTCTTACACCACCATTTCAAAGCTATTTCCCATGTATTAAAAAAGGTTGTTGCGGTCATGACACTTGATGATGATGATGCACAGGTGCTCTTTTTGGTGGTCATCTATTTGATGTAGTGTTTTATGCCCCCGATTCCAACCAACCCCTCACCATATGTTGCTCGCCCGCCTTACCCCCTCCCACGCGAGCAAGACCCTTATGTACGGACGGATCTTCGGAAGCAGGGGTCTCTCCGCTTTTCTGCTACCCACCGTAGGACTGACGATCAGCTCTTCTCCACCAAGCCAGCGGCGACTCTTTTACTGTTCAGTGCCCCCAGGACCCCCAAATGCCAGTCGAGCCACTGATGCTCGGACAAGAAATCCCGTGAAATTCCTTATGCTAGCAGGGACTGCAGGCTAGGTCGCTGCTAACGGCCCATTCACACCAGGTGCTGTCGGGGACAAAACGCGCTGGTTGGTTGGTTCTCGTCTCGGGCGCCTGACCTTGGACTTTTAGGGGAAGATAGGTACATGGTAGCTGCCCAGGTGGCAGTGGTCATGCTGGCCTGCTGGCCCTACTACCCACGAGGAGCAAAGAGATAAGCATAGTCACAAGCTCGCATACCAAAAGCACGACAGCGATAAGAGTCTTTGCGTTCCCAATCAGTCAGCCGCCTGACCTGGCAAAACGAGACCATTTTTGGGCATCTGACCAGCCTTGGACATGGTATCTATATCATGTTGTTCACAAGAGTTTCAGATGTCAAACCTTGCCTTGTCGATAACACCATTCTGCCTTTAATGCCCAACCTGACTAGATTCGTGATATCGCAGTGCAGCTTTCTTATATCCAACAGTATGTTTTGTGTATTCTAAATGTGGATTGCTCTCCTGACTCGAAGGGACCCTTTCACCGCGCAAGTGACACGCGCCGTTACCGTTGAGCCTTTCTTGGCAATAGCGGTTCCTTTGGAAGATATGGCACTCGAACTGACTCGTTACAGATGCTTCTTTGAGTCGGTCAGCAAAGCATCCCGATCATCTACCTACGTAATATGCAACATAATGCTGACAACTTTCGCGATTGTTGCTCCACCGTGAGCAACGTCCTACACCTCACCTATACACACTGAGCATGAACCAGCGGTAGTCGCAATGAAATGGCAGCCAGCCCTACAACTATAGTTATACAAGCAACAGAAATCTGGTTTTCAAGATCTAGATTGCTCGTGCTTGTACATTCATGATGCAAAATAGCAATCATATAATCTTGACGAAACTTATACAGGTACGGTACTAATATACAAGTGCAAACGCACACCGTTGCCCATATTTCACGTCCATACTGTCGACTGATGGTCATGACGAAGCTGGTACCAGGCGGCACACCAGCGGCTTACGGTCCCAAATAACGTAGACGTTTTGCTCCGTCCACTCGGGCCCAACATCAGAGTCGATGTCAAAACTATACAATAGCTTTGCGAGCAAAAGTCGCATCTCGTGCCAAGCCATGTTCATGCCGAGACAGTTTCTCGGGCCCACTGAAAAAGGTTGGTGCGCATCGCGCTTGTCGTGGCTATACTCTGGATCACCGAGCCAGCGTTCTGGAATAAAATCATTGGGGTTCCTGGACTCGGACAAGTTTCATGGTCAGAAAAGATTCCAATTATCTCCCTTGTTCCATCATGCAAGGCGGGTACATTACTTGAAGTTTGTCGATGAGCGGTAGGTTGCTGATTGATGCACCGACACACGAGTGCCTCCTGGAATGTATTTCCCTAGTATGATATTACCACCGTCTGCGACCACTCGGGGAATGCCAGTGGGAATCGAGGGGTAAATTCTCAGTCCCTCACGTATGCCTGTGTCCCGGTGTCAAAAAAAAAAAAAAAAGAATGTCGAGTATCTTGTTGCTTCGAGTCGAGGTGTACGTACATGCATTCAAATATTCTAGTTGGGCAAGCGCTTCAAACGTCATGTCCTGATAATCCTTGAACCGGCTGCGAATCTCATCGGTCAGGATTTTCATCTTATCGGGGTTCGTGAGTAGGTGATATGTGAGGCCCGTCAATAATGAAGCTGTTTAACAAGTCTCAGCCACACGAAAATACAGTGTAGCCCGAATATTTCCGTCATCCTACCTGTAGTCTCTGTGCCTGCGAGCATGAACAGTTCCGCATTGGTATGCATCTCTTTCACAGTGAGTACATTGGTCTCCTCCACCAAATTCCAGAGATCAGGGCTCTCGGAACCATCGCGGAGTCGTTTATCGACGCGTTCCACGGTATGATTGAAATGATCCAGGCGCATCGCCACGACTGATTTGGGCTCCAGAAAGTCGTACAGCCTCTTCAAAAGCGGATAAAAGGATATCATTTGGACAAACGGGAGAACCTTGACATTGAATAAGCTCGACTGCCCCAGTTCACCTGCTCAGACTACGTACCCTGACAGCGTTGAAGACGATTGCAATCCATGAAGAGTATGCGCCCTTTTCCAAGAGGCCAAGAGACTCTCCAAACGCCAAGTCGGCCATGATGTCAAAGGTCGCCCAGTTCAAGAGCTCGGTCATGTTGATGGTACCGGCCGCGCCGCCCTTTTTGACCATGAGGTCGGCATACTTGTGGAACAGGGGCTCCTGCGCCTTGAGGGCCTTTTCCGAAAAGGCGGGCGAAAAGACGCGGCGAATGGCCGCGTGGCGCTCCTGGTTATTCTCCGTCACCAGGTTGGGCGTCCCGTTGCACGAGGGCGCGTGGAATTCGACCTGTTTGGGATTCTCCTTCTTGCCTTTCTGGACGCTGGCAATGTCCTTCCAGGCCCGGCCGTCGGCGTAGCTCAGGTCGTCGGGCGCGTACCTGACGACGGGGCCGTACTTTTCGTGGAGCTTGATTAAATGTCTGACCTGGTCTCCACGCAGACAGACGATCCAGTAGGGGATGCGGGTCACGGCTGATAGTTTAGGACCAGGAAAGTCTCGGAGCGGGTGCAGATAGACGGCATAGAAACAGTATGATGCTAGAAATATGGCTGCCAGGGTAGCGATCAAAACAAGTGGATTGATGTTATCCATTCTGATGTCGTTTGGGAATGACTAAGTCTGTATCATTCTTTCACTCGATCAGGACATTGGCAATGGATACCAATCACTCTTATATGTTAGAGAATCCATAGCCTGCAGAGTGTTGCAACTCTCTGATTCTATCGAGGTGATTCGTTCAGACGAAATGGGCGTATAGCGCACGGATTGCCAGGAGCAATGTCAGCTGCAGGTGCGTATGCGGTTATCTAGAAACTACTAGGTATGCAGCTACTGCAAAGTTCTTTCTTGGATAGAACTACTGAGTATGCTACAGGACGACATACTTGACTGTCCCATGCAGATGATCCCTGTCCCGCTGCTACCCTCGGTTGTCAGCAATGCTGACTGTGTGGTCAAGAGTTGCGAAGCGCCAGTGAATGTGGCCTTACGTATTCTGTACTCATTGGCTGCGTCAAGAGCGATGATTATCACAACTATATTTTTCTAATTAGCGTCGCTACCGCATGCTTTCTCACCCGGGGCCGCGATATTGAAGCTGTATTTCTCTCCAATGGGCTGGATTGTGGAACTTGCAAGATACAAAGCAGCGTAGTATAGTTGGTACCTCGAGTACTCTGTACACGATTGAACATGGTATACAGCCAGAGAGAAAAATATCAACCAACAAAAATCAGCTCATGAATTGAGATGGGAAACAAAAACACAACCAAACCACACCCCAACTAGGACCACAACCAGGCGGCTGTTGCCCTTGCATGGTTTTGATAAATCAACGAAAAGATGAGATTTTCAAAGACATGTTTCTCAAATAATAATTTAAGGAGGGCGCATGGATAACTATATTGAAAGTGTATGCGTAAAACTAGGTGACTCCTTTCGTGTGCTGGAGCCAAAATTTCAACCAAAAACAAACGTTTCTATGTCCCCTACTGGACCACTAAGCCACCCCATGTCAAACTTCCATAGCCACACTAGTGGGCAGTTCCAGTACTCCCACGTCAGAGTGGCCACCTTGGGTGCGAGCCATCAAAGAAGCTCGCAATCCAATCCCAAAAGCCCGGATCGTTGTTCTTGCAAGGCCGCTCGTAGGTTTCCGGAGGGAACAACAAGGGGGGTTTCCAAATCTTGCACATCTCCTTGTCCATTTCCGAGGGTAAGAAGAACTCGCGGTTAAAGTCCTTGTGAAACTCGTGAAAGTCTCCAACTCCATTGCCCTTGACCCTGACAATGGCATCGCGAAGATAGGCCTCGAAGGTCCAGGGCCGCAGGGGAATCACATTCTTGTCCTCTATAAAGTCGTGTCTCATCAACGTGTCGCGAATGGCCGTGCTGGGAAACCCATTGTCGTAATCCACGAGGGGGCCGCGGTACCAAACGTGCTTGTCATTCTCGGGCCCGTCCTTTTCGTCGCCCTTGTCGGACCACCGAAAGGAGTGTCTGGAGCCTCCGTTCTTGTGATATACGACCTTTGGGTGGGTGCCGCTGTCATACTTTACGTAGTCGCCTACTCTGACACTGTAACCGTACTCCTCTGAGATGGCGACGTGTTTGACATCAGTCGAGTTCATCTCGTGGAACACGATTACGTTCTCCCAGTCGTGTCTGCTGCCGCCGATATCGATGATGAAATTCTCGACCGCCACGTCCTTCTCAAAGTAATAGGCGTACATGTGCGCGCACCAATTGTTATTGCACTTTGAGCGCACATATACGTTATTATTATCGAGATATGATGGGTTACGGCAACGATCTATCAAGCGCAAGGTTAGCCAGCTGTCAAATTCTGGGCAGTCCAAGTCTCGCGTTTTGGAATTCTCAGCTTGGGGAACCATACCATTAGCCGAGGTACCATCGTGATGCATGCCATGATTGACGTTTCCCTGTGCATCAATGGCGGGAGCGTTGTAACAGCCATCCTTGTCAAAGTCGAGCGCCGGCTGAAATCTCAACTGGTCTTCCGTGGCATGTTGCGCCAGCGCCTGCGGGACATGGTGATCCCAGCCTTGATGATCAAGGTCGCCGTATTGGTTTCCATCCGCCGGAATCGGCATGGCATGGGCGAGGGTGATGAGAAGAATCATCATACCCCAACTTGAAAGGAAAAGAAATATTAGCTCCTGGTTTCCTTGGTCGCTCTGCAGAGCTATATCAGTATATCAGGTACTCACAATGCCATGGGAATCGAAAACGATCGTGCCATTTTGTCAAGAGTGGTGCGAAATGTCTGCTGTCCGGCTGATTTGCGTTCTGCTGCTCCGTGTGCTGCTCCGTGTGCTGCTCCGTGTGCTGCTCCGTGTGCTGCTCCGTGTGCTGCTCTTTCTGCTTCTTGGTATGCTTCTTGAGATGCTGCGCGATATGCTGCAAAGTATGCTTCTCTATGTGCTCTCATGTACGTCTTTGCGTTCGCGCCGATATATGCTTGCATATATCTTTTGACAAATGCTCGAAATATGCAGCGATTAACGCTTGCAGATATTCTATGTGCTCTTCAAAGTACACTCCCTTGCCTACTGTTTTCTGTTCCAGAAATTATGACGAGCAATGGCGAGATGGAAAGGAAAATAGAGACAGGCAGATGAAGGAAATTGGACGATGAGAAGGAACTGAAGAGTAACGAGAAATGCGAAGGAAATGTGGAAAGCTGGAAGAATGTGAGAGAAAAATAGAGACAGAGACACAGATGGAGGAGACTCGAGGTAAATGACTGGTTTTATAATTAAGTTGACAGAATTCTACTAGGCTCCCTCAAGGTAGCCGGGTTTGTTTACAAAAATTGTTCATAACCTTTCACCGGTCCAACTCACTTGGTCATTCAGGAGGTAGTCTACGCTTATTGAGCCAAGGCAGACATTTTGTCTACCCTTCTTTTTAAGCCACATCGGCGTTGAGAATAAGTTCTTCTCTAGCATTCAAAATCAGTTGACTTGTGAAAAACCTAAATAGCAGAATCGCTAAAGTGGCCCTCATGAAAGAGACAACGGCGTCAAGTCAATGAGTACAGTTCAACTCTTGCGACTCCTTCTATGAGCCTAAGCCAGAAATGCCTTATAATCACAGCTTGCAAGACATGTTGCTACATCTTTTCGAGGTTCATCAGATTTGTCTGCCCACACCCTTTTCCATATCCTTTTCGTCTGCTGAATCGACCCAAAGCTCGCCAGTGCACCCAAGATGCTCTCCAGGCTCTGGTAAAATGGCCTTTCCTCCTCAGAAGCAAGACAGCCCGCGACGCACAGAGGCCAGGATTGAGCTCGCAGATGAAGAGGCCACGGAGATAGCTGCTTGATGAGCTCCGTAGCATGAAAGACCGAGTGGCGAAACTCGCGGTTAGATGGTTGCCATCCATGCAGAACAATATGCAGGTACGCAAGAGTGGCGAATGTCCATAACTTTGTTATAACGTACGGCGGCGGCGGCGCCCTAGAGGTTAGGCTGTCCATGGTCATTACATTATCCTGAGAATTAGAACACTTGTCAAGTTGTACGAGACCATCGTTGAGTCTGGTGTAAATGTCCTCACCACGAAGGAGTAAGTGCTGCCTGTATTGGGTTTTTTGCTTTTCTTGGTCCTTCTTCCAAGCATCGAGGGCGACTACTTCCCCAAGGAGGGCCATCGCCCAGTTCTGGCAACCATTCACCTCGGTCAACTGCAGAGGGTTCCTGTCCATTAGATCTCGATCGCCTCGGAGAAGTTCTTGGTGATGAGATAGTAGCCCTGGAGGCCGTCCCAACGAGCTGCTGGTGACAATATCAAACACAACAAGTTTCGCGACAGAGAAACGAAAGGCAGCCTGGTCGATACTCCACATGTCGAAGCCGGCGGGCTTGGAGCGGTCAGAAAGCCGTCTGAGGACCAAGGACCAATTTGAACCTTGCAAGCCAGACTCGTCTTGCAGCAGGTCACGAATAAGGTTGAGGGCAGCCTCAAGGTGGATTTGCCACTCGTCTCCGTCTGCCAAGGTTCTTTCCAAATCGAGTACATTGACCATATTGGTGAGTAGTGTTGCAGTCTCGGACAAATTGTTGTGTATGCCCCGTGTGATTAGACTTGAAAGGTCGCTTTGGAGATGACTAATGGCGAGATCTCTTTGACGTTGCGCACCTTCCAGAGCATACAGCTTGCATGTATTTGTTATGGTCTCTGAGCGGCATGGAATGACAGACAGCAGGTACGATGTTATGGCATTTGTGTGTAGACGAAAAACCTTGTCTCTCATGATTACTGCCAAAAGCCACATGCGGCCGCCTTCTAGTACAGAGGGCTGGTAGAATGGAGACAATAAGGGGAAAACATGGTCAAGGAAAGCAACTACCAAGCCAATGTCATAGTCGCAGTTTAGGTGTGACAGCCAAACATTTGAAGTGCTGCCGCCTGGGGATGTGGCTTCCAACGCCGAGGAAGATTGTGTAAAGCCCCGAGACTCTTTGTCCGGGGCTGGCGTTGCGCCGGTTGTCAAGGGAGACGCAACACCCTGATGATACTCATCTCGGCCTGGATCGGACAATAACTCGGATTGTAGGCGCCGCACAACCTTTTCTTTTCTCCGGCGGTCTGCGCTTAATTTGACCTCTGATTTCCTGCGCTGAGCTTCGGCCTGCTGCCTTGGCCCGCCATCCATCCACTCTGGTTGCGTCTCGCTGTAATGACACGAGATTTCGAGGCTGGCGCAAACTCGACACGTTGGTTGTGTTCCGTCGCATTTCTTGCGTCTCAGCCGGCAAGTCCAGCAATTCTCTGGCTTCTTTTTCGGCATTGGTGTTTTCAAGTTTTCAATCAAACATGGGGGCTTTGCTGATCCTGGTCAATATTGCGCGCGCGATGGAATTTGCGCGGGATCTAGTGTGTGAAAATGCCCGTGGTCAAGGTCCTCGTCACTCTTTCTATGTCGCGCGTAGATTGTATCCCGCGCGCGATGGGCTCTGTGCGCTAAAGCACTAGCGAACAGCACTATAACACGGGTGGGAACCATTTCTGCTCGGGTACGGCAAGAAGCTGGAGATGACATGGTATATAATGGGTATATAATGTACCAGAATGCCCAATATTTCCTTTCAAAAGTCATGCAATCAGAAGCCATATTGAATATTGCATCCATAAACATGCCAGGAGACAAGATTCTTGTTTTTGGGGGCACTGGACCTGCCGGAATCTGTCTATTGCGAGAGCTTGCACACGGCAACCATGCAGCGATTGTATACGTCCGCAATCCCGCTAAACTGCCAGAGGAATTGGCCAAACACCCGCTACTAGAGGTACTTACCCAGTGCTCCCCATTGTGCACCCTTTTCGCTCACTTACCTACACCATGTCTCTCCTCAACTCGACTCGCCTTGACATTAGAAGTGATAATCCTGGCTAAATAAATATAGGTAGTTAAAGGTGAAATGAGCGACCGGGAAACTCTATCCGCAGCCATGTCACGCTCATCGACTGTCCTGTCGCTCTTGGGTCCTCAGATCAGCGATCGCAAGATTGATCCTTCACTCTATGCCGACATGTACAAGAATTACATATTTCCCCTTATGCGACAACACGGCGTACGACGCATCGTTGCAATGGGGACCGTGTCAATTCAACGCACCGAGGACCATTGGACTGCCTTTCAATTCATGGTGGTTTGCTTCATGAGGCTGTTTTCTGGTACCCTTTACCGAAACATGCTGAACCTTGCCGACGCTTTTGATCGAGACGCTGCTGGTCTCGATTGGACCGTCTTTCGTATCGCGCAGATACCCGGCGAGCCCGATGAGGAAAGCTGGAGAAAAGACAGGGACGATGGCGAGGTCTCTGTCGGGTGGATTGGTGAAAAGGGCTGGTCGTCGTCGATAAAGCGGGCACTTTTGGCGAGATGGCTGGTAGATGCTGCCGAGGGCAAAGCTGATGAGTGGATCGGGAAGATGCCAGCCATTAGTAGAGGTTCCTGAGTTCTGCGTTCAATTTATTGCTTCACTCATTGTGCTCGCAGATTGGCCCATGCGACAGCATCTCGTGTTAATGATATGAGCTTGACTGTAATCTTGAAGACTTGGACTATTGTCATGGTCAGGATTATATATCTATACAATACTTGCCACTTCACGTACAGTACTAACTCTGGTTTAGTCTATGAGTATACAAATATATTCTTTCTATTTTAGGACATTATTTCGTCTTAGGCTGTAGGCATTTGCTGTAAATAGATGGTGGAAGTATGATATAGAAAACCGAAACTTAGCCTCAGACAAATTTGCCCCTCTCCTCGAGCATGAGCCGGAGACTAGAGCATCAGAAAAACAAGAAAAACATCCCAGCGACCAGTCCCAAGGGGACAACAACATTGGTCATGGCACCGCTGGGATCTGAGGCAGACGGTTGTTCGCTCTCTGCAGTAGCCGGAGCGGTAGAGGTACTAGTCTTTGAAGCATCCGTGGTAGTTGCCAATGAGCTAGTTGCACAGAGACAAGGAACTGTGACCGTGTCAAATACGCTCACCACGACGGTATTAGCTTGTCCCGCCGCTGGAGGCGACGGGCCTGGTGGCGCGGTCGCATCGCCTGGTACCGCGTCCATGAAGGTACTTGTGACGGTGTTGATAGAATCCCTGGTTTTTGTGGGCGGCCCGGCAGTCGCACAGTGGCATGGGCCCGTGACAGTCTCAATGACGCTTACGACAATGACACCAGGAAGACCCGGCGCTGGAGTGCCACCTTTGGCTGCACTGCACTTTTCTGCAGACTCATTGAAAGCGGTATTAATATCGTTCGACCAAATGATCACTCCGGCCAGAAAGTTTTGCCAAACAGAGACCGAGACATCATTTAAAAGTACAAATGAACCAAGCTTTCCGTAAGTGGTGGTGAAGAAGTTTTCGAAATGCGTTTCGATGTCGCTGAGAGATGTGCAGAGCCCTTGATTGATGAATTGTGGATTCGGCATGTATTCTGTGTTGTTTAATTTGTCCCTTGTCGAATTAAACATTGTGACGTAGATTCCTTCTATATTGACGACTTCATCCATGCTCACATTTCCTGTGATTTTTTCCATCGCAGACGTGGCTTGAATCAACCCAACCAATAGTTTGTCAGCGTCTTTGGTGACAAGATTCAACTGAGGCTGAGTGTTTGCGTCGCCGTTGATGAATGGCTGGAATACACCTAGAAAGTCCCATAGATTGCCAGACACCATTTCCACTAAATATCTGAGAGCCGTTGGACCATCTACATTCTTGTAAGGAATATCCCTTGGTAAGCCTGGGGCCTTTGGCAGTCTGGACGCCATGGCGGCACTGAGTCTTTCAAGTCCATCTCTGGCACCATCAACGCTATTCTCTGCATCTGACTGCGCCAAGAGCTCCTTTTTGATATCCAGCTCGTGAAGAAGTCCAATGAGGGCGTCTTTTATGGTAAAGAACTCATCTTGGGTAAGATTTTGCGGGGATCTTTCAATCAAAGCTGCAGCTGAGTTGACTGTACTGATCAGGGCTTCCAAGTCGGGTTTTGATTGTGTCGTATCGCTGGTAAAGGTTTCGACAGAGTGTTTGACTGAAGCGAGAGATGTCGATAGTGATGTCAGAACAGAATGTATGTCTTCTTCTCGTGGTAGTATCGCCGACGATTTCCAGGCTGCAGTATCCTCAAAGGCGGCAACCCCATATAAAAGGCAAACAAGGATCGTGGCTACCTTCATGGTGATTCTTGGTGATAGATGTAGTGAAGCTAACGTAAATCTCTGAGCTGGTCAAGTGCTCCAAAAATAACAGGCAAACCATTGTAAGGAACTCGCAAGCATGGAGATCTATTCTCACATTTATACATTCAGCGAGTGTAGATGCGTGAATAACATCAATGGAAATGACTATGATTAACGTTGGACACTATCTAGTCGTGAATATTGATACAATTCTGTCACTTGATCAAACGAGAAACTTTTCAAGTTTCCGTAATTGGCCATTGGATGGTGAGACAATCACACAGTGTTTTCTTTCGTTGTATCAAAAAGTTTCAATGGGACAACCGCATGACGCGATAGCTCCTGACCAAGGGCCGGTGTGCGCAACTTCTCTTTGGAATATCTGACTATATCAAAACGTACGTAGATCAAGGCTAGAACCAGGAATCGAACGGCGAACCAGACAGTCGTGACAAACAGTGCGCAAGCGAATGAGATGGGGGCATTCAAAGACATGACTGGAGCCTGAGTCTCAATGGCTGAGCTGTTCTGAAAGGATAATTGCCTGGAAGATATTCTTTGTAGCTGCAATAAGCTACTCTAGGAATTATCATCGTTGTGAATGGCTGCGTGGTAACCAACACTTTTTAGGCCTATCAGCCACCGTGAACTTGCATGATTATATGCTTCTGGGTAGAAGTTAGGCACTTTGCCATATTGTTCATGTTTGAAAATGTTGGGTGCGTTGTGAACTGCTGCAGGACACACTCTCAGGGGGTCTTGTTTTTAGGTAAGATTTTATGGTGTTGCGCAGTCTTGGTGCTAACCTAACCAATGGCCACATGGTAAAATGTAACACTGACTGGCATTTACATTAACTTTATCCCTTTAGCAAATGTCTGGGAATCGATTCTTCCAGTCATGTTCAAAAAATAATAAGCAAGTATTCAATTGAATCCCTCGCTTTATCATGAGCGCTTCACGGCAACAAATGCATAATAATACAGTTCTTGACCAGTGACGGATAGCCTATGGCAGTATTTCTGCTCTGAGAGAATGGCCAATCGTCCATTCACGACAGACTCTTTTATAGTTTCTGAAAATCCGCTTTGATCTTCGGATCCGTAAAATTGGTCCTTCAAATTGAATGCAATCAAACCTCCATTCTTTACAAACCCAATGGCAGCCAAGAATGCTTCCTTGGGGATATCCCCGAACCCCAGTGCTCCGACAATGGTCAAGACATTGATATCGGCCTTGTGTAGCAAGGTGGAATGCTCGTCGGAAAGATTGGTCAAGTCGCAAATGAGGTAGTCATCATAGATACCCGGCTGGTCTCTCAAGGCAGCTTGTTTGGCTTCTGGCAAAATGTCGCAGCCAATGAGTCGCGAAGCCCCGAGCTGGTGAAGCTGTGCGCCGACTAGACCGTTGCCAGCCCCTAGATCCATTGCGTGCAGAGGCGCTCCCTGTAATCGATGTGTTTCCTTTCCCAAAAGATCCGTTACGACGCGGTGAGAGCTGCATTTCAACCGATCGACAAATAACTGCTCGTAAAGTCCGCGGTTGTTGAAGATGAAGGCGTAATCATGAAAGCGAATGTGCTGAACATGATCTTTGGTCAAGAGCTCGCACCACTCATCGTCTTGTTGGACATTTGTTTCGTGTTTTTGTGGGAACCGCACGTTGTAAAGGTGATTAGCCGGAGTACTCGTCAAGGAATCAACAGCCATGTTTGTGTATAGTAATATCGGTAGAGGGTTGGCTTTTTTTTTGTGATTTTAATGCCAAGTACAGCTGTGGGGCTTTTGGGGGGTTGAGAAGTCTTCTGTATATAATAAAACCTGCTAATTTACAGGGCCTTTCCCACACTAGAAGCCTTTTGTGGCAAAATGTTCTTCTTGATCCAAGAGTTCTTTTTAAATTAAGAGTTCTTCTTAAAAACCCTATTGTAAGGCCGCTATAACGTCCACTATAGCCATCGGGACCACCCACTAAGCCATCTACTAAGTCATCCACTGGCAAAAAGAAAACTTGCGATTTTTTTCTTTTTTTTTTAAATATAATACGATTTGAATATAAAACCTACGGGATTATAATAAAGTTTACGGGCTTACGACTACGGCATCACGGATTTACGGATTTACAACGATCACGACGATGCAGCCGGTTATTTCAGATTCTATTGTATAGCAGTGCCTTTAGCGGCCCTCTCCAGGGGACTAAGAAGAACTTTTGGTTTAAGAAGAACTCTTCGTCCGAGAAGAACATTTTGCTATAGAAGGGCTTTAGCGCTTCCAGAAGGGCAAGAACACTTCTTGGCCACCTCAATTTCCCACTACTGTACGGTAAGGCAGTGAATCTGCGTTGGCGCTAGCACTGGATTTATAGTGAGCACTGAGCAGTAGTATGGTGCGCTGCTGCATATCCCGGCCTTGAGGCGCACGACACCCAAGGCCGCCAGTACCCGGATGCGATTCTCACATGACGACTTCATCCGGCGTGCAGGATTGGGAAACTCGTCATTTCATCTAGATCTAGATCTGGCCGCGCTCATATTCGCACCAATTGTGACTTGTTTTACTTGAGCCTCGTGCAGATAAGTTGCAGCTCGGGTATGTAAAAGCACCTGCATCGCAATGCAATCATTTGCAAAGCTACCACATTCGTAACTTGTTGCAGGCGCCACTGCTGAGGCATTATGCACACCGGTTACGAGCAGTAGCAGGGCTTCCAACTCGAACAGAAAATGTAAGATATTTCCACGTGATTAACTCAGTTTCATTAGTAACTATCCACTCAAAGAAGAAATTGTTGCCGAAGCGTGGCATATGATCCGTCTCGACACAATGGTCCATTTTCGCCTGGGAGACCGCTGTCCACCCGGACACGCCAACGCTCACTGCCCACCGCCGTCGCAGCGTAAAATACATCCATTGGATCATACTTTTGCTTGATGCGCAAGAGACGCGGATATTTGTACCCGTAAAAACTCCGTTGAAAGTCGGGCTCGAGACGATCTGCCTCTGCAAGATAACTGCCAGCACCTGGTGTAATGTCTCTCCACTTTTGCATATGGTCGTGAGTAAACCGCCTGCGTACATTCATTATTTCCCTCGCTGTAGCATTTTCTGGCCAGCTAAACGATTGTATTGCAAAGAGAATGTTTTCGCGCCACGCAGGATTGACTGCATTGTCGGTATCATCGGGAGAGGTATTCTTCATGTTGAATGCGTAAACCTGGCGACCTTGTTCTACTGATTCTTTAATGGCCTCAAAGGTTTGATTGAGCAGTACTGGGTCGACAAAGTTGTTTCTTGGAAAGAGCCTCGAGCCCATGGCGGAGTGAGTTTGTTCGACCGACTCACCAGGAAAAGTGTGAAGCCAGGCGTCATAGTATGAGTCCCAGTGCTTGACATTGGGGTCAAACATTATACCTAGGTCCTTCAATCTGGTAAACCATGGATTAAAAAGCTTCAAAAATTCCCGTGTAGTCTTGTTTGGGGCAACTACAGCGACCAAATCGAATGTTGTTACGCCTTGTCGTGGGTAATCTGGGAGAATGAGAAAGTACGAGTACGTCTCAGCATCGGCATTTGCAACAAAGTAGTCAAAATAAGACCTGACACCTCTCCAGAAAGGTTCAATGCCCAAGATTTCAGAGCTAAAGGAGAAGTTGGATACAGTCGTGTAGACATCCGGATGAGCCTTGACAGTGACCGATATGGTGACTCCAAAAGTACTCCCTCCGCCGCCTCGAAGGGCCCAGAAGAGATCTTGGTTGTGTCCAGCGTCGGCGGTGATGAATCGGCCGTCGGATGTGACTACTTCAAAGGCCAAGACTTGATCTGAGCCGGTCCCATAGACGGAACTGAGAGGACTATGGCCACCACCATGAATGTATCCACCCATGATTCCGATTGTCTAGGAGATGCGTCAGCGAGGAACTGGACAATATGCGACCTTGTGAAATTACCGCACAGTCTCCGCCGACAACTACACGTCCTTTCTCGTGTGCAGCCTGGTAGAGCTCGAAAGCCTGAACCCCAGCGCCCGCCTTGAACGCAGGTCCCGAGTAGGTTCCATCTTGGGCTGTGTACTCTGGAATATACTTGATATCCTTCATATGATGGGTCCAAATGCTTAGAGATCCAGCACCGCCGGATTTACCTAGATAGTCGTGACCTGTATTCCGAATGACTAGTCGAATGCCAGTATTCCGGGCAAAATTGACAGCAGCCTGAACGTGTACCGGCCTGGTTGCATTGAGAACATGGACTGGAAACGCCCCCATGGTACAGGTCTTGGTATCCAGAATGGTGGGCGGCAAGCAAGTGAGTCCTTGATATATCGGAGCCATCATTTCAAGTGGATCATCATAATGAGTGGCCGGATCTGTCCATTTTTCAGAAATTTCATTGCATCTAGTACTGTTGTATTCGGAACCACTGTAGCATGGAGCTGCCTTTGGCCTCGGTTGGAGCAGACGGCCATTTGTTATGTCGTTGAGCGCTTGCCATGCTTGCGATGAAGGCCATTCATCATCACCTGGATAGACCTTGCATGGTCTTTGTTCAGCTTTTGTGACTTGAAGAGTTCCAAATGAAAACAAATGAGACAAGTTGCCGGCGCTTTGGATTTCTTGAGCTGTTAATTGGAATTCCTCGGATTCGAATAGCGGAGGTGCAGCATTTGTGAATGGTAGGGAAAGGATGACAAAAATAAGTACAAGGCACGGGAATATCATTGTAATCAAGCAAGATATTTCCAAAGTGCCTTTATCTGATCTGGTACACGATCAAGCGAGGCGCGACTTTGTGCAAAGTGCTGGATTTGGGCGTTGGCTTCCCCTGCCCAGAAAATGGTAGTTCGCCAATGATGTGACGAAAGAAATCAATCATGCTTTGCTGCATTCTCGGATGCGCTCGCAGGGCTAGGAAGCGGCCCCATGCCGATCTTCAGCACTCACCAGATGCGGCGCGAATTGGTGTGACATGGCGTCGCTTGCGTTGAAGCGGCGCCTGTGCAGATGTCAGCTGAAGAAATGATGCCATAGCCGCACTGCTTGATGGTTATTAAATTATTACACATTTATCTGAATACTTTTTCATAGGCCTGGTTTCCTTGAGGCAAAAATGTTGGGATTCAGCGGAGTCTTGCCCTGGCTCTTCCAGATCGCACCGGCTGCAGTAGAAGCGTGCAGGTTGCCCGTAGCGAAGGGCAGTATAGGTCGAGACGAGCCGTCTGGGGAAGGATCCATACCAAGTCCTTGCTTCACCGGCAAGATAGTCTGCGTCATTCCAGATTGCAAGCGATCGCAAGTGCATGTAAGAAGTCTAAGCAAAATCGCATTGTTGCCCAATCCGCTGGCTGGGTATACCCTTGATGCATATGGGGTGGTAGCACCCTCGATTTTGTGTGGCAGATCAAGATGGGGATGCTTATACATTTTAAGTTTGATGCAATGTTCACAAATCATATGACTACACGCGAATTTCCGGTTTTAGAATAGATATTTGTCTACCGGTAGGAACCTGCAGCATGTCTAGGTAGATACATAGGACGTAGATTGGAGGTTCCTAAGCGCACTTCCTCATGATCTCGCTAAGGCGGAATTGGGGCGACTGCCCCGCCATCATACTGTACCAGATGCTGTGCGGACATGCCCCCTAAAATATAGTGTATAGCATAGGCCAATATATCAAGTCCCAAGAAATGCTATAGTCACACAACTTGTCGAACTTCATGCTTACATTGCGATTTTGCTTGAAAAGTTTGCACAACTTACAGAAATGGCAATCAACAAGAACCTGGTATTGGAGAGCTCAAAGGATGACGCCGCGGACATGTCTCGCCTAGGCCAAGGGCAAGAACTGAAACGAACGTTCAAGAGAGTCTCCACGTTGGGATTTGCGATTATCAACGTCTTTACCTGGCCGTCAGTAATCGGCTTGGCGGTATATTCTTTGATCAATGGTGGCCTTGCGGTATATATGGACGATTATCTAACATTAAAAGATGACGCTCATGAACTTTCCAGGGAACGATATGGTCGTATGTGTTTGTTTGGGTCATGATGTTTCCCGTGGCTGCATCACTGGGTGATATGGCATCCATGGCGCCATCGAGGTACCAAGCGTCTTCCCTATAGTCACATGGCGAAGTCTTCAAGGCTCAAAGCTGAATTTTGCGTATAGTGCCGGTCAGTATCACGTAGGTATAGCCAAGGCGCTTGCGCAGCTCCAAGCTGATTGGGCGAATAGTGGGTTTCCGAGTTTGCGCCAAGATCATGCCAAAAGATCTTGAGTTACACTACTGGTATAACTAAGTTGTTTCGGATATTTGTATTTCGTCTCATTGCTGATCATGATCAATCAAGGTTGGCTTGTTGCCCTTGGATGGCAAGCAGCGCTGGCAAGCTGTTGCTACGCCGTGTCATGCTTGATACTGGCGCTTGCCGAGACGAATAACCCTCTGTATGAGGTTCAAAACTGGTAATGATTGGAGACTACCAATTCTAAAGAAGCAAACTCTGACATAAAGAACCGCTAGGCACCAAACCCTACTTACCATGGCCGTAGCTCTATCAGTCACTGCGGTCAACATCTTTCTGACAAGAATGCTGCCCTTGACAGCATCTGTCATTTTGATTCTCTTTGTGCTTGGTTTCCTCGCAGTAAGAGAAATCTATCTCCGTATCTGAACGTTCCAACTGATGGCTAGTATAGACCATAGTACCCCTATGGGTGCTAGTTCCGAAGAATGCAACGGCGGACGTCTTTACTGAATTTGCCAATTTTGGTGGCTGGTCTTCGAATGGTGCCGCTTGTATCATTGGTTCAATCACATCGACAGGGTCCTTTTTCGGCGTCGATGGTGTCGCTCACATGGCTGAGGAAATCAGAGATGCTTCTTGGACTATGCCGCGCATCATGCTTTTGACCATTTTCCTGAATGGCGCCATGGGCCTAGTGGCAATTATAACATTTGTAGGTTTTGGGGTGTATAGTATTACAGGAAAGTCAGTTGACCCGTCGTAGGTGTATTGTGTCACGGACATTGTTGACATGGTCCTTGAGAATCCTTCGCCGTTTATATCCATCCAGGTATATTATCTGGGTCTTGGAAGCGCGTCAGGTGCAACGGCTTTGGTCTGTATTGGCATCAGCATGACCTATCTTTCCGCAATCAGTGTCCAAGCAGCTGCCTCGCGACAAGCTTGGTCTTTTGCCCGCGATGGAGGTCTTCCATTTTCTTCATGGTTTCACAAGGTGATGATATGATACTCTGACTTTGCTGCACATACAACAAGAATACTGATACTGAATATCTACAGGTCCATGACATTGGCGTTCCGGTACCCATAAACTCTATCCTCGCTTCCCTTTTCATAACGGCCATTCTATCATTGTTGAACTTGGGCAGTTCCGCGGCGTTCAATGCGTCTGTGGGTCTTCTATCAAGCGCAGGCGCCTTCTCCTACATGATTAGCATCGGTTGTGTGCTATTGAAACGACTCCGTCGCCAAGCTTTGCCTCCAACTCGGTTCAACATGGGCAGATTGACGATTCCGGTGAATGGCGTCTCGGTTGTCTTCATGGCAACTATCGTTGTCGTTGTCATGTTTCCAGTCACGGCGCAACCCATACCACAGTCCATGAATTATGGGTCTGTCATGTTTGGCGGAGTTGCAGTTATAGCGATAGTCTACTACTCTTTCCATGGTAGGAAAGTGTACGAAGGCCCGGTAGTAAGATTGACTCAAGACGCTTGAATTCGTCGAATGAATAAAAGTGTATTATGGATATCTGCGCCTGCGCGCTATGTATTCATTTTATATATTTCCACATCTCTGATAATGTGCGACAATTTTTGATAAAATATACTCGAGGTTCTTCACTTGACAAGGAGTCCTGAGACAAAAAGGCAAAATTATAAGTTGCATTAGCCGCGAATCGAACGCGGGGCCCATCGATGGCAACGATGGATTTTACCACTAAACCACTAATGCCACAAGATGTTAACAGAAGCTGTTGAGAAAACGGAGCTTAGAAGTAACTATACTGGATAAATGATTTCGAGAATGGGCTGGTGTTTACCTAATGGCAAGACCACTGTGAGTGTGGATCTGGGTCGGCGACGGAGAGGGTTGGTTGTTCTTGTATCAGTGACCGCTATCCCCACCATACTACGTTACGTACTAGGAAGCCTCAATGGTTTAGTGACTATAAACATACAAACCTACACGGAAGATAAAGGAATCGTGTAAATGAAGAGACTGGGTGCTGACTTTGACTAGAGTGGGGCCTAATGTTGGGTCGTATTTGACTGGACATTATTATATCGCCAATTAATGTTTTTGATGCAATATTTCTAAGCATATTCTCACCTGAGCCGATATGCGAAGGGGCAGTATCTTAGAAATCAATGATGTAATGGACTACCATTATATATGTGCTAGTTGTTTTTTATCAAGAATTAGAAGCCATGGGTGTGTTTTAGTTAAGGATGTCACGGAAGTTCATAGGAGCTTTGAATATGATAAACGCGTAAACAATAGCAATGCTTAGAATCCAATATGCCTAGTTATCCTATGTAGAGCTGAACTCTCTGCTTTCTGCGACTGCCATTATTCTCTTGTATGGCTAATTAACATCGTTAAGTGACGATCTGCTGTTTCCTCCACATCATCAGCGCAGATGGAATCTGACCAGCGGCCAGCCCTGCCAAAATCTTCAATTGCAAATTGTAACCGTCTCCAAAGGCGGCTCGAATCGTTCCTTGGATAGCCTCCGGGAAAGCCTCGAGGGAGGGTGGTGCCGTCAGAAGACTGTCAACTTGGCTGGGAGGTAGCACGTTGCCCAACCGACTTCTGACTAATCCATTGAAGCCCGCAGTAACAATGGCGAGACCAACTGCTCCTCCAATGATTCGATATTGTGCAACAGATCCCATAGCCACCGCTTCATGTGTGACTAGTTAGACCGGACTCTGAATGACTGGAACCTGAAGAGCGGGATACATACCTTTGTCACGTTCTTGGACGCTGAAAGGAGTCAATAGGGTGAGTAATGAAATTGTTGTCCCGCATCCAAGCCCTGCGATTACTTGATATCCATACTGTGCAGGAGCTACTGATTGTGAGACCGGAAGTGTAGAAAGTAAGGCAAATCCTATGACCTGCAGTACTGCTGCGAAAAGGACCATGTATAGAGGAGGTATCTTGGCACTCTGCGCCAAAATGCCAGTAATCACAGATCCAACTGGAGCCGCCAAAGTGAAAGGCATGAAGTGAATTCCCGCATCAATTGGGGTCAGGCCATTAACGACTTGAAATCTTTGGGGCAACTGGAATACTGCGCAGATCCAGGGCCCACCGAGGAACATGGAGCACCTTAGGCAATTGGTGTCAATGTCCGAGCAGGTTTGGAATTGGGTAGTATGTACTCACAGTAGTGTACCCATAAACTCGCGGTTTTGCGCGAAGCGCCAGGGGAACACTGGCTCCTGAGGCTTTGCCCGCAAAGTGATATGCCGCTCCCAAAGAAGGAATGTGATCCATCTCAACCCAGCGATGATTAAAAGGGTTATGACCTATATTCAAAACAGCTCTGAGTTAATATCATACGAGGTTGACACCCAGCTTGCCTTTTTAAAACCTTGAAGTTCATCAGATATTCCAACCAATGCAGTCGTCACGACGGGAATTTCGAGATTCGATAGGAAAAGAACCATGCAGATACTGGCAAGGAATTAGTCTAAGCGCCACGAAACTGCGGAATACTCAAAACTACATACGCTGCAGTGATTAGACGTAGTTTCGCTCCTTGGAGGTAGTCTTGTCTCTTCTCGTGTTCGGCGCTCGTGGCCCCAACATCATCTCGCTGGGCCTTGCTGCCCGGAAGGTCATCAGCACGCTGCTCAACACTTGATAATGGATTGGCTGACATGGTAGGGACGCACACCAGTAGGTTGAAGATGATGAGACAGTCAGATGCGTGGGCGGGAGAAGGGGAGGATGAGTACTCTAGACTCCATGCAAGGCAGCTTCTCCTAACCTTGCGATCGTGGAAACAAATCTGGTAATAATCCGTTAGTTGTTTGTTTGGATTGTTGGTGACTCGCATAAATTGGGGGGCCGTCCGTTGGCCGCAGGTGTGGTGTTGATCCCGGAGCCCTCACTGGGGTCGACTGGGCTCTTGATACTCCGCACTGTGTGCAATCTTGGCACGTGTGGTAGGTAGTATTGCCGTGCAGACAAGACCCAGATATTGCGTCCGTAGCAATGTGATCTGGTTGGCCAAGTCACCAGCGGCCACGTACCGAAAATGTTTTGCGCTGCTTGAGTCTCACTCCAGGCCGAGTGATCTCACTCGCCAGCCCGTCTGGATTCTCCCACGGCAAGGCTACCTATTAATAGGACGAAGAACAATACCCTAGCATGGAACCCCGCCGACACCCCTTACATAACACATCCTCACTGACGTCGCATCCAACGGTGTTGTGCTTACCAAAAATTCAACTCAATACCAGTCGGACCTGGGGAGGGACATCGGACTGCCTGGATTCTCCATATGCGAATGCACGAGAGTCCTCCTGTTCATGTTGAAATCAAATAAGTGAGGCTATTCTAAGGGTTGCGTGGTATTAGTCAAATGAGATGGCGCTACGCTGGTTGTACCATTATGACCTGCGTGAACTTAATGCTAAAAGGTGGTTTCTATTGAACTAAATACCTCGTTACTAATTTCACTTCAAATTGCTGCAGTTAACAAAAAGCTGCTTAAATCGTGAAAGTCGCCAATGTAACGCCTTGAAAAAGAAAAAAGGAAAGAGGGTTAAAGATGATCCTACAATGGTAGGGCAGTGGGACGACCATGTATCTAGCCTAGGTTAAAGATGTATGTTGGATTCCTCAGCATCTATGACATGCGCATGCATTTTCTGTTGAAAATACGGTAGTAGTCGGCGGCTGCAAGACGAGCAGCTAGCTGCACCTGAGCCGCGCGCTATGGCCCTGGCTAAAATAGGTACCCAGGGTGGTGGGGATCAAGAAAAGGTCACATATCTAGCGTGTACTGCCTTCTACAATTAACGATTCAATCAATCTTCTTTACCATACTCGCTGTATTCTTTTCTGTGCATCCCGCTGCCCCTTCATCGCAATCAATCGGTATTTCACCTCGTGTTCGGATAGTGTTTCAATCAAAGGGGCTTTGCGCCGGCTTGTATTCAGGAAACCATGGCTACTAATCTAACTGCGATCCTGGAAGCGCCGCTGGTGAGCCCGCCTCCTGGAGTTGTTGTCCAACTGGACAATCCACCAAATCAGAGGACCGCAACAATCGTTCTGGTTACCGTTTCTATATGCCTGGCGACATTGACGGTTGCTATGCGAACTTATTCTAGAGCTTTCATCACTCGGAACTTTGGGGTTCCAGATTGTAAGTCTCATCCATTGAAGCGCGTGCTCGACGCCTCTTATATGCTAACCGAGGCGACGGACAGGGTCGCTGTTACTTGGATATGTAGGACATTTCAGCTTCAATGTCTCAGTGTTGGACTAATGTATTCTAGGGGGCGTTCTTGGGATTTTGCGCCATGTGCCTTCGGTCTGCTGACGCCGCACCTGGTTTACACGTCTGGAACGTACGCGCGAAAGATCTCATCCAGTTTCTCTACGTCAGTCGTTCCTGTTCTAGTCTATGGCAGTATATCATTGCATACAATCAGGCCTAACCAACTATTAGGATGTTCGCATTGCCTCGATTCTATACGCGCCAACTATCTTCATGATTAAGCTTTCAATTCTGGGGCAATACATCCAAGTCTTTATGCCAAATAAACATCCTCCAGCTCTATATTGGACGACAATTGCCACCATTGTTGTCAACTTGGCCGCTTATGTGATACTTTTAGGATTTCAAATCTGGGTCTGTACACCAATGGAGAAGTCATGGAATATACTCATTACCGAAGGTCACTGTCTTGATGTTCTAGCCCTCAACGTTGCAGCCAGTTCCGTCAATGTTGCGTCAGATACAATTATTCTACTGTTACCGCAGGCAGTCATTTGGCGCCTCCACTTACCCCAGAAGCAAAAGCTGGGCGTCTCAATAATTTTCCTAGTTGCCGTCTTGTTGGTATTCCCCTGCCTCCGATGTGCTCGCCATGCTGACCATGACGCAACAGGGCAATCGCATCTGCGACCATCCGTCTCTATTACACGGTGCAACTTGCGAAATCTGACGATACCTCATGGTATACTTGGCTAACAGGGATCTGGGCTCTCGTTGAAATGGATTTTGGCATGATTGTGGCATGTATGCCAGCTCTCCCTGCATTCATACAGAGCGTCACCCGTCCCCAGTGGTTGACCTCTTTCCGACGGCTGACGACCTGGAGACGATTGTCTACGAACGAGCAAAAGGACTCGGGATATGTCAGGGAGAATCGCAATCATTCAAACATGCATCAAAAGTCTACTTTCGACACCTTGCCTCCTATGGAGACCATGGCGAGAGAAAATGTCTGATGTTTCAAAGTTGGACAAGTATGTCATGGTGCTGTAGATAGTGCCCATTACAGGTCGCCTACCTGGGTATTTGAGATAGCTCTTCGTCACCTCTATGTTGTAGCTCGATAAAATTAACTCAGATTTCTTTGTAAGCAACATTGCAATGATTGCCATTTGCAGGGTCCAAAATATACCCTGTTGCTGACACCCGACACAATTGCCGATCGATAGCTACCATTATTTCGATTGTTTGCTCGTTCCGATACCCCAAGCACAGCCCTACACATCTTTGCCCGCCAGTCTCCACTTCCCTCTCGGGGAGATCTGCAGGACGCTAGAGAATAACAGAGGGAAGTTGGTTTTCATGGACGGGAAGCACTCCTCCGCATTTGCGCTGCCGACTCATTGGAATGCATACAATCATTCACCATTGTTAGACGCTGAACCGCACAAATGCAGATCCGGACCGGTCCCCATCGGCCCCAGCTCCAGTACCACCCAATCCCCCGGGAATAATCACAGGATTTTGCGAAGGGGCTGATTTGGAGTTGATTGGTTGGGGCGGAAACCATTGGCACTGTATACTCTGTACACATTACTATGATGTGACTGGCTTAGAAGTTGGGCGTCTAGCTTGCAGCCCGCACTGTGACGGTTTCTCGGCGGGCCGAACCTGCATCCAACGGCCGACTTGCATCCAACGGCCGACCTGCATCGTCACGGCCTATTGGCTGCCTGCACAATCGAAAAAGAACCAAGCATGCATCAATGTCGACACTATACGTGATATCCAAGATGATCAACATGGAAGCCATAGTATGCACTTGAACAGATGCAGAGGAAATAAATAGGCATAAACATGTAGATCTCCAAACGCGTGTTTTAATAGGTCCGCCCCCTCCCCGAAAAGGTGAGGCCTGCATGCAGCATTTGTGCCAGTTGAAGGGTACCAAGTACACCCTACAGTAGCACAGCACATTTGACATGATGCAATACTTCCAATTGCATACTGAAACAAGGGTGTAAGAGCCGCTAGGCTTTGTTGAGAAAATGCAGTCAATTTCAACAAACAGTGACGCAAAATACGATCCTTTGAAATAACGTGCAGCATATATTTATCGTTCTATCTGCCTTGTTGAGTCATCATCAAGTTCCAAACACTCGCTTTACTTGCCTGAACTCGCCATATCAAGTCCTCTATCATCCCCAATGGCATCCAAATTGACTCTCGACGGCGGTATCGCCCTTGTGACTGGCGTAAGCAAGCGAATAATTCCTATAAACTGCCAAGGACCTCGCTGACATTCCTTTCAAGGCCGCAAGCGGTATAGGCAAAGAGACAGCAATTGCCTTTGCTGAAGCCGGCGCCAAGGGAGTCGTTTTTGCAGATATCAATGACGAGGGCGCGAGAGCGGCCGCCGAAGAGAGCCGCCAGTATGCCAAGCATGCTGGCTATCGAGCACTTGCTATCAAAGTCGACGTGACGGACGCCAAGAGCGTGCAAGATTTGGTTGCTTCAGCTGTGAAAGATTTTGAACGCATTGACTATGCCGTCAATAGTGCAGGCGTAAGCCTCGCTCTCCAACACTCTATTTGATAAGTTTAAAAAAAAACTATAAAAAAAAAAAAAAACTGACAACTGCCTCCGATAAGATTGATCTAGAGAATTATTCGTCTTTCACTCCGGCTGTCGACCTGGATGCCTTCTCCAAGATCAGTGACACGAACATTGCGGGTGCAGTACGATTTGTTCGCGCTGTAACAGCTGCAATGGCCCAACAAGAGCCGCTCACGTATACCGGTCGTCACGGTACGCGGAGCCTTGGCAGGGGCTCTATCGTCCTCTTGGGCTCCACAAACTCGCTCATTGGCGCACCGGGAATGATTGGCTACACTACAGCAAAGCATGCCGTTATTGGCATTATGCGGTCTGCAGGTAAGCCGCAGACTGCGTGTGAGGTTTTCATGCCAAAGCAAACACTAACCATATTTTCTCTAGCTGTCGATGCTTTGGCCCTCAAGAGCGCCATTCGCGTCAATGCTGTCTGCCCTGCCTGGGTAGACACGCCCATGGTTCAGGTCGCCGCCGAAAAGAACCCAATGCTCAAATATGCTATTTCAAATATCACACCTCTGAATCGGGCCGCCACTGTTGATGAAGTGGCCGACTATATTGTCTTCGTGTCCAGTCCATCCGGTAGCTTTATTAACGGCACCGCTTTGCCTATTGACGCTGGGCTTACTTTGCCTAGCCCTCCTCCTTTACCACCATCTTGAGGCATATATCCAGATAGAGCACAAGCATTTGGGCTTCCATTGGTCGAACTCTGTAAACCTGACAGCTAGTTTGTGCTTAGCTGTAGATTTGTAGTGTGAATGCGAGTCTTTTATATCCAGGTACCTAAATGGCCCCAAAGAGTGGTCTTTGTATCCTGATAGCCGAAAGATGTCACAGACCAATTGAACGAAACCCCCATATTGAAACCGCGACATGTTCATATATTTAGCAAACACTGAATGCACACTCCCTGATTTAACATCTCTCATATTCAAAGTATCTTTGTGACTGATAATCAATTACCTAAGTTATCAACAAAAGAAACTCCCGCAGCCTCTTTCTTACAAATATGCACCGTTGCATACAATGTAAGGCCAGAGCCTTGCTGATTCGTACTGGTACTTCACGGAAAACGACGGAGAAGAAGGTTTTTGATGGAAGATGATTATGTCAACTAGCTACGGCCACGAGACTGTGGATTATCAGGCTCTGATGATCATCAATCTATGTGTGGCAAGTGTAGCAAAAGGTGATAAAGAGAAGAGGGCGGAAAGCTACAGTGGCTGCGGGGGAAATTAGGTACTAGTACCTAGCGTGGTGCCTAGCACCTAACACTCATATCCCAACTGTTAGATGGGGAGAGATCTATTGCGGCTTTTCCTTTCTGGACAAAGAAAGATGGATATTGTGTCATTGGCATCTCTGTAGGCGCTGACAAAGTCCTTTATATCGAGAATGACCGGATTCCAGTAGGCGCTACGGCATACTTCTCAAACAAACCAGACCTTGAGATTTTAGAATATAATAGAAAATAAAATTTAGAATAGTTAATCGATTAAGCGAAAGGAAAGTATGTGTATTGATTTGTCTGATCTACCAAAGAGAAGTGCTGAAGAGCGAAGTATATGCCCGAGCAAGTGACCCGCGAAAGGTACCTACGTCAGTGTAATAAAGCCAGACTATTTCCAACTACTTATTCATACCCATACACCGCGCGCATCCGGCGATATCGAAATCACAGGTCATGACCTTCTCTGACTAAGAGACGGTCAAATAGCTCTCAACTATGGCAGACTAAGTTGCCATTCTGGTTGTCAATATTAGGATCTACAAAAAAGTAAATCAGTATAAGTTGACTTTCTCGAGGTTGCTTATATTGGAAACTGCACCTACCTAAGCCAATTCTATTGTGGCAAACAGCCCCGTCACCAGCTTTACAATCGGATGTCAGCGTGTAGCCATCCACAATCTTCGTGTTAGAGCACGTCCGAAAGGCACTCCTATCAAATGGAAAGAAAAGTCAGTATTCATCCACCTTGCAACTCAGAATTTCAGCTCACTTACCCAGAGTGCCATTTTAGCCAACATGCATCGTTGGTCAGGCATCCATTGAGATCGAGTTGTGCTAGAACAGTTTGTCCTGCATTGTTCCTACAATTGCAATTCAAGACTGAGTTGTAGGTGATTTGGCAGTTGCTGCAGCTTGATGCAAATGAACGTTTCTCAATGCTCTTGGGTCCAATCGGATGGTGGTTGGGAAGGGATGCAGCCGGACCGCCAAGTGCTAAACCGCACACATACACGAGGCTGAGGAGAAGGGTAGTGGAGCGCATAGTGGAGATAAGCATTTTGATCTTTTTGGTGTTGATGAATTGGAGACGTTCAAGTGATCCTGCTGTGTGGAATTGACAATTTGAGAAAGAGTCGTCCCGGAGCTGGGCAAGACACGATACTTATACGCCGATATCGAGTTGTAGTTGAGTTGAGACGCATAAGTGAGGCTACAACATTCCAGACACAACAGGTCACAATGCTGATTTTTCCTGCAATCAAATTACACGCTGTTGGCGGCTCATATAGTCTTCCCCGCGCAAAAATACCATGCATAAGCAACTCGGCGTGAAGAATCCCATTGGTTGCGAGTGAGACTTTGAGACGCCTCTTGAACAAACGGTGGTGATTTTCTTATTTCATTATGTTATTTATCCTTTTCATTTCTTGCGGCCGAACAAATGGTATTGGCAAATGCCCCTCGATCCCGTGCTAGTGTGCGCGGAGCCAAGTACCAGTAATTTCACTTTTGAATGTAAGGCCTTTTTGGTTAACGACCGTTTAATAATGTTTTAGCTGGTTATATGTAGTGATCTCGGTATACAAAGCAGCCTTAATATTACAGGAACTTTTGCCAAGTGGGCAACACGGAGATTGTACGCCTTGACGTGCATATTGCAATCTTTATATATTATTTTCCTCGCAAAGTGTTGCCTTTGCTTGTTATTTACTCAAAAAGGGTTATATTAGATGAGCGTGCAATTCAGATGATGAATTTATATTAAATATCGATAAACCTTTCGTTGGAAGTGAGATATACAATGGAAATGAGAGGCGCCAAAGGTAACGAAATTAATGTAAGTAAGTAGGTTCGCAGTACAATATTATAGCCGTTATTTTATGCCACTTTTAGTATAGGTCAGGTACCTTATACGCTGAGTGCGTGGACTGCTTCCATGCCTTTTGATGACATTTAGTAAACGATATTGATATGGTCACATATGGGGTCTGAATATGACTCATTGTTGCTGGAATTGGAGTCTACGATTCCTTCCATGCGATACGGTCTCTTCGAAATAAAAATTTCCGTGGTCGAGTTGTTTGGTCTGATCAGTGGTTGATTTGCTCATATATTTCAGCGGAATCTCTGTATAGTGTCATGTTTAAAAATGGTTAAAACGAACTCTTGCTTGCACTTTAGAGCTCCACTGACCAAATTCATTGGGTTTCCGTCGGTTTCCGTATGCAAAAGAAGGAGAAACATTGACCCAGAAGTACCAGTTAGTCCTTATCCGACGAAACCGACTGGGCAAAAATATAGTAGATATCTGATGCGTGGCCCCAGGGCGGCCTATCATTGGCTGGCCTCTTATTGGCCAGCTTGTGGCTTACCACACGGTGCGCCACCCGGCCAGCCACAACCTCCGGCCTCATTCGCACATATCGAAAGAGTCGCGAGATCCTATACTTGGAAGAGGTTCGCCGATCAATGGGCGAAGCGGTTCATGTTGCCCACTCCAGCCAATCCGGTATCGCTGAAGACCTCCGATTTCTAGACACTGGGACTTTAGGTTAGTGCAGGTGAAGCGATGGACAGCGTCGCCGCCCCTTCGTGATGTAGACAAGTGTACCCCAAAATATTGCTGCTGCAACGATTCAGCCGTCCCCTGGCAACCAATCACTTTCGCGTACTTGATTGCATATGGAGCCCCAAACGTCACCACGGAGCGCACCGAGACCGTACTGTGTATGCCGCCAACCCAATCGGAAAAGAGGCGGCGAGCTCGGATAAGGTTGCCGTGGCACAGCGGTCCGCCTGGAATGCATTGGCACGGCCAGGAAGCGGCACAGTTGTCTTTATTGAATGTGACCTTTGGTATCGCGATGACTTGGTCTTCTTGTTCCCGGCTACTGATGTTCCCCACTTACACGGGATTCCGCTATGGCTTTTGCTCAAATCTCTACCTTTTGGCAGTCTGTGCTTGCTGGATTGATCGTATGCTTAATAATCGTCTGCTCGATTATCAAGAATTGTCCGTCATGCGATCTCGCTGCGATTAGTCTGCCCAGGTGTTGCCGGGGCAGGTCAAGTTCGGGGGGACGCGGGTAGATGGTGATCCCCAGGTCTCGATATTGCTGGGGACGGGCAGTTGCGCGCACAAAAGTACCGCGCAGTCAATTAATCAAAACGACCCTTAGGTTGCATGGATTGTATTCGGTATCTCGAGCGTCTTGTGGTATGTACATCAAGGCTGTGCGCGCATGCTGTGTGACTCTTTGCTAGCGTCTGTATGATCACAAAACTGGGTCCAATCCCACCCAGGGTAATAGGTGCCAATACGCGAGTCGCCTTTTAATCTCAGGCCATTTAATACGAATTAAAAATATAGCTTTAATCGTTTAAGCAAATTATTTTAAAATGAATATGCTAAATTAATTTATTATAATTATAATAAAAAATTATATATATTTTTTTTTTATTTTTGAAAATAAATTACGGCCGCAGCGATACCCGCGGGCGCCCTGAGAATTACCTCTTGCAGAATGCAGGAGTGGACTCGGTGTTCAGCGTTCAGTATCGCCTCTCAGGCTACGGCGGCAGAGATCCCTTTCCAGCTGCCCTCCAAGATATAGTCACTGCCTACCTTTACCTCTTGCGGACCCTCGAGATCCCTTCAAGTTCAGTAGTCGTGGTTGGAAACAGTTCTGAGGCAAATCTTGTCATTGCCTTTTTGAAATACATTGAGCATATGAGGCCATAAATCAGCCGACCTCTGTGTGCTGCGGCCCTCTCGTCATGGGTTGCCCCCTTAGAGACAGCTGCACCAGACTACCGGCGGACTACAGCGCGGAATACGTTGCAGAATCATTTCATCAGTGGGGGAGTAAAACTTATCAACCACCCGAAGGTATCAGGGAATCTGACATGCCATATATACACTTCTTGGGCATCCATTTTCAACATCTGTGCCGATTCTTGCTACGTTTGGTGAATTTGAGGCATTGGGGGCAGATATTGCCGCATGGGCCACGGAGATGCGGGCTATCAAAGGGAACTCTATCCAGATTTATTGTGATGTGAATGGTATCCACGCTAGCATTTTTGTAGGTGAGGCGATGGGGTGGGAATTAAGCGCACAGCAGATCTGTCTTAAGATCAAAGATCTCATTCAGACTACCCGCGATGCCCTTCTCATCACAGCCAAAGAATGATGTTTTGTTCGACTAAATAATCAATCCTATAGTTTCGGTAGTGAAGGGGTTGTCCGTAGAAACTTGTACCTGTGGAGTAGTTTGATTATCCCTGAGATAGTGAAAAAGACTCTTCGGCATTATGTCCGTTTTCCTAACAACTCATTTTAGTGATTGGGAATACCCGACCCAGTCTATAAGAGAAGACAGGCAGGTATATGCAGTTCCAAGATGGGTTACCCATAGGAATGAGAATAGAAATGATTTCATGAGATATTGCCCGTTTTCAATCTTTTAACAAAGTCGCGAATGGTTCTGGTACTCTGACACCAATTCAGGGGAGATCGATCGCTGCCACAATATCAGATCAATTAAGAATCAGCGCTGTATATGTCAGTCCACCCAATGCAAAGGCTCTCAAAGCACAGATGTGTTCAATTTGTTTCTTGGGTACAATGAATGGAAATAGATACGCTCTCGAATCAAGCCATTCGACAGTATACGATAGGTTTTCGTTGTGGGGGCTAGAAAGGCTTTCCACCGCTGCTTGGCAAGGGTCCATCTCAGCTGTATAATGCATTATTACCCCTGGCTTTGCTTTCAGCTAGCTGCTTCCCCAGCTTTTTCCTCTCTTCAGCTACTCCACATCAACTCAAGCTAGGCTTTTCCCGGGTTCCTGTATGCATCTCGACCACGGCGCTATTAGTTTTACAAATGGTCTGGGCGGGTTCATTTGCGGCTTATTTGGCTGAAATCGGACTTTAACGGCTTTTCCAACGTCGATCTATTTCCGCAAGTCCCGACGATTGCAGCTGATATATGGGGATAATGCCAGCCGACAGTGTTCTTGGAGCTGAATTCGACCCTTGACGTTCTGCATAGGTGCTTCTAGTCTGATGAAGGCCCGTCCCTCGTAGTAGATTGAAGAGACTTTTCTGCGCTGGCGGAAGCGCCGTCTAAGCCAGCCACCAGACGGAGTTGTTCCCAAGATGACAATTCTCACAAGAACAACGTCGACTATTGACGGCCTCGATCGGTCTATACTCACGAGGACGATTGAAAAAAGAGCACAGCAATATTTGAGACGGTAATCCGACCATCTCCTCTACAAGATAAATAGAGTAATGATTGCCCCTTCCCATTGTTCCTACAACCATCCTCAAGACAAATAGTCAAGATACCCACGACCGAATCCAGGCAAACCTCTCAAGATGCATTTTCGCGTTGCAACAGCATTCCTCGCGGCGGCAGGTGTCGCGGTAAACGCGACTCCGGTGAACCTCATTTCGCAGGTTGAATGTCTTGTTGTGAATGCAGTTGTCAAGGCCTTGGCAACGTACTCATCGGCGACTCCCTTTTGTAGCTCGTATTTGTCAATTCCTACCATTACCAGTACGGCCACTGCAACTTCGACAGTCTTTCCCACCGAGACCACTACGACAACCACTGGAACCGACACAAGCACTGCTCCTGCCGTGACTGTCACAGAGACTGCGTGAGATCACAACCCCCCTGTTGAGAGTTGAGATTGGGTGCTAATAAACCATTAGTTCTGAAACCATCACGACATGCATTCTGTCCGCAGTGCAAAAGCGTGGTCAAAAGACAACCACCACCACCAAGTCCAGCACCACCTCTGTCTCGACTTCCAAGTCCACTGCGTTGCCGTCGTGCGTCGCGACATTTGCTAGCGCCCAGATCTCAACCGCCTGCAGTTGCTTGTCGATCCCTACTCCAAGCACGACTGTCACATCCACAGTGACCGTGACCCCGACCGCCACTAGTATTGTTCAGGTTGCTGCTTCAGCGACGACGACGCCTACCGTGACAGTCACCGCCACGTCGACGTCTACTGAAATTGTTTGCCCGACACCCTCGTCCTGCGATGTAAGTATCAAGAGCCCATCTTTCTCTTGCATATGGTCCGAGAGCGTATTTCCCGGTCCCACATCTTGTCTTGGGAAATCTTTCTGGGATGCAAATTTGTTTCTGTACAAGCGAACGGGGAACAAGAAACTAACTCACTTCGCTTCATTAGAACCAAGGTCTGCAGTGGGCCGAGTACTACAACAGCCAGGGTGACAACAACGATGCCTCGTACAGCAACTTTTATGCTGAAGTCTACAAGACCCAGACCCCGAATGTCCAGGGTGTGACCTCCACCATTGGTGGCATTGATGCCTCGGGCGGTGTCGCCATTAGTATCTACGGCAG
Source organism: Pestalotiopsis fici W106-1 (assembly GCF_000516985.1). Lineage (NCBI taxonomy): Eukaryota > Fungi > Ascomycota > Sordariomycetes > Amphisphaeriales > Sporocadaceae > Pestalotiopsis > Pestalotiopsis fici. The sequence continues at coordinate 3,152,642 of NW_006917095.1, read as the reverse complement.
CAGCAGCACCTTTTACTCGGACTATTTCGCGCTGGACCACAAGGGCTACCTCTTTGCTGTCGCCACCGGAACCTATAAATTTAGCTTCGCTGGCGTGGACGATATCGCCGCGCTGTGGTTGGGCTCTACTGCTTACGCTGGCTGGACCCGTGCCAATGCCAACCTGGTCGTTCCCTTCCACCAGGGATACGGACCTGGAAGCGGCAGCACTACGATTGATTTGGTCGAGGGCCAATATCTTCCCATCCGGGTCTTGTTTGGACAGGGACAGGGCAATGCCGTGTTCCAGCTCAGTGTTACTGCTCCTGATGGCACCGTCTTTTTGGACTCTAGCACTGAGAACAGTCCCTATATTGTGCAGTACTCTTGCGACGGTACAACCGCGCCAGCGTATACTGCATGGGGCACTGAGGCATAGAATTAGGTGAAACAATAATTCATTCCAATAACCTTTGAGATTACACAGTACGCCGAAGTTATGTTCTTGACTCTGACTTAGCACTTTGAATTCATTGGCCGTGGCTCAGTATCTATTCATACGCAGTACATGGACGGTGTACTGTAAGCAATTGATATTCAAATATGACTATCCCTTTTGGCCTGATCTGAGTAGATTGTAGAATTGTTCCTGTCTCTTCGGATCATCCCTCAATTGTCCAGTCATACTCTGGTTAAGCGTACATGTTCCAGCCTTTTCTACCCCTCGCGCTACCATGCACATGTGCGTGCATTCCGTAACCACCGCAACACCAAACGGATTGAGGAGCTCGTCTATTGCTGTGGCAACTTGACTAGTGAGCCGTTCTTGGATTTGTAGTCTGCGTGAGAATATCTCAGCAATTCTTGCAAGCTTTGACAGACCAAGCACTTGGCCGTTGGGAATATATCCAATGTGCATCTAGTTTCGTTTTACCCCCTGTCAGAGCCAGATTCAACCAAGCCATTAAGGAGACAGAGACGGAACCAACCTTTCCAAAGAATGGCAGCAAATGATGCTCGCACGTACTAGAAATATCGATATCGCGTACAATGACGAAATCCTTGTTGTCGACAGTGAAGATGGCGTCATTGACCACGTCTTGGACCCTCTCGGTGTACCCTTTGGTAAGATGGAGAAGGGCTTTGGCGTATCGTGCGGGCGTCTTTTGCAGACCCTCGCGATCTGGGTCCTCGCCAATGTGCGAGAGAATTGTACGAATCGCCGCTTCAATATCAGTCTGGGCGCCGACGACAGACTGGCCGTGCAGTGTTGAGGCATCTTCTCCCCTTTGCCTACGACCTAAATCAGAAGCACATTAAAATACTTTCTCTGCTGCAAGCTTCATGGAGAACTTGACTCACCGTTCCTGTCTACATTGCTGTCACCAAATTGGTTGGTGTCCTTGATAGCAGCCCCAATTGCTAAAGTGGAGGTGGCCGGCATGACGTATGTTTAACGTGTATGAACTCGGTATGTTGGTCATGAATTGTGTATGATATGTCTTTAGGCCTGGAAACACAAGGCCATGAAATCCAACGTTATATGTTCCTTTGAAGCGGCCTTGGTAGCATTGAAATACACGCCCTCTCGTTAGCAAACAGATCAACACCACAAAGGCAGCCTTTGGGCAAGACTGATTCATGGTTGTATGGCCTCCTGCATGATCCAAATATTTTGACAAGGCATCAAAATCTGGAGCCTGATTCTTTGAAGATCTTTCTTTTACCGACAGCTGGACTCCCGCATTGTCGTACCCAATCCTGACCTGCTGACCCGCGAGACTGGGTGGCCTCCCACATCTGGTGTAACAAGGACGAGACGAGGCAAATACTTTTGCGCCCTGCCACGGTGTCACCCAGAGTTGATTTGCTGCATTGATCGATGAGGCAAACAGGCAAATATCAATAAGAGTCAGCATTCAGATGCGGTAGGCATCGTGTTGCCTGTGGCAGGGTGCATGCAGAAACACGAAATCATCGGCACTATACCCACCTTGGCCAGCATGAAAGAGCAAATGAGGGTTGCATGAAAAAGGAGAATGGCAATTGATAGCAGTTGATGCCTGATTCAACTTTTACTCCCTGTCAAAGGTCTTGTGTGTGCCTAAATCAGGTCTAACCACGTCGCTCTCTGGCAGTGAGCCTACAAATACTAGCAATCACCTTGAACTTGAGCCGCAATCCACTTTCATGACTTGTGATAAATCATTTGTCACATCTACACTCCATACGCTTGCAATTTGTCCATATCTTGGCAGCCTGTCTGAGCCAGTCAAGTTTTGCTAATTCTCAATTGTTTTGCTGCTTGCACCTTGAAATCATATGGCTACCCTCAACGAACTCAAAAAGGCCCTCTGGCTGAAAGCTGACAGCATCACGCCCTTACCGAGGCAGGTCTTGTCCGAGTATCAGTATGCCACTGGCTTTGAGCTTTTGGCGCGGGACCCAGAGTGGGCCACAGACGAGAGCTTTATGGCCCAGCTGTCCCAACTGCTGGGCCCTCTCTTTGGTTCACGTACCGGAATCTCCGTCTTGGAGATTGGTCCTGGCCCAAAGAGTGTACTCGGCCACCTTTCACAGGAGATGAGATCCAGGATCAAGAGATATACTGCATTTGAGCCAAATACCTTGCACGCTACACGACTGGAAGCATGGCTCTCCGACTGCCGCGGAGGGGAGTGCCCGCTGCCTCGACTTCGAAGCGAACCCATCATTCACCGAGCACCATTCGAAATGGGCCGCCATGCAGAAAGCAGTACTCCACCGCATGAAGATGACCAAGACCAAGGCTTTGACCTTGTTCTGTTCTGCCACAGCATGTATGGCATGAATCCCAAGCGTAGTTTTGTTGAACGAGCGCTAGAATTGCTTGCGCATGATGCACCAGGAGGTTTGGTTGTAATCATCCACCGCGAGGCGACGTTGCATCTAGACGGCTTGGTCTGCTATCGAACGATTTCTCTCCCTAGCGGTTGCGTTTACGTGGAAAATGACGACGTGTCGTTAGACTCGTTCAGCGCTTTCATCGCCGGCTTTGCGATCGAGGACGCCGCAGCTGACAAGAATGTCCGCGATCATTGGCGTATCGTGTGCCGCACCCTGGGCCGTCTTGACAAAGACCATCTCAACCATCTCAAATTCAGCGCGCCACAAGAAATTGTGGCTTTTACCCGAGATTCGACAAGTCTCGAGTTTCTCAAATCAGAGGGACTGGTATTCCAGGAGCAAAAGACAGTCAAGAACCGGGACGCACGGCTTCATAGTCCTGCTGCCATCGTAAGACCAACAGGAATCCGACAGCTACAACATTGTGTTGAATGGGCTCTGGACCACCAAGTTGGCCTCACCATCATTGGTGGGGGTCACAGCGGCCAGTGTCTGTGGTCTAATGTAGTTGCCATCGACATGGGCGCGTTTGACCAAGTTCATATTCTCGAAGAACCAGGAGAAGAAGAAGGAGCAAATGGACCTCTTCCTTTGGACCACTTGATCATTGCCGAGGCCGGCTGTAATACGGGAGACGTCATACGCAAGTCCATGGCATCGGGATTGACTGTTCCGCTGGGTGCTCGCCCAAGCGTTGGCGCCGGATTATGGCTTCAAGGTGGCATTGGACACTTATCTCGGATACACGGCCTGACGTGCGATGCAATCATTGGCGCCGTCCTGGTGAGTGTTGATTCTGGTCAGGTTCTTCATGTCGGTCATGTCCCAAGGGCCTATCGACCAGCTGGATCAGTACGTCCAGATAACGAGGCCGATCTACTCTGGGCAATAAAAGGTGCAGGCACAAACTTTGGTGTTGTAACTAGCGTCACTTTGAAGGCACAACCGGCTCGGAACTTTCTGGTTCGAAATTGGAAAGTTCCTGTTCCAAACATGGCAAATCCAGTTGTTTTTCTGGCCGATTTCGACAAGCAAATTGCTCAGAAGCTGGGGCGAGACTCTTCAGTAGATGCCTACATCTTTGGAGATGAAGGAATGCTGCTAGTTGGTGTCACGTTGTATCAATCGTTCCTGGCCGGATCTGAGACTCCGGATCATATTGATTTGGAAAAAGTCTTGGGACCGGAAGAATGCGTCAAAATCGTGGACAGCGTCGATGTCTTTGACACGGAGATGTACATTTCCGGTATGCATGGGGGGCATGGCGGGGGGAAAACCTCGTCCTTCAAGCGCTGTGCATTCATAAGGAACATTGGGGCGGCAAAGGTCGCGAATGTGGTCATGTCAGCTATCCAGACTCGCCCTTCACCCTTATGCTACATCCACCTGCTTCAGGGTGGTGGAGCGGTGAGCGATGTGGCAGCCACTTCTACAGCTTTTGGCTGTCGAGATTGGGACTTTGCATGCGTAATCACTGGTGTCTGGCCACGCGAACAAGACGGCACCGTCATTTCTCGCTCCATCAAGCAATGGGTATATAATGTCGCAACAAGTCTTTCATCGTTGAGCAGCGGTTTCTATGGCGCAGACCTTGGTCCAGATCCAAGAGACCTCGAACTGGCGAACAAGGCCTTTGGCCCAAATCGACCGCGACTGGCTCATCTCAAAGAGAATTGCGATCCTTGTAACGTGCTGGCCTATGCATGTCCGCTACCAAAACTGCCAATAGGACCAAAGCTTGTCATTCTAGTCACTGGCGACAGTGGTGCCGGCAAAGACTATTGCGCAGAAATATGGGTTGCCTTTCTCAATCAGTGCGTCCACGTCAACCTGAAATGTGCATCAGTTAGCATCAGCAACAAAATCAAGCGCCAGTATGCGGCGGCTACGGGCGCAGATCTGGACCGCCTCCTTGGAGATCGTATCTACAAGGAACAGCACCGACCGGCATTGACAGCATTCTTCCAGGGTCAGGTGCGAAAGAGACCTGGACTACCAGTCGAAAACTTTCTCAGTGCTGTGCACAACGCTGGCAATGTGGACGTACTCTTGATTACCGGAATGAGAGACGCCGCTCCGGTGACGACCTTGTCACACTTGGTGCCGCACACGAGGCTACTGGATATACGCGTTGAAGCCAGTACCAAGACTCGAATCCTGCGGAGAAGCTTTGACAGCCACAATACTGATACTGGCATCGAAGACGGTAATCTCTGCAAGTCAGACTCGATTACCGTGGACTATCAGCCCAGTCTGACATTTCACAACGAAACGTCTGGCAGTGAGGCCGCAGAGCACTTTGCCCAACATATTCTCCTTCAATTCTTGGATGAGGATCTGGGAAAACTGGCCAAGATGGTACGCTCAGTGCCTAATTATCCCCGGCCAGGAATTGAGTTTCGGCACATCCTTGGCATTGTAGAACAGCCGGGCGGCCTAGATCTATGCGCGTCACTCTTGGAAGCGCAGTATGCATCTGAATGGAGTCAAGTTGACCGCATAGCGTGTTGCGAGGCCGGCGGATTCTTGATTGCATCAGCATTGGCCACACGAACCAAGGTGCCTCTACTGCTCATGCGCGAAGCCTCCAAGCTCCCCCCGCCCATCCTCTCCGTCGTCAAGTCGGCATCGTACATATCGTCGTCTTCGCGTGTCAAGAGTCGAGACCAGAGGATAGGCATGGACCGTGACGCTAGCAGTAATTGCAAATCAGTGGTAGTGGTTGATGATGTGCTTGCCACTGGAAAGACGCTTTGTGCAATGATGAAGCTCCTTGAAGAGAGTGGTCTTGGTCTTGATGCTGCAGATATAACCATTCTGGTCGTGGCCGAGTTTCCCATCCATCGCGGACGGGAACTTCTGCGCCGGCATGGCTTTGGAAATGTTAGAATTCAGAGTCTCTTGGTTTTTGGTGGATCTTGAAAGTCTGCTGCATTGTGTGCCGAGCATTTAGTTAGGCTGGACACTTATACCTAGGAATTCGGATCGTGGGTGCTTTAATCAAGGACTGCGATGCGCCACAGTGTGGCTGGGTAGTGAGGCACCTTTCGGGTCACACAACGGGAAGGGTTAATGAAGTCTATTTGCACACACATAGTTTTCGTAAATGTAGACCATCTTCTAATTGCTTTTTTTTTTTAGATACTTTTCATGTGCCTACCTATTAGTACGTACAGAACATAAAACCAGGTACATACCTATCTAACCTACTAGCTATACTAAAAATAGCCGCGGGCTATAATAGTGGCTGCCTGGATGCTTTTGTTGACGTTCTACTGATACGCCTGTGCACATGCGTACTTACCTAAATAATTCATTCACAGCAACCACAATATTGGTAAATAGAACCGTTGCCATTCATTATTCAATCACTGACAATTGGAAAAGCGTTCAGAATCAAGACGCCACAGAATGACGATGAATAATGTCATGCAAGCGCAACCGCAACCGCAACGCATGGGCACTGCTTACGACGACATTCCCATCGTCCATCCCACAGACGTCTACTTACTTAATTACAGGCCTGGCCCCAGTATTCATCCAACTCCCTACTATATTGCCTGTCAACAAGGACATCTTGACGTTGTTGAGTCGCTCGCCATCGCCGAAACCCACAGTACCCCGGCCTTTTTGCACTATGGTCTGGCCGTGGCCCTCGGATCTGGCCAGATAGCCGTAGCGGCCTATTCACTATCCATTGGCGCGCCCATTGCCCGGCAAACTCCCCGCTGTATTCTATCAGCCCCGTCGTCCAGCCAAATAGCGCTCTTTGAGCTCTTGGCCCAGCACGGCTGGACGCCCAACACGCCTGGGTTTTACGGAGCCGTGTTGCTGCCTGAAATCGTTACCAACCATAATTTACTCGAATGGTTCCTCGCACACGGCGCCGATCCTAATCTCGGCCCGCAGCGCGACTACCGCGATCGCCTCGGCGGGCCCGAGACGGACTCATGCGCCGCGCTCGAGAGAGCCGCAAGGTACGGCGACGAAAATGCGGTCCGACACCTCCTAGCTGCCGGAGCGTCCATCAGCAACGGCGCACCGCTGCATCGGGCCGCCGGGGCTCTTTCAACCGACCGCGTGTCGAATCCCTTTGTCGGCCGCGTGACGCCCTCGCGTGATTTTGACGAAAAGCTGATCCCGACCATGGCCTTGTTGGTCGCACACGGCGCTGATGTGAATTCCCGCGAAGTGTCACGGCATCAGGTGCCTGGACTCGCGGTTGTCGAGGCTGTCATGGCCGGGGCTGTGCAGAGGGTGAAATGGTTGCTGGACCACGGTGCGGATCCCAAGGCCAAGGGTGCCTGGGGCAGTGCTGTTGACTACGCGAACAAGCTGGGAAGCCAGGAAATGAAGGATGTACTGGCTTGCTACATACCTGAGGCATAAAGGTTACAGCACAAGCGTCTGCTTACAGATTGAAAGCGTATCTATCAATGTGAGATAATTACATATGGCGCTTACTCTTCTTACATTCAATGTATCAAGCGATATGTGCACATGCAGTATAGGCAGCGGTTATATGCCTAGTTTAGGTAAGTATCTGGTAGGTAGGCGGCCTAGGTATCTCGATACCTATGCCTCGGGCGAGTAGGCTCATTATCAGCGATCGAGGACACCTCCCCGTCCCCAAATGATTCCCCACCACGGCCACGCAAATAAATGGTTTCGAAGACTTCCCCGCGTGCATAATGATATGCAATGAGTGGCAGTGGGTCTTGGCTGATCCCGAAGTTCCAGATGTATATGATGCGAAAGTCAGTGAATAATGCAGGCGTACTTTATCTGCTGAAGCTAGGCCTTCACTCGCGAAATTCGGATGAAAGTAAACACAAGCCTCCCAGTTATTATCTGTGAAAAGGTATTATGGGTATGGTACAATAGTTGTTGTACAAGTTGAGTTATTCACATCCAACAGTAGTTGGATGGTCAAAGATATATACATGTGTGGAGAAGCGCTGCACATATTCCTCCATTTCGACAAGAGGCGATCAAGTCGTTTTTGACATGAGATTTACGAATGTTCGGCAATTTTCGAAGCCTGGCTATACAACCAGCGATTTTTATTAGTGAAAACCCATGCTTATGCCCCAGAGGTCATCTTCGAACCAACTGCTGAGCAGAGGAATGGCACTAGACTTGCGGTGCTTGTCTTAAGCAAGTCGTTTATTTAGATGCCTTGACCCTGAAACATCTGCACTGAATGGCAAGAATCAAGACATGAGTTCGGGACTCGGGGTCGGACTCGGACTCGGGCGACAAGATTGTGGGCGAGACGAGTTCGGCACTTGAGACTTCAGTGAGGGGCAGGACATTGTGGTCCGTAGTAGCGGCCGATGCCCTAGTCCGATGGTATAATAATACTTGCTAGACTATCCCCATAATCTCGACTGCCGAGACTATTATGGCGGAATGAAGATCGTGGAGATCGCGGAGACTGTGGAGAAGTTGCAGAAGAGCGTGGGGATTACCACTATACATGTATTATTTAAAGCTTCGACGGTTTGTTGACTGATGAATTATATCACTTGCCATCTCTGTCATTACTAAACTTGCTTATTTGATTACTTCCACTCAAATTATTCATCATGTTCACCATCAAGGATTCTCCGGTAGAAAACCACCGGAAGCTGAAGATTCGCGTCATTGGCGCTGGGTATTCAGGAATCTATCTTGGTATCCGAATTCCTCAGCGACTGCGGAACGTGGACTTGAGAATCTACGAAAAGGAGGATCAAATCGGTGGAACGTGGTGGGTGAACAAATACCCAGGTGAGCACTTCAAGTCTACGCTCCTAGGATCATGACAGATATTAAGACAGGTCGATAATTCAGGTTGCGCGTGCGACGTTCCATCGCATAGCTATCAGTATTCCTTCGAACCCAAACCGGATTGGTCTTCCATGTATGCTCCTCAGCATGAGATATGCGCCTATCTACAGGGCGTAGCGGAGAAGTTCGGCGTGACAAGGTTTGTCAAGCAACAGCACGAGGTCACAGCATGCACATGGAACGCGACCACAAAGCAGTGGATACTAGATGTCAAAGACGTCCAAAGCAAGACCACCTTCAGAGATGAAGCAGACGTGGTGATTTCCGCCAGAGGGTTCTTCACTACCCCGTCGTGGCCTGACATTTCGGGACTTCGAACCTTCGAAGGGCAGATTATGCATTCTGCCTCATGGGATACAAGCTACGATTTTGGAGACAAGAATATTGGCGTGATAGGAAACGGCTCAAGTGCCATACAGATCGTCCCAGAGCTTGAGAAGATCGGAGGAACCAAGCTTTCATGCTTCGTAAGAAGCAAAACATGGATCACAAATCCATTTGGTGATTGTGAGTAACAGTGATTCAGGAGTCATGCGCCCCATGAAATATTCGCTCCTGTCCTTTCGCTCTCTTTTTGAATACCCCTGCTCCAATGGTATTGTCTCAGAGGTTGACACAAGTATAGCTGCTATGCTGGAACTTGGCTTGGATCCTACACGACCAAAATGTAAGCCTCCTACAAAACCCGCCTCTGTATGTATTACTCATGTATTAGTCTCTGATGAACAGCGTAATGCGTTTCTGAACGATCCCGAGAAGCTACTCGCGTTCCGTAAAACGCTTGAACGCCATGGCAATACTGTCCATGAAGTTGCACATCGAGACTCAGATCTGCAAAAGATGGCTGTCACCATGTCTACAGCTGCCATGAGAGAAAGACTTTCATCAAAGCCGGAAATTGCTGATTTCTTGATCCCTTCCTTTGGTGTTGGCTGCAGACGTGCGACCCCAGGACCAGGATACCTCGAAGCCCTAGGCAGACCTAACGTTGACTTTATTACCGATCCCATCAAAGAAGTCAATTCGAAAGGTATCCTCTTGAAGACTGGGCGCCAAATTGACCTAGATTGCATTGTTTGTGCCACTGGGTTCAACACCAGTGGAGTTCCGCAGTTCCAAGTACACGGGTCAAATGGTACAACACTTGCACAGCGTTTCAGCCCGAATTCAGAAGCATATCTCTCCTTGGCTGTCGATGGATTCCCAAATTTGTTTTTCATGTTGGGGCCTAATGCCGGAGTCGGAAGCGGAGCCCTCACGATCATCATTGAGAGCGCAGGCGACTACATCATCAAGTGCATTCGGAAGCTGCAAAAGGAGGATTACAGCACAATGAATGTCAAGAAAGAACGTGTGTCGGACTGGGTCGAGCACTGCCAGGCGTACTTTAAGAAGACTGTCTACACAGACCAGTGCAAGTCTTGGTATAAAGGTTCGGGCGGCGACGGGAGCCATATTATAGGGTTGTGGCCTGGGAGTACGTTGCACGCACTCGAGGCTTTGAGATCACCTCGATGGGAGGACTTTGAATGGGAAAGTCTGCGGAATTCGGGTAATAAGATGCGCTGGCTAGGGAATGGGTACAGTATTACGCACACCAAATCAAGTTCAGACGATGGCCAATATGGCGGAGATCCTGCATGGTACATTGACCCAATGTTCCAGGACAAGCCCCTGCCAGGACGCCCAGAGGATGATATGCGGTACAAGATGCGGCCGTTCTCTCACTGATCTGGAGCGCCGATGCGGCACTGATGTAAATAGTACACACCGCAGACCACATGCTTGGGTATGTTAGATAGATCTTCAGTTTATGTCTGTTGTAACTCGACAGGATCAATTCAGACTTCTTGGTTACCTTCACGATGACATCGTTCCCTTCGTATTGATTCAGGTGAGGACAATAGAGGGTCTGCTGCTGCAATAAGATGTGTGGAAGAAACAAAGCTACGTTTCTATATCTTTGAAATGCAAAAGTGGGCCTAAATTTAATAGTCACGCACTGTTGTGGCATGACAGCGCATAAAGCATGACTGTAAGAAGTGGATGTAGGAGACTATCCCGATATAGTCAGCAAGAATACACTATCCAACTTCCATAAACCCATGCAGATTTTCCGGCGTCGCGTCCATTGACCACAGGCCGAATCGCGAACGATATGAAAGCCAAATATACCAGTATATTCCCCAGGGCCCGAGCTAGACACGATAGTTAGGTTCCCACAATCTGATGCATGACTTTCCCCGCCAATTTGCCCAGACCTTGATCACGCCCCGTACTCATATCCACTGGACTCCGACCCCGACCCCGATCCCGATTTGTGCTAGGACATGCCATCCGAGTCCGATCTATGACCCTGGAATGAGGATTGAGTAGTCATGATTGGTCAAAGTCAACAAACCCTGTTGTTATTGGCCCACTATTAGTTCCTACTTCAAGCTTTCAAGGAGTAAGATATTCATCGGCGGTCAATTCGTGATGGATTCCCTTAGCGGAGAGTGAGCAAACCATGCCTCGGCAAGTTTTCCTTTTTCCTTAGTTCAAGGTGTGTTGATAAAAACACTTTGCATACAAAAGTCGTCTACCAGGCATGGAGCCCTCCAAAAAGTGAGGTTCTGGATGCCGAAAATGGAGGCTCACATGCCAAATGCTAGCTCTAAAAATAGGAGATAGTCACATGACTTTCTATCTCGTGGAACGTCTTGTAAGCAGTTTTCAGGTACAGTATTAAATCTAAAAATATTGAGGCATTATACCACATGTCATCGATATCTCTGTGCCAAATGCTTTTTGGTTTATTATATATTTGTTGTCAGGCTGTATAGAGAGTTTGTATCTTCTTGACAAGTCGCCAGGGTCCACTTCCCCGTAAGGACGGTTAGCGAGCTCTGTAAACAAAAGTCGTGATTGATTGTCGGCTATAGGGTCAAGCATAATAGCCAGACCGATGGTCAAAGATCAAACATAACGTTCTCGACATGATCTCACGGACCGGGCTCCATCAATTATAGCTCAAATACATGAAGTATAGCTCATATGCTTGGAAGGAATTGTCTTTCCGAGGTTGATCGCTCTGACGCACTTGGCTTGGAACTTGGGCGTACACCTGTGGAGTGCCATAGTGGTGGCCAGCCTGCCGAATACAAATACCTGAAAGTACCCGCACCTACTTTCCCATTCCGGTAGCCGACTAAGATTTCTTGGCAGAGGAAATTCCGGCCATGAAGGCAAAGGCGGCCACGTTTGCCTTGGGGATTACGGTCGGTGGATCATTAGCATGGGCTGCCGGTGCCCCTGGAACCGGCTGACCCCGTATTATACACCCGCAACTGCCTGGTTCCGCCCGACAACCTAACCAGTGGCGCGTCACAGGTCGTGGAAACTGACTTCAGGCCAGCCGCTCATCCATTGTGGCCCCGTAGCAATTCAGAACCCTGCCGAAGCGGGCTGCGACGGACCCCGTGGCAGCCACTGATTCACAACATCGAGCAGGCCCTGGCCAGGGCCATGTCGCCACATTCTTCACCGCAGGTAATAAGATGTCGTAGCGTGATAGGCTGTCATAGTGGCCGCAGAATAGGCGTACCTTTTGAGTCATGTCAGTAGCCACGAACCGTATGGGATACGGTTGGCTGATCATCATCCCTACTGAAACCCTCCAGAACACCAAGCATTTCCAGTTCAGGTATGACCTTGGAAACATGCATATCGAGAGAGATGAGGTTGCGCTCCCCAGCAATCATGATAGGTCTCCTTGCCATTCATTCATCTGTCCAAAGAGCGTAGTGCAGCCCACAGGGGTATTGCCCCGATCTCTGCGGCTCCTGTCGGCGTATTGATCTGTATTCTCTACCGAGGCGATAGTAAATACATTGCAGAGGTAGAGTAAATCCACCTTCATGAACCCTCTGCCTTGCTCCCCCTGGATCCTGTCTCCGTTCCCTCTTGCGAGGCACTGCCGGTTCGCAAGTCAATACGCAGTTTGCACCTCAAGCCTACCAGAGCTGACCGTATCTCGTAAGAGATTAATCAATCGCATACTCTCTACGCCCGCCATAGCCAAGCCATACGGTGTTCCCTCTCCCACTAACCTAGGTGCCTCGTCGTTCTCTGCGTGATTCGGTTCGTGTCGTTTCTATTCTTCGTTTTGTCTCCTCTCGACTGGATCACTTCTTCGTTTATCGCGCAATATATCCCTTCGGCAGAGCAGCAGTGGCACCCCAAGGGTGTCCCGTCACACGGCTCATACGTTCGCCAATTGTAGGATTGGTTTCGCAGTCGTGTGGTTTCCAAAGCGTTCCCTTGTAGCTTGTGGGTGGCAGCACATGACCCTCGCCGCCTATAGCACCAGACAATTTGGCTAGTAGTGGCTCTTCTTAGCTCTTCAAACACCGCGGCGGCAAAAGGCGTTTACAGATTTCTAGCCAGCACCACGAAGAGAAGCCCTGCCTGCCCCTCTAGTACGCGCTAGAGATAGCAATCCCTATCGTATAGTGGGGGCCTGGCCTGTGTCATTTCCTTGGGAACGCGTCGAGGATAGGTGTGGATCGAGGCGGCCTGGTGACCAATCGAAAGTGCCGCTTCACAGGAACGCGTCGAGTTCCATTCAAGGATACTTGAGTAGAAAATACAGAATAGCACTAGTCGAGCAGATAAGCTATTTGGGAGGCCAATACACCCCTAACCAAACCCGACCTGTGGCCCTGTTCCCCATCTGGCCCTCCGGGAGGAGCCCGTGTTCTTCTGCAGCTGTTGTAAACCTTTGGGATACAGCGGTCTCAATCTCAATCAAATAAAAGAAAATAGGAATAAAATTATACAATAGCAACTTAACTCTAATCTTCCTTCTTCTTCTTAACCTCAAGCTTATACATCGTCTCAAAAAACTCTGTAAGCTGTTTCTGTGCTCCTGCTGCATCCTGTACCTGAATCGATTTGAGTAACTTTTTCTTCGAGTCTTTTACATTCTCTTTCTGGGTTTGAAGGAAGATAAGGCAAGCTAGTGCTTCCTGATACTGCAAAAGTATAGCTTCAGGCATATATCCCTGAAGGGGCAACGGGCCTCCACCAGCTGCTGCAATCTCGCCACTAACAGCCAAGTAATGAATGCTGCTGAGGCTGATCCGTCGATCGATAAAGTCGAATGCGTACCGAGGATCTATCTTGCTATGCACTTCAGCCTCCTGTCTGGCAATCCCATCGCTAGCAAACATGCTGAATTTGACAACCGCCTGCGACCGAGTCCTCAGGGTGTCATTGATGAAGTCGCAGCCTCCTTCGATTCCTTGTGGGCCGCTGAAACGTCGGACAAATGCAGACTTGAGATCTTCAAAGTCTTCTATCGAAAGTGACGTCTCTTTGCTATTGCCCGACTTCTTAGAAGGTGCATTGGCGGGATTTTGTCGGCGAATTGTCCAAAGACCCACGATCCATGCTTCCGAGGTAACGCTTCTGAGGAGTAGCATGTTCTTATCCGCGTTATCATCGGGGCCTGTTAGGCCAAGCACCCTAGCATAAGCAAGCCTTCCAGTATTCATGGCGACTTGCTTGTCGTTGTTAGCCTTTTCCTTGTCTCTCTTGGCTTTGGCGTCATCGAACTGCTTCTTTTGATCTTTAGCTTTTTGCTGCTCTGCTGGCGTTCCCCTTTGCCACGCTGGCCAACTCGCCTTGTCCTTCTCAAGTGTAGATCTGTCCTGTTCCCAGGCAGTTTCTGCGTTTTTCTGTGTCTCTTTAGCTGCTTCAAGCTGTGTGGAAGCCTTCTTGAGTTCAGTTCTGTCGTTCTCGCTCTTCTGCGTATTCGGTTCCACGTCAACTATAAACGAATCTCTGACCGACGAAGATGTCCACTTGAGCAAAATTGAGAAACTGTCTGTATCTGCGCATAGATCCTTGAGGTAGCGGGCGTGGTGATGAATGTTGACCATGAAGTTCAAGGTGGATTGCAACTCGGCACGTATTTCCTGTTGGATTCCACGTGGTTTCGCATAAACGGCCCATGAATAACCCCCTGGTGTTACCTCCGTCTGGATAGTGGATAATGAAGTTGAACTCGGAAGAGTGGTGCCAGTTGTCGCGTTAATGATCATTCCAGGCGTCGGGACCAAGTACGACGACTTGTCATCACTTCTTTGGAGGCCAACGGGAGACAAGGAGGCAATAGAACGGTTAAAAACGCCAGTCGACAATATCTCAGAAAAGAGAACCGGCACGTCGCTGTAGCCCTGGATCCTGCCGATAAAAGTATCGATCCGGACAGGAGTCTCATACTAGGTTCCGTTAGTTCATGAATTCAATTGCCATCTTTTCTTCTCTTTTCTTACCCGAATTGGCCTCCAGTTAGTGTATTCGTTTAGTGACTCGCGCCATTTAGGAGGGCTTTCGGTGTCAGCTCAGAACGCGCCATTCGCGGTCATTATTTCACTTACTCAACAATGAGGGTGGGATTGCCACCGATTCCGGACCAAGACAGGTTTTCTGTGGTATGGATTTCCCTGTTGCCTTCCACTTTTGTGTTGCTGTCCTCCTTAGAATAGCCGGTGGTGACCTCAACAAAATCCGGGATGCCAAGGCTTGCGTTCATAGATTTCTTGACTCGATTTTTCTGCTCCTGTACCTGCTGAGCGTCTGAAGTGTTTAAAGACTGTGCATGGTACAATTGGCCGCCGAGTGTAACGGTCTGGTAGACCTGAGTGCCTGCAGAAACTGTCAGGCTCAGCGAACTCGAGCTTCGCTGGGTCTTCATACCATATTTCATCAGAAAAGTGAATAGATCAGAGAACCTTCGCTTCTGTCTCAGTTTCTTGATGTCAGCCTCAGCATCAGGACTCAGAAGAACTGTAGTTTCGTTGATATTTATCTGTGCTGTAGGAATCAGATGCACTGCTGTAAGAGTACTGCAACGCTCTGCCTTTTTCTGCTCGTTCTCGTTAATTTGCTCACGCTCAAACCCAAATTTAGCACCAACGGACGCCTTGCCAATTGGGAATGATATTCCTGCGGTGAATGACTTAGAAGACATGCCACTCTGGATAGACCATTGCTGAACAGTGTCCTCAACCTTGATGATTTCGGTGGTACTCAGTATGTTGGGACTACTCCAGAATAGCCCAGCATGGATCTTGCTTGACTCGAGTTCCTTTTTCCCACTGCTTCCAATTCCAGAGTCAGGGTTGATGATGAACACTGGCAATTCGTCAGATGATGATCTTATACTGAGTGCAAGCGAGAAGTACCTGGCCTGGTTGAGCGGCTGATTGGGACGACTGAGTTGACTGTCGACATAGCAGAAACATTGGGTTCATCATGTATAGCCATGGAATCAACCGACTGATTGGAATCTTCTGCGGCTTTCTCTGTCGTTTTTGCGTCATTGGAATCAACCGACTGATTGGAATCTTCTGCGGCTTTCTCTGTCGTTTTTGCGTCATTGGACTCAGTTGCTTTGCTAGGCTTGACTGCCAAGAAGTCTTGGAGAGACTGCCCGTGGAGTCTGTCCACAAGCTCCTCGTTAACCTGAAACGCATACAGCAGCTGGTTTCCCTCAATAATATGAGACCAATTGTCCTGAGAAAGGCCGTACAAGGAGCTAAAAAGATTAGATAGGCAATGTCTATGACTAGGCATACTGACTCTTTCTCCTTCGGCTTCTCCATCTTGATGGACTGTTCCGTGCTGAGAGCCGATTTATAGTCTGGAATCGCCTCTGGTTTGAATGGCTCGCGCTCATCCTTAGGAAGCTAGCACATATTAGTATTATTTACCGTCGTTTCATTCTTTCGGCCATTACCTTGCCTGTCTCTGAAACATCTTTAAGAACCTTCTTAAGATCTCCTTGAAAGTCGCGCGTCCAGTACACATTCATAGATTGGTGTCCTTTTTCTCCATTGTCAGACTGGATCTCACGGTCTTTGTAGTCCTGAAGAGACATAGAGCTATCAACGCGGGCCATGTCCATGGACTTAAGGCAGAAGTAACCATTGCCAAAACTCCATAAGTCAGATGGTTGGTCAACTGTGCGGAAGGGAATGGGGCATACCTGGAGCTGAGTTTTGACAATGGGAGGCTGCGCAGAGAATAACCATCTTGAGCGGCTTTATCTTGGAGATCGTGGTAAGTGATCAATCGCGATGAAACTACAGAGGCATCCTGTTTTCCATCAGGAGATGTGGCTAGCTTCTTCAAGAAGACGTCAAACTCTTCATTGAAAGAAAATTGGTCTTGTATACATTAGCCACTCTCAGGCGTATGCAGATCATGTCAAGCTTACTCTTTGAAGCCTGAATACCTTGATGCTCATGCTCGGACTTGTTAGCGTCCTGGTACTCGAGAGAATCTGTGCAGGACATTGGTGTAGCTGGCCGAATGTGACTTTGAGGTGATTGTGATTGTAAACTGAGTATGGTGTATATAGGATGAATCTCTGCTATCGCTATTTGATATATGGTCACGGAAGTCTCGCGAGCCTACATATAGCTCACTTATCTGGTCAAAAATCTCATGGGAAAGCAATTTGAAGTACTCGGTGTGGCTTGTTTTCAATCCTGGTCGACTCAACTCGAAACATGATAGGTCGCCGAGGTTCTGCCTAAATCGTCTCAGGTAATGACTAAAATCTAAGACATTTTAATGTGATATAGAGACCAGAGTCTTGATTCTGTATGCGAAAAGTGATGTGATCACATCTCGAGAAACATGCAGAGTGCTGTAATATGTGATATTGGCAATAGCATGCTTTTAGCTTTGCAGTGGCTGGAGTCTAACCCTAGATACGGACGCTACAGTGGGCAAATGTCGCTTAACTTAACTTAATCTAGAGAATCCGGGGCGGTGGGGGGGGGGGGGGGGGGTTAAAAAAGTACGTCGGGC